>NC_056739.1:392372227-392539727 GCF_019279795.1 Protopterus annectens
AAAAAATATGGATTGAGACAAGCTAAGACATGGCATTGTTTTGGCATGGTTTCTGCTTTACTCTTATGAGTCTCTATGGAAACCTTTTCCTTACTTAAACATTTCTTAGTCCATTTGCATCTTGATGAATTTCCTATTAATGCAGTGCTGCTACAAGAGCTCAGTAGAATGAGCGTGTATCGAATATGGATAGTACACTCCGAGTTTCCATGGTGTACCAAGTTCAGCTGTTATAACTTCTGCCCCACTCTCTAAGATGTGGCTATGCTTGGAAAACTTAGAAGGGGTGGCAAGGGGATGTTCTAATTCCAAGAACTGGGAAGGGATGGCGAGGGGATGTTCTAATTCCAAGAACTGGGAAGGGGTGGCGAGGGGATGTTCTAATTCCAAGAACTGGAAAGTATAATGAACAGCTTTTAGTGTGTGTATTTTTTTTACTCTGAGAAGTATGAACGTAGGAACCTTGTTGTAAGACACATGGCACAAGTGGAGGGAGGTTAGTTTTTAAGATCTGATAACTCTAAATAGTGGATTATTGTTTGCCTTTGAAGTGAACACGAAAGGGGGATTAATGAATCAAATTATAACAGAAGGAGTTTGTGAATTTATGAGGTGATGTGCTTTGTTCTGAAGTCTTTGCCTCAGTTTGCTATTTTTTCATGACATGGTTTGTCTTTGCACTTTGATGCCTAACACTGTGTAGAGCTTTCTGGAATCTATACGTGAACTGTGTCACATCAGTGGTGAGCAGACACTAGTGGAGAATAAAACCTCTGTGTTGCTAAATCTGCCTTTCCTCTGTCAGTCTCGTGGGACTGCTTTCTAGTTTCCCCCTATTCTTCCCATATGCATAGGCATTGATCTTAAGATGATTTTATAGCCCTTTGACAAGTTTTGATTATGAGTTAATTATCCTGATCTTGTCTAATGTTTTACTAATAGAAGGTTTTCACTAACTGAAATCATCTCTAGAACCAGCTTAAAAAGAAAGTCTAGCTATTAAGTTCCCATGGGGAGAGGAAATTATTATACAAGTACATCTAAAAGAGGTATATATCCTCATACGGTTTTGCTTTACCCTCATTTGAAACCTCCTTTCTGAGGTTGGGATAGGGAGCTATTCAGCTTGCATGTCAGGGCAATAAAACGTAACTGCAAAAAAGTTTTATTGCTTTGACAAAGCAAGTGCTACAACTCCTTCAGTCTTGCTTCTGAATCTGTTACCATTCACAGCACAATGCTATTTTTTTTACTAGTTTTTTAAGTTCATTGTTCGAACCTGGTATCTTTGTTCCTTGCCTGTTTTTTGTAGTATTTGTTTTCCCCCTAAAATTTTTGTCTTGTTTGTTTTGCAATTTGCAGGAGTTAGAATGTTTACATTGAAATCAAGGTCTCACCCCTCTACTTGATAACAAAAAGGTTCTTGTTCGATTTTTGCATAAATGTACTGTTCGTTTTTGCAATGCTGGTAAGATTGGTTCTTTCAGTGACCCAGGTGGTGAGGGACTGGTTCTTTCAGTGACCCAGGTGGTGAGGGACTGGACACAGGAAAGGAAGACTGAACAGCACCCCCCCCCCCACACACACACACATTCGGGGGGGGGGGGGTTGCTCCTCTGAGCTATAGAGTTGGCTGGAGCTGCTGCTTACCTTTTCTGTATAGAAGGTTCCTTTCCTAGTTCTTCTCAGGGTTAAAGGGTATAGGACATCTGGATAGGACTGGGTAACCTCCTTTATGGGACAAAGCAGCAGCTATATATTAAATTATGTAAATGCACATATCGGATGTAAGTGTATCCCTTTTGATTATGCAGTGTAATGCAGGCTTCAGTAAGCTGGTGTTGGAATTTTTTGTAGAGCAGTGTACTATATCATTTTCTCTTGTAAAGGTAGCAGTTTGCATATCTATGGATTTACTGTACTGTGTTATACTTTTCTTTTGCATTACTTTGAAAGGTCAACTTTATCCAGTGCAGCTAGTCTGATCAACAAAATGTAAAGAAATTATATAATTTATAAGCATTTTATGATAAAAGGTAGGACTTGTATAGCACATTACTTTCGAGGTTAAAAGTACATCAGTGAAGTGGAGTCTGATTTAACCGTAATATGTTTTATATAGTGGAACTAAAGTTGATGTCCATGTTTTGTGGTAAACTGGACCTGTTTTTGCAGAGCTGTTGCAATATGAGAGAAAGTGATTTGGAAGGTTTCATAGTACAAACAGGGATGTCTGAGGGTTTCCTGAACTGTAGTGTGAAGTCCTCTGCGACAAGTAGTCGGGCAAGGAAGAAGCTGAAAGGTCTCACCATGGAATCTGTACTTCCATTATATCTTTTGAGCTTATGTTTTAATAGTATATGATAGTCTCCCTGTAAAATTAGAGACCCTTTCTATCAACAACCGGTTAAAGGTGTGTTCTGAAACAGAAAATCATGCTTCTCAGCATGTATTACGTGCCACAGGGCATTTGTCCCAATAGTGCTATGAATATATTTGTGCCATAAAGCTTTGTTATGTCTTGGTCTAAGTGTTTCACTGTATATCTTAACAGTGTGTTAACCTTACGATAGGTTTTATATGGGGATGCATCCATAGACTTTTTAATGGACTGGATATCACCAGTCTTTCACCAGGTCATCTTTAAAGTTTGTGGGCAAATTCCATTGAAATACCTGCACTGATGTCACCACTTGTCATAAAGTTAATGTAAATCTGGGTAGATAGAAATGTTTTAACTATGAATATTAGAAATATAACGTATATTATGAGTGATATGGGTGAATGCATTATTCTGCAGGTACTGCATGTCATGGTTAAAAAAAAAAAGTAGACTGTTTTAAAACTCATCAAAGGGAATCTGTCATAAAGTTTACAGGAAGCAAATGGCTTTCTTTGCTTGTATATGTTTATGTTGCATATTTTTTGTAAATAAGGTCAAAGTGCTATTAAGTAAGGGAGTCCCCCCCCCCCCCACCAGATCTGAGAACCTGAAGGTATGTGTAATGTAAGTAGCATAGTAGCATGCCTATGATTTGGTTACTGTACATAGGAGGATTGCAGGTAAGGGTGTGAACAGAATGCCTTTGGGAGTTGGATAAAGTATGGCGTTTGACATTTTTATATGTATATATGTTTGTAGTAACAGTGTTTTCATATGAGAATTGTAATCCACAATGTTTTCATATTTATACCACTTGACAGTAATCATGGCTTGACCTGTATGTCAGAGCCACAGCCAGCTATTTTGGTGCCCTGTGCTGTTCCACTACATGGTGCATCCCTCAACTTTATTGAGAACTGGGCAGGGGGGGGGGGGGGTTGTCCTCTTGTACTTGAGAACCCAAGAAAATATCATCTTTAATATGACTAGACTGTATCAAAACTGGTCACATTTGTAGAAAATGGTTTGGCTACAGTCGAAGATGTAAGGAGCACATGTCGAGCATGCTGAATGTTTCCGCCTTGGCTGAAAATGCAGTGCCTGCATTCATTTTTGAATGCTGAATTGCACTAGTATACACACAATGTGCTTAAGTGTCTCAGACCTGACTGCAAATGCAATAGTGGCATTCAGAAAATGAATGTCCGTACTGCCAGTTGCATCCCACAACACCTTGTGTCTTGGGCAGCTGCCCCCTACCTGTAGCTATGTCTCTGCTCTGGATCAACCGTGCACTACTCTGCTCATAAAAACAAACTAGGACCTGTGTAACAATAGCAGGTAGATTTACCATTCAGTAAAACTCGCAAGGTGAATATAGTTGCCTGATTTCCAACTTCCCGAATGATTTAACATTTCATTGCAGGTACATTTTTGTCACTTGAAGGCTGTTCTTTTTTTACCCCCATGCTTGTGCAAGCATGGAGTTTGGCAGGTTTATATCTTGTTTAGAATGACAAGTTTGTTGTATGGAGATGTATTGACTTTTCATAAGGGATGTACAGTGGCATTGTTTCCTGATGTGCTTTGGATATTTACTCTGTTATAAGCATAACTTGTCATTAAATGATGAGCTGAAAGAGGTAGGCACCCCCCCACATGTCACAAAGTTGGGAAAACATATGGGGGCTTGCTTGCCCCTCTTTGAGGAATGCTAGGAAGAACCATGCAGTTTCCACTGAGAAGTATTTCATATAAAATGTATATATATAACCTGCTAAGTTCTATTTAGGACAGTGGTATTTATTTACTGGATGATTGGTTGACTGTCAACGGCCTGAACAAGTCTGACACTGGCCTGAAGGCAGTTGCAGAAATCCGTCCCCTTCATGGAATGAGGAAGCAAATAAGAAAATTTCTCTCTCTCTCTCTCTCTCTCTCTCTCTCTCTCTCTCGGCCTCTCTCTGTCTGTCTCTCTCTTTGAATTTAAAAGATACTACCTGTGTGTGTTTTTTTTTTCTGGGTACATCTCACATTTCAAAGAAGTAGCAAAAGTGGTAGTGGGTGGTGGCAGCAGTGGCAATAGTAACAGAGACAAATTAGAATGGAGGTAAAGACTTGAATGTTAATGTTTTAAAAGGACAGCGAGACCAGTCCTTGAAGGAAATTTCATCTACTTCTGAAGTGTATTTCAGTATTGTTTGCCAACTTTATTTCTCTGAGAAGATGACTGACAATGAGTTCTTGGATCATTGAGTTTATTGTAGCTGTGTGGGAATATGGGAAGGGGTCAGTGACTGTTTATTGTACAGACATCTATGATCCTGGAAACTGCAGACCATCAGTCTCTATCTTTAATTATTTCTGTTGTGTTGAATGTCTTTTTAGGGCTGAAATTCCCAGACTGCTTGCCTTTCCATTTATTTGCAGATGTGAATGTTAAGACCTTAACTGGGAAACATCACTTTACAATAGAAATTGTTAATATTTATTTATTTTTGATGGTTGTTTATAGGAAATGTAGGTCATGCATCCTGTATTTGATGGATATTCATCTGTGGAAATTTTATGCAGTGTGTTGTGTGCAGGGAAACTGAAATTGCTTTGAATTGTATAGAAATGCAGTATGACACATTATCTTCGGGCAGTATTATTCTGTATGTGAAATGTGAGAAACTGCCTGAAGCTGCAGGAAAACTGATGGAGGACTGTAGTCTTATGAGTCTGTTTGCTGATGATGCTAAAGAAATGAGTTACTTGGTAGAACGAATGAGTTACTTGGTAGAACGATGACAACTACTTCAGGATTTCAGAGTGGCAGTTTATCTCTGTAAATCTCGGCACACCTTGAAACAAGCTGATGAGCAAAAGTAATGCAGCAGGACTGACTAAGGTGTAGAAAGGAAAAGGACAGATACTTTGCAGATGGGACTAAGGGCCTGCAGTACAGCAGGTTAAGTACTTGGCTGCCGTGGAGCAGAAACCCAGCAAAGGGGGGGTTTACTTTTTTGGTGGAAGTCTGACGGATGGTGAAAAGGGTTAAGTCCGTAGTCCCTGTGGTACAGGGTTTGATTCCCTCTGCCCTCATTTACCTAGTGTGTGACATTTGAGCAAGTCACTTAACACAGACAGTGCTTGGAGGTAACTGGGAATTTGGCCAGGCTTCTCACTGGTTTTTTAGATTGCAAGTCTAGTAACAACATATGAATCGGAGAGAGTTAGCAACAGCAAAAGGAAAGGGACTGAAGCAATTTGTAAAGGCTATTTGTTAGTTTACCAGGGTAGGACACTCATGACAAATGATCAATGTCAAACCAGCTCAAGTTTTATACAGAGACAATTCAAGTTATATAACGAGAGAGAAAATTCCCAGAGAACTTTAACAAGTTTGTTGTTGTTGGCAGCAACTGATCTACATAAACTGTATAAACAAAAACATATAAGATTTAATTTCAGGGTAATGATGCATGATGCAGGTTCCAGAAGTATTAACAGCTGTGTTTAGTAGTAATTACATACAGGTAGGTATGCAGTGTGGGAATGCTGCAAGGAAGCCTTATAAAATAGTAGGATATATATAGCAAGAACCATCATTGGAAGAAAATGTGAAGCTGATAAGAATCTCTTAATACCGTATTAGTTCTGGAAACCTCTGAAGCATCACAACAGTATGGTAGACTTTTCATGGGAAATCAACATAGCTGCTGCATGGTCCACGTGTGTAGCCATATAAGGACACAAGGAGAGGAGGAAGAATGTGGAATTACAGAAATGCAGCTACTTCAAGGGAATCCATAGTCTAAATGAGTATCAAAAAAGGGGCACAGCCTGAGGGTACATAAGGGCTGCCTCAGCAGAGATCACGGTGATGGTGGATTATTGGAGAAGCATTCCTGTAGGCATAATAGGGTTAAAAGCTGCAACTGCATTAAAGAATGCATGACAGAAGTTGATAGACCACCCTCAGAAGAATTTGGGAGCGTGCATTAAGCTGCTGGTAGTGGGGTCCTTGGAATGGCCAATAAGTAATAAGCTAATTTGGTGGGTCATGTGATCTTTTTGCCACCTAATGGGGTGTTTATTTTCCGTTGTGATTGGCAAGTGTTGACTTAAGGGGTACCTTGCTAAACACTAGAAATAGAAATCACCACAACAATGATGGTATCTTGTTAAATTGTAATGCTGTTTATGTAATCTACTACTCCTAAGTTGCACAGCTCCTCATTCACTTGTTAACCACATGGTGCACAGTACTAAGCCGAGGGTTTGCTTTTTAGGAAGTTTTTGTAAGTTTGTTTGGTTGTATGTAGCATCTAGTATTTTAAAAATGTATTAAAAATTTGGTCAGACTTGCATATGTGACACACCCTTGGACTGGTCGATTCAGTAGCAAGTCATCTAACACTGGTCAAACACTGGGCGCAGTGTCCACTGACTACTAAAGATTATTGTGAAACTTGAATCTGAGCTGTTACTGAAAGTTTGTAATATTTTTCAGCGTAAAACAGATTAAAATATCAGCTGTTTTGCTGTTTTATTTTCTGAGGAGCGAGAAGATTCTTCACAAACTTGTCTCACCTCATTGTACTTGGAACAGAATCACTCGCCCACAACATTATTATAAAATAGTTTCTTAGAGTACTTCAGTTTCATTCTACTTATCAAAAACATGCTAGGTGATTGGCTAATCTAAATTTAATTTTCCAATTATATTTTATCATTGTACTGGGGGGGGGGGTCTAGTTCATGGGTGGAGTTGACTTGTTAATGACAAACCCTACATGTATGGTATGTTTCTAGAACTTAACCTTTGGCATTGCATGTAGCATGAACTTAGCTTGAGGGCACATATTCAGTTCAACACTTATTATTGTTATTATTATTATTATCCTAGTCAATAAAAGATCTGGTAAACTGGAAAGAAAACTTGTGCCTAGTAACAGTAGTTTACACATTTGTAAAACACTGGAAAAGATATGGTCAACTACATTACAGCAATAATGTTCAGTTCTAATTGGTAATTGCTGTGACTGTGTATTTTCTTCTTGGTCATAAAATAGACTTATACCACTGAAGATTGAGTGTTTAAAGAATCTTTATTTTCTGCTCAGTAATAGCCGTGCAGAGTTGTAGTTTTAACTTATCCAAAAATGCCCTGGTGAGGACATGTCATAATTTTTAGCAGAGGAGTCTCCTCGCGATCCCCAAACTTTGTACATTGTGCTCCCAATTGAAATGGGGGAAAACGACTGAAATTGCAGTAAAAGTGCAAATACCGAACATTGTTCTGCTCCTTTAAACCTGTTTTTACAGGTGGCAAGCACTCCTGAACTGAACTTGTGTATAATAACTGATTGCTATATCTCAGAAGAGAGAGAATATCCTAGGAAATTACCATCTTTGATTTAGCGTGTACAAGTAAATTTTTTGGCAATTCAGTCTCAGTTACAGGACTCTGTGACGTGAGTCCCAATATTACAGATGGTTAAAACTCCAGACTGCTTCTAATTCTCTTAGACTGTAATACCTAAAACTAGTGCTTACTTCTAGAAACTTTTTTGTGTGTGTCCATAAATGTTTTTTTTTTTCACAGAATTTCTGGTGTGTGTGTGTTTTGCCATCTTTTAAACAGGACTCAACTGATGTTCTTCGTGTTTCACTGTTTCAGTCGTCACATTTGGGTTATCTGCTTGCAGTAGTCCTCGGTCAACTTGATTATCAAAGTCTTGGGTCCTGTGTCGGTTGCTGTTTCATTTTCCATGACGTCAGGTAGTGTGGTATAAAGCATGCAGTCGACACCATTACATCAGCCTTTCTTGCCGTGAAATTTTCATTTTCGAGTTTCAGAACGGAAGTCTTAACTAAAGCTAAGTACCCCGTTGGGGAAACTTTTTTTCTTTCTCTAAACCGATGTCAGTAAAAGTCAATAATTGTATTTCTTGTAGAAAGCAAATACCTCATAAAGATTTTCATTCGTACTGTATTCCTTGCCTAGGCCCTGACCACGACGTACCTCGCTGTCAGTTTTGTGCCTTATTTAAACAAAGCACTATTTGTCGTCTGTATATTTACGCTTCTAAATATTTTGGTACTCTGTTCAATTACTCAGATATGGCTTTGGTAAGCCACCCAGCTACCAACATTCCAAAAAAATGCAAAGCTAAAGACCGGGACAGGCCGCCTAGGTCCAAAGCTGCCGACGACGCTTCTCCTAAGCTAGTTGCCAGTTTGCCAATACTTGGTGAAGCGCTTTCGCAGCCCCTGATGCCCACTGCTTCAGATTCATAGGCCTTTACTGAGACCCATTCGGAGTCCGGTATGCCGCGAGATACTTCAACTGTGGAACCTGCGGATGTCTTTACCTTGGATGGGTCCGGAGCCACTGTGCAGGCACCGGCTTCTGAGGGTGCATTCAGGCCTACTGACTTGCATATTAAACCAACACCATCTTCTTCTTCAAGGTCTAAAACTCTATCCATGCCTAGAAAATGCCCAGACTGCATGGTCAGGCCTCTATGTCTAAAAAACAGATGATAAGAATGGCTGAAGACCGTATTACTTTAATCAGGGGAAGCCAACCTTCCCCCTCGAGACCTAGGACTGAATTTGCTTATGATTCTTCTGATCAGGATTCTGAAATTTCTGTTTTCCCCGATCAGGATTTACCCTTCTCTACCTATGAGGATTCTGATGCAGAGGACTCCATTCCCTCTGCTTCCCCTCCAGAGGATTTCTGTTTTGGTGAAACGTTGCATACTCTTAGGGAGCATTTTCGCTGGGAAAGCCAGGATTACTCTGATTCTAAAAAGAGGCTTGGGGATTTTTTACTCCTGCCCCAGCACAGGTCTTTAGCTATCCCCCCTGTACTAGACATTGTTGATGATGCCTTTTCGGAATCTAGTTATGTTCTTCATCTCACATTGCTGCAGTCCTTACATATGGGTAGTCCGCTGTCCTCGGTCGGCCCGAATACCAAAGTATAAGGCTGACGTCGGTCAAGGCGCTTAAGACTGACATCAGGACGTCAGGGTACAAATGCGCATGACCGACGTCATATCCTCAGTCTTTTTTGCCGCATGGTCCAATGCAGAAGCAGCGTTGCAAGTGCCGTTCGGCGTTCTGAAATTTTTCGAGTTCGGAGTTTCAGACCGAATCAAAGTTGGCTAAGTACCCCGTTAGAATATTTTGGTTTTTTCTTGCCTCAGTGTTTTACCGGATGTCAGAAAAAGTGAATAACTGTATTTCTTGTGGGAAACAGATACCGCATAGGGATTATCATTCTTTGTGTATTCCTTGTTTGGGGCCTGAGCACGACGTTGTTGGGTGTCGCTTTTGTGCTAGGTTCAATAAGCGCACTATTAGCGAAGGTTAGATTGTGCTAGGCTGGTCTTGAAGCGGTGCAATTATAATATGCCGTCGGATTCTCCGGCCGCTTCTTCGAAGCGCAAAGACAAAGCAGTTAAACCCAGGCAAGAAGAGTTGTCCGTTCGGACGCCGGTTCTTTAGAGCGTCAGTGGAACCGGTGGTTCCGCCGGAGGCTTCTCTGGAGTCCCAGGGGGAGACTTTGATATTGCAGGATGTGGCCTCTCAGGAGGCAGGTCAGGCTGAAGGGGCTTCTCAGGTTACTGTACTCCCCTCCCTTCCTAGGGTGGTTAGGCCCTCTCCTTCTGTTTCCAAGGCTTCTCCCAGAGGCAGGCCAGGTTTAGCTTCTGTTGGTGTCTCTCCTAGTGCAGCAGGGTCTGTGCCCAAGAAGCACATGCTTAAAATGGCAGAAGATTTGATTACTCTGATTAGAGGTTCTTTGCCCCCTCCTGATAAGAGGCCTAGGGTGGAGCCAGAGTTGGGGAGTTTTGAGCAGGCTTCGGATGTTTCTGAGTCTTGACTGGAGACTTGCAGGAGTACTCTCCTTATTCTGATTTTGATGCAGATGATTCGACTCCTTCTGCTTCTCCTCCAGAGGATTTTTCTTTTTCAGAGACCCTTCATTCCATGAGGGAGCATTTTAAGTGGGAAGGTCAGGACTTCTCTGATTCTAGGAAAAGGCTTAGGGAATTTTTGCTCTTACCCCAGCATAGGCCCTTGGCTATACCCCCTGTTCTGGATGTTGTGGAAGATGTGTTTGCAGAGGCTTCACTTAATCCTGATTCTCTGCCTCCTGCTCCTGTTAAACCGGATAGGTATTACAGGGTGCCTGAGGCTCATAAATATCTTTATAAGAGTCCTAGGGCGGACCCAGAAACTGTTAGTCAGGGACCTAAGGGTGTCAAGGCCTCTGTTTTAAAAAATCCGGTTCCTCCAGATAAAGAGGCCAGAGCTTTGGATAGATGGGGAAAGAAAGTCTATACATCTTCTACCTTAGCTATGAGGGCTTTGAATTGCCAGTTTCATATGTTGAAATATCAAAATTATCTTCTTTCTCAATTGAAGTCTAAGGTGGATGCTCTGGCGGAAGGCATTGAGTGTAAAGAATTACAAGATTTGGTGCATGTTTCTGAACAGGTGGGTAAGCATTCTTTACAATGTGGTTTTGATGCTGTACAGGCCTCGTCTAGGGTGGCTGCCACTGGTTCAGTTCTTCAGGCACGCATGGCTGAGGGATCAGAATTTATCTGATCATGTTAAGACAAGGATTTTGGATGCTCCTTTACAGTCTGATGTGTTGTTTGGTTCACCTGTGGAGTCAGTCTTGAAGAAAATGGAAGACAAGGCTAAGTCTATGCAGGCTGTTAAAGATTTTTGCAAGTTCAGCCTCCAGTTTAGTAGGAATTGGCCTGCTAAGGGGTGGACGTATCCTTCTTATGATTCTCAGTCTAGGGGTAGATCTAGACGTGGTAGGGGCAGAGCTCAGAGTTCTTTCAGACCTAGAACAGGAGTTCACCTGCACAATCTTCGGGGAGGGCAGGGGCCAGTCCTTTCGTAAACAGGCCCAATGACCTACCTTTTCAGCTGCCAGATCCTTCTTGCCTGGCAGCACCTTTGGGAGGAAGGTTGGCACTCTTCAAGGAAAATTGGAATTTGATTACCCAAGACAAATGGGTATTGGATATCATTCACCGAGGTTACAAGTTTTATTTCCATACCTTGCCTCCTTTCAAAGGCATGCCGGACGTTCCTCCTCAGCAAAGATTAGAGGCTCACAAACAAATTTCTCTGCTACTTCAAATAAGGGCCATACAAACGGTCCCTCTGCCAGAAGTGGGCCTAGGATTTTATTCTCGCCTGTTCCTAGTACCAAAGAAAGGGAACACGTGGAGACCAATCTTGGATTTATCTATCCTCAACACATATCTGGACATTCCCAAGTTCAAAATGTTGACGTTACAACAGCTTTTACCTCTGCTGGGCAAAGATCACTGGATGGTGACTCTGGATCTCAAGGAGGCTTACCTTCATGTTCCTATCAGGCTCAGTTGCAGAAAGTATCTGCGTTTTCGGGCTGGGACTTCTCATTATCAGTTCTCTGCATTGCCCTTTGGCTTATCTACTGCGCCCAGAGTGTTCACGAAGGTTCTGGCTCCAGTGATAGCTTTCTTCAGGCTAAGAGGAATACAAATCTACCCTTATTTGGACGATTGCCTGATTCTGGCCCAAGGAAAGGACGAACTTCTTCATCATTTACAGTATGTGATAGCAGTGTTAAGATGCCTGGGGTATTCTGTGAACGAAATAAAGTCCAGTCTAGTACCCTCTCAGGACATGTGCTTTCTGGGTGTGAGACTGAATACAGCATCCCAGATGGCCTTCTTGACCCCGGACAAACAAAAGAATCTTTCTCTCTACTTCCATCAATTGTCTCGTCAGTCCAGGCTGACTGCAAGGACAGTCCTTCAAGCCTTGGGGTTCATGGCATCTTGTATTCTGGTACTTCCCAATGCCAAACTGCATATGAGGAAGCTACAATGGTATCTCAAGAATGTATGGACACAGCACTGCCAAGATATGGACACTGTCATTCAGATAATACCTTGCATTCAAAAGGAATTTTTGTGGTGGGCTCAGGAATGTCACCTAAACAAGGGACTCTCTGTGACCCGGCCAGAGGCGAGTCAGATTCTAACGACAGATGCCTCAGACAAAGCTTGGGGAGCTCATCTAAATGGAAAGTGGGTACAAGACACGTGGCCTGCCAGACTTCAACATCTACATATCAACTTGAAGGAGATGTTAGCAGTCCAATTTGCATTAATAGCTTTCAAGGATTTACTTCTTCCAGGGCAGGTGTTGGTTCTAACAGACAACACAACTGTCATGTGGTACATCAACAAGCAAGGGGGAACGCATTCTTATCCTCTATGCAGACAAGCAATGATTTTGTGGGAGACTGCTCTCAGTTTACAGACATAGATCTGTTCGCTTCTCCACTAAACTACCAGCTGCCAAAGTTTTGCACAAAAAGGTTTCATCCCACAGCCTGGAAAGTGGATGCTCTCTCATTCAATTGGAGCAATCTTCATGTGTATGCCTTTCCACCTCTGCCTCTCCTCCCAAAGGTACTCCTGAAGGTCAGACAGGACAAGCCAAAGATGATTTTAATAGCTCCAGATTGGCCTCGACAGCACTGGTACCCATTACTGAGAAGTCTGGTACGGGAGCCTCCATGGCCTTTGCCTTCGATTCCACACCTGCTGTCTCAGGAGAACAGTCATTTACTCAATGTCAAACTTCACTCTCTACATCTAACAGCCTGGAATATTCTGTTTTAAACCCTGGAGGGTCTCGGCTTCCACAGCAAGTTTTGAATGTTATTTTGGAGGCCAGAAGGCCTAGTACAAGGAAAGTGTACTCAGATAAATGGAGGAGATTTTTATTTTGGAGTACAAGCAAAGGAATTTGATGTTTCTAAGCCTAATTTAAGTGTGGCTCTTCAATATCTTACTGAGTTACTGGACAAAGGTTTGTCCTTCTCCTCTATTAAGGTTCATGCTGCAGCAATTTCTGCTCACTATGACTGTGACCCACCATTGTTTTCTCATCCTTTGTTTAAGCAATTCCTTAGAGGGGCAAAGAATATAAGACCCCAGTGAGCTCCTACTCCTGCTTGGGATCTCAATTTTGTGTTGGAGAAACTCACTCTACAACCTTTTGAGCCTGCAGCTACTGCCGAGTTGAAATATTTATCATGGAAGACTGCTTTTTTGTTGGCCATTACCTCTGCGAGAAGGGTTTCTGAATTACAGGCCCTTATGGCGGTTGAGCCTTTCTTAATTTTCCATAAGGATAGGGGTATCTTTGCGTACTAATCCTTCCTTTATGCCTAAAGTGGTTTCTAGTGTGGCTTTAAACCAAACTATTCATTTGCCTACTTTTTATGCAAACCCCAAAATAAAGGGGAAAAGATTTTGCACACTTTGGATATACACAGGCAGTTGCGATATTATTTGAGCAGAACTAAAGGGTTCAGGCAGTCTCAGCAGTTATTTGTTTCATTTGCTTTGGGTTCTCAGGGCAAGCCTGTTTCAAAACAAACTATTTCTAAGTGGATTGGTGTTTGTATTGCTTTCTGTTATTCCCATCATGGTAAGGAGATTCCAGCTGGGATTAGGCCTCATTCCACTAGGGCTACTGCCACTTCTAGAGCTTTTTAAGGGGTGGCTACTAAAGATATTTTGGAGGCAGCTACTTGGAGTTCAGTGCATACTTTCTCTAAGCATTACCACCTTCCACTTTACTCTAAATCTAGGGCTGGTTTTGCCACTGCAATTTTACAAGGCATTTTGGCAGCTCCTAATGCTTTATAGTCTTGCCATCCTCCCTTAACTCTGCTTTGGGATTCTACCCATATGTAAGGACTGCAGCAATGTGAGATGAAGAACATAGTACAGTTTTGTACCTACCATAAATGTAGATGTTCGAAGATCCACATTGCTGCAGTCCAATTTACCCTCCCTCCTTCCCCTCTGTAGTTAGAGGTGGTGGTGTGGTTTGGGTTGTGAATATTGTAAATAGGATTAGTGCAGGGGTGGTTGGTTGTTTTTTGCTGTCTTTTGGTTTTGGCCTTTCTTTTTAAGGCCTTCTGACATCTGGGGCAAGAAAAGACTGAGGATATGACGTCGGTCATGCACATTTGTACCCTGACGTCCTGATGTCAGTCTTAAGCGCCTTGACCGACGTCAGCCTTATACTTTGGTATTCGGGCCGACCGAGGACAGCGGACTACCCATATGTAAGGACTGCAGCAATGTGGATCTTCGAACTTCTACATTTATGGTAGGTACAAAACTGTACTTTCCCCCTGACTCTTTACCTCCTGCTCCCAGAAAACCTGATAGATATTACAGGGTTCCTGACTCTCACAAGTTCCTTTTTAAAAATCCTACTGTGGATCCTGAGACCATTTCACATGGACCCAAGGGCATTAAGGCTACTACTGTGAAAAATCCTACCCCCTCTGATAGAGATTCCAGGGCGCTGGATAGATGGGGTAAGAAGGTATACACTTCTGCAACCTTGGCCATTGGGGCCTTAAACTGCCAGTTTCATATGTTAAAGTATCAGCAGCATATTACTGGATTGCTTAAACAGAAAATGATGATTACTGACTGTACTGAAAATAAGGATTTACAGGATTTAATGCATTCTGCTGAACAAGTTAGAAAACATACTTTGCAATGTGGTTTTGATTCACTAGAGGCATCTTGCAGGGCTGCTGTCACTGGGTCTGTAGTTAGAAGGCATGCTTGGCTTAAGGAGCAATCTTTGCCAGATCATGTTAAAGCTAAATTGCTGGATGCTCCCTTAAGCCAGGACAACCTGTTTGGCAACAAAGCAGAAGTAGTACTTAAAAAGATGGAGGAAAATGCTAAATCTATGCAAACTGTTAAAGATTTCCTGCAAGTACAAGCCTCCAAGATTTAGTAGGCATTGGCCCTCTAAGAATTGGTCCTTCCCTGCCTCTTCCAGGCCTTCTCAGTCCAAACCCAGAACCAGGGGAATGCCCAGGCTTCAGTCCCAAGGTACGCACAGGACTAAGCAGTGGGGGGCTCCCACTTGCAAAGCAGGGAATAGTAAGACCCCCCCTATGGTAAACTGTCTCAATGACTTAACTTTAAAACTTCCAAGCCCTTCTCAACTGACTGCTCCTTTCGGCAGAAAGATTGCTCTGCAGACAAAAAACTGGGAACTCATTACCCAGGGCAAATGGGTTTTAAATAAGTTTCCCAAGGATACAGATTCCACTTCCACACCCAAATCAGTGGGCAGAGGCTCAAAAGCAAGTTCTCTCTCTCAAGTATAAGGGCTATTCAGACTGTCCCAGAAGAGGAAAAGGGACAAGGTTTCTACTCAAGACTTTTCCTAGTGGCCAGAAAAAACAACTTGTGGCATCCTATCCTGGATCTCTCTATCCTAAACACTTTTTTAGTGATCCCAAAATTCAAGATGCTACTTCATCACCAGTTGCTTCCTGTGTTAGGCAAGGCTGGCAACACTGGATTTAAAGGAAGCCTACCTGCACATCCCAATCGGGGAATCTAGCAGAAGATACCTACGCTTCAAAGCAGGCTTCATCCACTGTCAGTTCTCTGCACTGCCCTTTGGCTTATCTACTGCGCCCAGGGTATTCACGAAGTGCCTAGCTCCATTCATTGCATTTTGCAGGCAAAGAAATATTCAAATATACCCATTTATGGAAGATTGTCTAATTCAGGCAGAAAGCCAGGACTTACTTTTGAATCATCTGGCGTTTGTACAAAAGGTGCTAGCTTCTCTCGGGTACACCATAAATGAAAAGAAATCACATCTTGTACCCTGCCAACAAATTGTATTCCTGGGAGCAAGTTTGAACACAACTTCCCAGATGGCTTTCCTCATGCCAGAGAAACAATCATTTCATTTGACAGCTTACTTCAAACTAATGGCCACAAAGACCCAGCTATCTGCAAGGAAAATACTGCAAGCCTTGGGGTTTATGGCCCCCTGCATTCTCCTAATTCCATATGCAAGACTACATATGAGGAAACTACAATGGTATCTAAAAAGCCTATGGTATCGACATTCTCAGGATCTAGAAGCAGTAATTCCTATCATACCTTGCCTACAGTTAAGAGTTTTATTGGTGGGCAGAGGCCTGCCAAAAAAACAAGGGACTGCCATTCACTCTATCCCCTGCCGCCCAAACCCTAACAAACGCATCAAACTATGCATGGGGGGCTCACTTGGCAGCATAGTGCATTCAGGGCAAATGGAACCCAAGTCAAATGCACCTGCATATCAATCAAAAAAAAAATAGCTGTACAGAATGCTCTGACAGCCTTCAAGGACCACATTCTTCCAGGGCAATTAATGGTAAAGACGGACAACACCACTGTTATGTGGTACATAAACAAGCAGGGGGGAACCCACTCATACCCTCTCTGCAGAATACAGCCTTGAGCTACCAAGAGCACCTACAGGCTCAATTCCTGCTAGGAAAGCTAAATACACTGGCAGATGAGCTAAGCAGAAATCTCATAGACCCACATGAGAGGAAACTGGAACCGAAGACATTCAACATGTTGATAAACAAATGGGGGAGCCCAGATATAGACCTGTTTGCCTCCCCCCAGAACTACCAATTGGACAAATTCTGCACAAGGACTCCCCACAAACAAGCTTGGAAAGTGGATGCTCTGTCCTTCACCTGGAAAAATCTATCAGTTTATGCCTTTCCTCATTTGCCTCTCCTCTCCAAGGTACTACTAAAGATCAAATAGGACAAACCAAGGATGATACTGATTGCACCAGACTGGCCACACCAACACTGGTACCCCCTCTTGCGCAGTGTGTCACTGCTGGCACCATGGCACCTGCCTCAGACCCCTACCCTGCTGTCCCAGCAGGAGGACCAGATTCTGCACCCTCAGCTTCAAACCCTGAACTTGGCAGTCTGGCTAATTACCTGATCTCTCCATTACCATCACTCAGTAAACAAGAAAATCTTATGCTGAAAAATGGAAAATATTCTGTTCCTGGAACCAAACTCAGGGGATGGGCACAGCAGCACCCAATTTACCTCAGATTCTTCAGTACTTAACTGAGATGCTTCACAAGGGCCTTTCCTTTTCCTCCATCAAAATTCATGCCTCAGCCTTTTCAGCTCATTACAACACAGAGCCACCCATCTTCTCTCATCCACTGCTCAAGCAGTTCCTCAAAGGGGCCAAAAACTTAAAGACCACCCAGGAGAGCCCCAACTCCAGCCTGGCACCTTAACTTTGTATTGGAAAAACTCACTCTACCTCCTTTTGAGCCAGCTGCAAGTGCAGAGTTAAAATTCCTTTCTTTGAAAGCGGCCTTCCTTTTAGCCATCACTTCAGCACGAAGGATGTCTAAATTACAGGCTCTTATGGCAGTGGAGCCTTTCATAATCGTTCATGCAGACAGGGTATCCCTCAGGACCAATTCCTCCTTCATGCCCAAGGTAGTATCCATGTGGCACTTAATCAGTCCATTCATTTGCCAACCTTCTTTTCTAATCCACAGAACAAAGGGGAACGAATACTGCACTCCTTAGAAGTGCACAGACAACTTAGATTTTACTTGGACAGGACTAAACCTCTCTGGGAAATCTGAACATCTGCTGGTGGCATTTGCTGCAGGGGCAGAGGGGAAGGCCATTTCAGAGCAAACTATTTCTAAATGGATAGGCCATTACATTAATTTCTGCTATAAGCACCATGGAAAACCTATCCCACATGGGATAAAACCACAATCAACCAGGGCTGCATCTACCTCTACAGCCTTTCTCAGAGATGTCCCTACCAGGGACATCCTAGAAGCTGCTACATGGAGTTCTGTACATACTTTCACCAAACATTACCATTTGCCAATTTTCTCTAAATCCAGAGCTGGCTTTGCCACTGCAGTCTTGTAGGGCCTTATAGCTGGTTCTAATACTATCTAATGTCCTCCTCCCATTCTTAGCTTTGGGAATCTACCCACATTTGATTTCTGCAACAGTGAAACATGAAGTGCATAGTACAGTTGTGTACACTTGCCATAAATGTAAATGTTAGAGTGTATTCACTGTTGCAGTCCTGGTTACCCTCCCTCCAGCCCCCTGACTTCTGTTGGTTATACCTCAATTCCTTTTCACTATGCTTAAAGCTTTTTGGTGTATTTGCTTTTTTGTTGGAGGTGTAACCTTGTATATATATTTAATTGCTTCCCATTTAGGGGGCACCTGACATCTGGGGCAAGAAAAACTAATGTAATGGTGTCGGCTACATGCTTTATACCCCTGACTACCTGACGTCATGGAAGATGAGACAGCAAGTACCTAAGACTTTGATAATCAGGCCGACTGAGGGCTACTGCAAGCAGATAACCAAATGTGATGACTACAACAGTGAATACACTCTAACATCTTCATTTATGGTAAGTGTACACGACTGTACTTTTTTGTGTTTCACTTATGGACTGTGCTGGGTCAGCTACTTATTCCATGTATATGTGACTATCTGTATAATGTGTATATTTATTTATGCATGTATGTATCGTTTTCATGAAATATCAAACATATGTATATTTTATTTTAATTTATTCTTTGTGGACTTGGTTAGTTCCACTACGCTATTAGTCTCTTTTCTTTATATGTGGGTACAGTCACTAAGACCAGTTGTTGTTGTTCTCCACCTTCTCTCCCATTTGCTTTGTGTGCAAGATTGTGGTGCAGTGGGCTCTGGGTGGTTGTGTGGGTGAAAATTGCCCCCCGGTCTTTTTTTAGTTTCATTTTAAAAAGATTGCTTTTTTTTTTGTATTTCCTCTTTGGAGCCCACTGTCCTCCTTAGTAATGGGTGCTATTCCTAACCCTAATAATGCCTCTTTCCCCTAACCCTACACCTTGCGGTCATCGAAACCTTCCCTTAACACTGCCATTATTCACACAAATGTGAGGTTCATGTTACGGGGGGGGGGGGGGTAGTTTTAATATTAGGAGAGGAGAGAGTTTTCCTGTCTTGATATTACTGTGTTTTTTGTTTTCAATGTTGTGGATGATCGAACTTATATCGTTGGCTATGCTTTCTACATTATAGCAGTTCAGTTATTCACAATATAACGTGGTGTGTGTGTAAATTTTATATGGGTCTGCTTCACAAGGCTGAAATTTCATTTGACTGACGTTCATTTGACTGAGACCAATATACCTAATTTTTAAAATGCATAAGTCAATGAACATGCCACCTCCTGCTTGTCAACTTGTTGTAAAAACTGTTAAAACACTATTAATTTTAAATGAAACAAGATCTGAAGAAGGTTGGAATAACCGAAAGCGCTTGTCCTGGTTTTTAAAAACTTTGAATAAAGAGTGTTTTAATAGTTTTTACAATGAGCTGGTGAGCAGGAAATGGCATGTTCATTGACTTTTTATGTGTTTTGGTTTTTGTTTGAACGGCCTTTAGTGAAGTGGTTTGGATTTATATTCAGTGTAATTCTCAAAATACTGAAAACTCACTTGACTGAAACTCACAATACTAAAACCTTACAATGATGCATTTCAAAATACTAACTTGTAAACCATAGACATGCAGACTTACAACACCAATGACAAACTCTTTCCAGAATTTAAACTATTGACATACCCTCTTAACAGAAACCGGACGATATAAAACCAAACTAAGTGGGGGGGACTACACCCCTCACAGCCCCTAATGTGCTGAAAGTGTAGTGTCTGACATTTTTGGCATTAACAGCTGATTTTCGACATTAGGACGGTTAGGTTATGTACTTTTGGCAAATTAATTCATTGATAAGTACTTTTTTTATTTTCGAGATTTCAATAGTAAACCTGTGGTGTGTAATATAATATGTATATATATATATATATATATATATATATATATATATATATATATATATATATATATATATGTAATATGTATATATGTATGTAGTGTATGTATGTAGTGTGTGTATCTATCTGTATAGAGATATATGTGTGTATACACAGAAAATGTAGAAATCACAAAAGCTGTGTCAGATTGTGTATGGTCTTTGCAGATGAATGCACTTAATCTGACAGTGAAAATCTCTTATGATTTATGACTGTTTTTATTTTATTTTTTTTTTATTGTTTTCAAGTCTTGGATTGTGGCTACACCTGTGTTTTTACTACAACTCTCTCTCTATCTGTGTGTGTGTGTATATGTATATGTGTATGTATAGAAAACAAAAATGGAAAAAAACTAAGCGTAATACTGCTCAATGCCAGAAGTCTAAACCTCAAGATGCACGCCCTCGAAGCCCTCCTCAGTATGGAGAACATTGATGTCTGTGCTGTGACTGAAACCTGGTTCAAGGCTCCTGAGAGCACCCCAGCACTATCAGGTTATACCTATCATGCATTCCGGCCCCAAAATCCGGACCGAACCACAAAAGGAGGGGGAGTATCCATATTTATAAAGGATACCCACACCTCCAGGTTAGTGGCAACGCACGAAGCATCGGAGACCATCCAGGTGCAATTAACCATAGGTAAAACTGCCCTACAGTTTGTAGCATGCTACAGACCACCCTCTCAAACTCAGGAAACCCACACAGCCTTCCTGAAGACACTGGAGAGGATGAATGTCTCTCCAAACACCATCATATTGGGTGACTTCAACTACCCAAACATAGACTGGGAACATTATTCAAGCCCCAACACCCTAGCCCAAAGGTTCCTGGAGTTCATAAACTCAAATGCTATGGAACAACTAGTCACCATTCCCACAAGAGGAGAAAATATACTAGACCTGATCATCACAAACATGGGGACAAAATGCTCCACACCAGAAGTATATCCCTCATTGGTGAGATCAGACCATAAATTAATCTCACTGGAGATCCACATCCCGCTCCCAACCACAGCAAAAAAGACCACAGTGAAGAACTTCTCAAAAGCAAACTTCACACTTCTTAAGACTGGAGTGGTATCCTTCAAGGCCCCCAAGCCAGTGGAAACCACAACCCATGCTGCTGAAACCCTTACAAATGCCTTCTACGAGCACCTCCAGGAATGTATGGATCAAGCAATCCCTAATAAAATCAAGACCCTTTCCACCAAAGGCAGGCGCCCGGTCTGGTGGACCCCAGCCATAAACAAACTCTACAACAAGAGGAGAAAGCTACTACATGACAGAGCAAAATCCCTAAAGGGGAAGGCATCTCTGATCAATACTATATTATATATACTATAATATAGGGTATACTGGTTGTGTTTTTATATATATATATTAATTGCACATTTACATGTTCATTTTATTATTTAGATATTTTGTTACATATTGTATACTTATAAGGGATACCTTGGCACAATATAGCTCTTAGTTAAGTATTAAACATAAGTATAGGCAGATATTATACAATATATTTTGGATACATTATTCATCAAATCAGTTTCTTCATATATGTATATACACAAATAAGCATCACATAGTTTAACTAAATAGATTGTTTAGGTACTTAATAATTAGTAGCTTTTAAGAATATTCAGTATAATACTTTAGAATATATATATATATATGTATGAGTGTTTATATTGAATGAATTTGGTTGTATTTAAATAGTATGAATTTTTTATAAAATGCCATTTCCTTTTTAATAATTTTTGGCGGGAAATAAGGCTATTAATTGAGTGATTATTGAATAATTGGTGATGTATAAAATGAATGAGATGTGAAGACAGTTTGTATTCTGAAGAAGTTCGGAAGGACGAAACCTGGGTCAATAAAGCAGTGTTCACATTGGAGTTTGTATTGTGGCTTTTTCGAGTTGGTCAGTATTTACAATTTTGGCTTCTGAGTCTGCTTCATCTCCTTATTGGCACTGGCTCACCTTGCTTTCTACATCAATACTAGCAAAAAACTACGATCACTCATAAAATCATCCAAGGCCAACTTTGAGAGAAAAATCGGAGAAAAATCGCTAAAGACACAAAAGACAATCATAAGGCCTTCTTTAGCTATGTTAGAAACCTGGGTGGAAACTCCCAGATATGCTCAGAATTAGTCCAAAATGATACAAAAATCACTGAACCCACAGACATTGCCAACATACTGGCAGACAGGTTCAGTGCAAATTTCTCCCCTCCCTCCACCCCAAAAGGAGAAATATCTATCCCACCAGAGTCTAGCCTCCCAAACATCTCAGATGCCCAGGTGAGAGCTGCTCTCTCTAAAGCAAAAAACACCGCATCAATGGGACCAGATGGTGTCCCCGGCTGTGTGCTACATGAACTCAATGAGGAACTAAACCCACACATAAGGCTGCTGTTTAATCTTAGCCTTACTACAGGATACGTAACCAAAGAATGGCGTACGGCAACTGTGGTCCCACTCCACAAAGGCGGTGCTTCTACGGACCCTGGAAATTACCTCCCCATAAGCTTGACAAGCCTTGTCTGCAAGGCTATGGAGAGGATCATAATGGAACTCATAAATAAAGACATTGGTGACCTACAGACACTGGATCCTACCCAATTTGGCTTTGTCAAGGGCAGATCCTGCCTCTTGAACTTGGTCGACTTTTTCGAAACGGTCACTAAGGCCATTGATGAGGGTAAGGCAGTTCACACAGCCTACCTTGACCTAGCAAAAGCGTTTGACACAATACCCCTCTCGGGCATCATAGAAAAGCTCACCAGCTTAGATGTAAACCCATATGTCACAAGATGGGTTGCAAACTGGCTCAAGGACAGAACCCACAGGGTTAGAGTTGCTGGTGCCATGTCAGACTCTAAGCCGGTCCTGACGGTGTCCCACAGGGCTCAGTCCTGGGCCCCCTCTTGTTCGGCATTTATTTTTCTGAAGTGCAGGCAAACATAGGGGGATTGTGGCTGACAAAATTTGCAGATGACTGCAAACTGGGCACCATAATTGACACTCCATCAGACACAGACATCCTCCAGAGAGGTCTCATAGAAATGGATAACTGGTGCCAGAGCCATGGCCTTAAGCTAAATGCCAAAAATGTATAGTCATACCCTTTGGGAAAAACAAGGTAACCCCTAATTACCACATAGGTGGTAATCCATTAAACACGGAAGAAGTTATCAGGGACCTGGGGACCCAAGTTGACAGTAACCTCTCTTTTGACACTCACATTGACAAAGTGGTTAGGAAGACCTTCTACATTGCCCACCTGATCATGAAGGGATTCACATCCAGATCAGGAGAGGTCATTGTACCCCTGTACTCTTCACTTATCAGACCAATGATTGAGTACAACCGCCCATTCGGAATGTACCTTACCCGACACCTGCAGCAGTTGGAAAGACCCCAAAAGTTCCTCACCAAAAGGATAAAGGGACTCAAACATATGTCATACGCTGCCTGACTGAAGAAACTCCAGCTCTATTCAGTCGCATACCGTCTGCTCAGAGGTGATCTGTGCCTGACATACAAGGCCATGTCCAACCCAGAATTAATGGACATGCTCCACCTCAAAAAATCCAAATCCACCAGAGCCACGAGAGCAAGAGACTTAAACCTCAACACGGATATAAATAGGACGTGCTGGAGGGACAGATTCATCACCCAGAGACTCCCTACACTATGGAACAGAATCCCAGTCCATGTGAGGCAGAGCCCCTCACTGACCTGTTCAAGAGAAATCTTGACGAGTGGATGGGAGATCATAGGTTTACCCCGGGAATCATCTCTGTGTCACTGCTGGACAGAGGCACAGCAAACTAATGGGTATAGTATTCTCATCCTAAGGGGAGGTGAAAGCCACACACACTCTGGCTAGGCTTATAAATGCCCTAGGGCAGATAGCCTAGTATGAACCTATGAACCTATATATATATATATATATATATATATATATATATATATATATATATAAAATGTGTATATAGATATATCTAGATATATATAGATCTATACAGATATTGATTATAGTTATATAGTTATGTCAAATTTCAGTATCTTGAGACTATAAAGTTGAAGTTTTCATAATTGCGAATTCGACTATCTCGAATTTGTGGTTATGGCTTTACGCTATGTATTGTCCGGAGTTGTATGTGGATAGTGTGTGGTGCCGTGTGATGGATTTAGGTGTAATGTCGGGTAAGTGCATGATCTGTAAGGGTTTTGGGTGGGAGTTTGTGTGTGTGTGTGTGTGTGTGTGTGTGTGTGTGTGTGTGTGTGTGTGTGTGTATGTATGTGAGGGACTGTAGAATGTGTGTTTGAGTTTGCTTTTGTTTTCTGTTTTGTGCGATCTCTGAGTTAGTATATATAAGTAGGGGGGTGTTGTTTTGTTTGTTTATTTTGTGGTGTGTGTGATGTCCTTCAAGGATGCATCTGCAGTCCTTACAAATGGGTTGTCCTGTCATCAGGCAGCCCTTCGGTCGGCCGGATTCCAAAGTCTGGGTCTGGCCTCGGCTGGTGTCGCACTTCACCCGACGTCATAGCTGCAGTTCTTCGGGTATAAAGGCATCAGCCGACACCATTTTCCCCAGTCTTTCTTGCCGCGTGGCGCCCGAAGCAGAAGCTGTTCGCAAGTGCCGGTCGGTCAGATCCAGAGATTACTACTACCGAATACTACTTCGAAGACTTCTAAAAAGCTAAGTACCCCGTTGGGGACTCTTTCTTGCCTCAGCCGATGTCAGAAAAAGTGAATAACTGTTTAACTTGTGGGAAACAAATACCTCATAAAGATTTCCACTCTTACTGCTTACCTTGTTTAGGCCCAGACCACGACGTAGCAGCTTGTCTAGCCTGTGCTTCTTTCAACCGACGGACACTTAGACGTCGGTCGGAGTTTGCCGAACAGTTTTTCGGCTCAGATTTTGCGTACATAATGCTGTCGGATCCTCCGATTTCTCAAGTTAAGAAACGCAAAGAAAAGGACCGACACTCGCGGTCCACGGTTTTGGCCGAAACCACGGTTAAGCAAACCGCGAGTGTCTCGGTTTCGGCCGAAACCGAGCAAACGGTTCTATCTTCAGCCGAATCCATGACTACTACCGAGGCCCCTTCTACCCTGGTTGAATCGGCCTCTGAAGTTCTACCTGCTACTGTGGTTTCACAATAATTATCGGACACCATCCCTTTGGATGTTTCTACCCCTGCACGTGGTGCTGCTAGGCCGCCTGCAGCCATGTCTATAAAGGCCTTTGCCAGGGCTAAAGCAGCCAAAACTTCTAAGCCTGTGCCTGTTAAGCCCTCCTCTCACAGGCCCAGTTCCAGTTCCCAAATGCTTACTCTGGCAGAGGATCTCATCTCTTTAATAAGGGGATCCCAATCTCACCCAGACAGGGCCTCTCAACCTCCAGAAAAGAGACCTAGAGCAGAGCCCCCTGAGCCAGTGTCCTCAGATGATTCTTCTGATGATACAGACAATACAGACCATCCAGAGGCTCCTTTTTCTACTTATGAAGATTCCGATGCTGAAGAATCGATTCCTTCTGCCTCTCCACCAGAGGAATTTTCCTTTGGGGAAACTTTACATGCCATGAGAGAGCAATTCCAATGGCAGGGACAAGATTTCTCAGATTCAAGGAAAAGGCTTAGGACCTTTTTGCATTTACCACAACATAGGCCTTTAGCTATACCTCCAGTTCTTCCTGTTGTGGATGATGCATTTAGTGATGCTTGCACTGCTCCTGATACTTTACCTCCAGCCCCTGCTAAGCCCGATAGGATGTCCTTCAAGGATGCATCTGCAGTCATAACAAATGGGTTGTCCTGTCGTCAGGCAGCCCTTCGGTTGGCCGGATTCCAAAGTCCGGGTCCGGCTTCGGCTGATGTCGCACTTCACCCGACGTCATCTCTGCTGGTCTTCGGGTATAAAGGCATCAGCCGACGCCATTTTCCTCAGTCTTTCTTGCCGTGGCGAAGCAGAAGCTGTTCGCAAGTGCCGGTCGGTCATATCCAGAGATTACTACTACCGAATACTACTTCGAAGACTTCTAAAAAGCTAAGTACCCCGTTGGGGACTCTTTCTTGCCTCAGCCGATGTCAGAAAAAGTCAATAACTGTTTAACTTGTGGGAAACACATACCTCATAAAGATTTCCACTCTTACTGCCTGCCTTGCTTAGGCCCAGACCACGACGTAGCAGCCTGTTCGGCCTGTGCTTCCTTCAACCAACGAACGCTTAGGCGTTGGTCGGAGTTTGCTGAACAGTTTTTCGGCTCAGATTTTGCGTACATTATGCCGTCGGATCCTCCGACTACCCAAATTGTTAAAAAACACAAAGAAAAAGACCGACATTCGCGGTCCGCAGTTTCGGCCGAAACCACGGTTAAGCAAGCCACGAGTGTCTCAGTTTCGGCCGAAACCGAGAAAGCCGGTCAATCTTCAGCCGAATCCATGACTACTACTGAGGCTCCTGCTACCTTAGTTGAATCAGCCTCAGAAGTTTTGCCTACTACTGTGGTTCCTAGTGATTTATCAGACACCATCCCTTTGGATGTCTCTACCCCAGCACGTGGTGCTGCTAGGCCTCTTGCAGCCATGTCTATTAAGGCCTTTGCCAGGGCTAAAGCAGCCAAAACTGTTAAATCAGTGCCTGTTAAGCCCCCTTCACACAGGCCCACTTCTAGTTCACAAATGCTTACTCTGGCAGAGGATTTAATATCCTTAATTAGAGGATCCCAATCTCACCCAGACAGGGCCTCTCAGCCCCAGAAAAGAGATCTAGGGCAGAGCCCCCCGAGCCAGTGTCCTCTGATGATTCTGCGGATGACTCCGACATTACAGACCAGCCAGAGGCTCCTTTTTCTACTTATGAAGATTCGGATGCTGAAGAATCCATTTCATCTGCCTCTCCACCAGAGGAATTTTCCTTTGGGGAAACCTTACATGCCATGAGAGAACAATTCCAATGGCAGGGACAAGATTTCTCAGATTCAAGAAAAAGGCTTAGGACATTTCTGCACTTACCACAACATAGGCCCTTAGCTATACCTCCAGTACTGCCTGTTGTGGATGATGCATTTAATGATGTTTGCACCGCTCCTGATACTTTACCTCCAGCCCCTGCCAAACCAGATAGATTTTACAGGGTGCCAGACACTCATCACCACCTATACAAGGCCCCACTTGCAGATCCTGAGACTATATCCCAGGGGCCTAAGGCAGTAGCCTCGACCTCAGCAAAAAACCCTATTCCTTCTGAAAGGGAATCCAGGTCCTTAGAGAGATGGGGGAAAAAGTTTACACCTCTGCTACTCTCTCAGCTAGAGCTTTAAACTGTCAGTTTCATATGATCCAATACCAAGAGTTTATGTTTGATCAGTTAACTAAGAAGCTGTCCTCTGATGACTCCTTAGATAAGAAATATGTTTTAGAAATGGTAAATAACATCCAACAGGTTAATAACCATTCTTCAAAATGTGGCTATGATGCACTGGAGGCTTCATTTAGATCAGCCATGACTGGCACAGTGATAAGAAGGCATGCATGGTTGAAAGAACATGTCTTGCCGGATCATGTTAAAGCAAAGCTGTTAGATGCTCCTATGGATAAGACCAGTCTATTTGGTACACCTGCTCAGCAAGTAATGAAGAAAATGGAAGAGAAGGCAAAATCTGTACAAACAGTTAAGGATTTCTTACAGGTTCAGCCCCCAAGGTTTAGCAGGAACTGGCCTGCCAAAAATTGGTCCTTTCCAGACTCCTCAAAATCTCAGAGGCAGGAATAGACGCTCTAGAGGCAGAAATCTATCCAGAGGAGGTGCCTACAGAGGATGACAGTGGCAAGGCAATAACCGAGGCACAGACGCAACCACTGCCACTACAACAGGACAATCACAGTGACTTGGCTCTGACACCGCCTACCAGGGAGCAAATAGCAGCACCTTTAGGCGGAAAGTTAGCCATATTTTCAAAAAATTGGCACTATATCACAAAAGACAAGTGGATTTTGCAAACCATAGACCAAGGCTACAGGTTCCACATCCACACCTTACCAGTAAAAAGAGGAATGCCAAACCTACCTCCAAATCAAAAAACAGAAGCTCTAAAGCAGATAGCGGAATTAACAAAGATGAGAGCTGTGGAAAGAGTACCTATAACAGAACAGGGCAAAGGATTCTACTCCAGACTCTTCCTAGTACCAAGGAAAGAGAAAAGTTGGAGACCTATTCTCGACCTGTCCATCTTAAACACATACATCATTGTCCCAAAATTCAAAATGCTGACCCTACAGCAACTTCTTCCCATGCTGGGCAAGGAGTGTTGGCTGGTAACTCTAGATCTCAAGGAGGCATACCTGCACGTCCCCATACGACCAAATTGCAGAAGATACCTCAGATTTCTTGCAGGATCAGAGCATTATCAATTCTCAGCATTGCCCTTTGGCTTATCTACTGCGCCCAGAGTATTCACAAAATGCCTGGCATCAGTAATCGCTCACTGCAGGCTACAGGGAATCCAAATTTATCCATACCTGGACGACTGCCTGTTACAAGCGGACAACAAAAGCAAGCTGCAACAGATTTACAAAGAGTCATTTGCTTACTACAAGCCCTGGGATACACAGTCAATTTACAAAAGTCAAGACTGATACCATCCCAAACAAGAACATTCTTTGGTGCAGAATTGGACACAGTAAAACAAATGGCATTTCTAATGGCAGAAAAACAAAAACAACTCCCTCTTTACTTCTTGACATTAACAAAGCAGAACAAACTAACAGCAAGAAAAGTACTGCAGGCCTTGGGCTTCATGGCATCATGCATAATCTTGGTCCCACATGCCAGACTGCATATGAGAAAGCTACAGTGGTACCTAAAGAATTTATGGTCTCAACACAGGCACAGCTTAGAAACCGAAATCCCACTAATCCCATGCCTGAAACAGGAGTTCCTATGGTGGGCTCAAGCATGCCAGTCAAACCCAGGCTTACCCTTCCACAACTTTCAAGCAAGCCAAACCATCACAACAGACGCCTCAGACCTAGGCTGGGGGGCGCACATGTTGGACAAATGCATACAAGGATTGTGGACTCAAGACCAGCTGCACCTGCACATAAACCAAAAAAAATTCAGGCAGTAAAACTAGCAATCCAGAAATTCAGACCATTCCTCAAAGAAGGCCATTTAATGATAAGGACAGACAACACCACATTCATGTGGCACATCAACAAACAGGGAGGCACTCATTCATACCCACTATGCAGAATGACTCTGGACCTTTGGAATATGGCTCTGAGCTACAACATCCAGTTACAGGCAATATTTGTGCCGGGAAAAGAAAACACCCTAGCAGACCTGTTAAGCAGAACCACCTCGGATGCTCACGAATGGATGCTACACCCGGACATCTTCAAGGCAATCACAAAGAAATGGGGAATGCCACAAATAGACCTATTCGCATCCCCACTCAATCACCAGCTGAAAAAATTCTGCACAAGGACATACCACCCACTTGCATGGAAGGTGGACTCTCTATCCTTCAGTTGGAAAGGCCTGACAGCATATGCATTCCCACCTCTTCCTTTGATGCACAAGGTACTACTGAAAATCAGAGAGGAATGCCCAAGGATAATCCTGATAGCTCCGAATTGGCCAAGACAACACTGGTATCCATTGCTGAGGAGCATGTCTCGGGGGAGAATGTGGTCAATACCCCTGATGCCTTTGATGTTAACTCAGAACAACTACAACATCATGCACCCAAACCTAAAAACCTTGCAACTGACTGCCTGGAACATCACATAGCAGCATCTAACCCAGACCTATCCCAAAGGGTTAAAGACATTATCCTTGAAGCACGCAGACCTTCAACAAGAAGGAACTATGCAGGAAAATGGAAAAGGTTTGTCATTTGGAGTGCTGAAAGAGGAAAAGATGTGTCGAACATAGATATTGCTAACATCCTGGAGTACTTGGCAGAGCTTCTACATACAGGCTTGTCCTATTCCTCCATCAAGATACATGCATCAGCTATTTCAGCAGAGTACAGCTTCGATCCACCTGTCTTTTCGCATCCTCTACTCAGGCAGTTCCTCAGAGGGATCAAGAATGTAAAACCTCCTAGGAAACCACCATTACCAGCATGGGACTTGAACTTTGTGCTAGAAAAATTAACACTCCCTCCATTTGAACCAGCAGCAACAGCAGATCTTCAACACCTATCATGGAAAACTGCTTTCCTACTGGCAATTACTTCAGCAAGGAGGGTTTCGGAACTACAGGCCTTAATGGCAGTACAACCCTTCCTAATCTTCCATCAAGATAGGGTGTCCATGAGAACTAATCCTACATTTATGCCTAAGGTGGTATCCAGAGTGTCTTTAAACCAGGCAATCCACCTACCTACCTTCTTTCCCAACCCACAGAACAGCCGGGAAAGACTGCTGCATACCTTGGATGTACATAGACAGTTACGCTACTACCTGGACAGAACCAAAGGTAACAGAAAACTGACCAGCTTTTAGTAGCCTATGCAACAGGAAGGGAAGGAAAAGCAATTTCCAAACAGACAATCTCTAAATGGATAGGAAATTGCATAAGATTCTGTTACTCCTACCATGGAAAACCAATTCCACAGAACATAAGACCTCATTCTACAAGGGCAACAGCCACTACCACAGCTTTCTTACGAGGAGTGGCAACCAAGGACATTATTGAGGCGGCTACTTGGACCTCCGTGCATACATTTGCCAAGCATTATAATCTACCTCTATACTCTAGATCCCGAGCAGGGTTTGCCACTGCTGTACTGCAAGGGATCCTAACTACACCATCATTTTTTCTTCCTCCACCCCTAGTTTGGCTATGGTATTCTACCCATTTGTTATGAATGCAGATGCATCCTTGAAGGACATAGTACAGTTTTGTACCTACCTTTATTGTAGATGTCCGAACAGGATAGCATCTGCAGTCAGGATTACCCACCCTCCTTCCCCTCTGTGGTACTCCTAGGGTATTTACCCTCCTAATAGCTAGCTAGGGGGGAGTCTCTTATGGTGTATTTGTTTGTATATATGCACATACATGCTTATTTTTTGTGTTTGCCTTCTACTTTTTTGGAAACATTGGCATTTATCCAAAATTTAGCTTTCCAAGATGGCAACTGGCATCTGGGGCAAGAAACACTGAGGAAAATGGCGTCGGCTGATGCCTTTATACCCGAAGACCAGCAGAGATGACGTCGGGTGAAGTGTGACATCAGCCGAAGCCGGACCCGGACTTTGGAATCCGGCCGACCGAAGGGCTGCCTGACGACAGGACAACCCATTTGTTATGACTGCAGATGCTATCCTGTTCGGACATCTACATTTATGGTAGGTACAAAACTGTACTTTCTACAGGGTCCCGGACACTCATCACCATTTATACAAGGCTCCTTTTGCAGATCCCGAGACTATCTCCCAGGGGCCTAAGGCAGTAGCTTCGACCTCAGTTAAAAACCCTCTCCCTTCTGAAAGGGAATCCAGGTCCTTAGAGAGATGGGGTAAAAAAGTATACACCTCTGCTACTCTCTCAGCTAGGGCATTGAACTGTCAGTTTCATATGATCCAATACCAGGAGTTTATGCTTGATCAGTTAACTAAGAAACTGTCCTCTGATGATTCTTTAGATAAGAAATATGTTCTAGAAATGGTGCATAACATTCAGCAGGTTAGTAACCATTCCTTAAAATGTGGCTATGATGCACTGGAGGCTTCCTTTAGATCAGCCATGACTGGCACAGTTATAAGAAGGCATGCATGGTTGAAGGAACAGGTCTTGCCGGATCATGTTAAAGCAAAACTATTAGATGCTCCTATGGATAAGGTCAGTTTATTTGGTTCTCCTGCTCAACAGGTACTGAAGAAAATGGAAGAGAAGGCAAAATCTGTACAAACAGTAAAAGATTTCTTACAGGTTCAGCCTCCAAGGTTTAGCAGGAACTGGCCTTCCAAAAATTGGTCCTTTCCAGACTCCTCTAAAACTCAGAGAGGCAGGAATAGGCGTTCAAGAGGCAGAAATCAATCCAGAGGAGGTGCCTACAGGGGACGCCAGTGGCAAGGTAACAACCAACGAGGCACAGGCACAACTACTACCACTGCAACAGGACAATCACAGTGACTTGGCTCTGGCACCGCCTACCAGGGAACAAATAGCAGCACCCTTAGGCGGAAAGTTAGCCTTATTTTCAAAAACTGGCACTATATCACAAGAGACAAGTGGATTTTGCAAACTATAGACCAAGGCTACAGGTTTCATTTCCACACTTTACCAGGAAAAAGAGGAATGCCAAACCTACCACCAAATCAAAAGACAGAAGCTCTAAAACAAATAGCTCAATTAGCAAAGATGAGAGCTGTGGAAAGGGTACCATCTATGGAACAAGGCAAGGGATTTTACTCCAGACTATTCCTGGTACCAAGAAAAGAGAAAAATTGGAGGCCTATTCTCGACCTGTCCGCTTTAAAACACATTCATCATTGTTCCAAAATTCAAAATGCTGACCCTACAGCAACTTCTTCCCATGCTGGGCAAGGAGTATTGGCTGGTAACTCTAGATCTCAAGGAGGCATACCTGCACGTCCCCATACGACCAAATTGCAGAAGATACCTCAGATTTCTTGCAGGATCAGAGCATTATCAATTCTCAGCATTGCCCTTTGGCTTATCTACTGCGCCCAGAGTGTTCACAAAATGCCTGGCATCAGTTATCGCTCACTGCAGGCTTCAGGGAATCCAAATATATCCATACCTGGACGACTGCCTGATACAAGTGGACAACAAAAACAAGCTAACAGAAGACTTACAAAGAGTCATTTGCTTACTACAAGCCCTGGGATACACAGTCAATATAAAAAAGTCAAGACTGATACCATCCCAAAGAATAACCTTCTTAGGTGCAGAATTGGACACAGTAAAACAGATGGCATTCCTAACTGCAGAAAAACAAGAACAACTTCCTCTCTACTTCTTGGCATTAACAAAGCAGAACAAACTAACAGCAAGGAAAGTACTGCAGGCCTTGGGCTTCATGGCATCCTGCATAATCCTGGTCCCCATGCCAGACTGCATATGAGAAAGCTACAGTGGTACCTAAAGAATTTATGGTCTCAACACAGGCACAGCTTAGAAACCGAAATACCACTAATTCCATGCCTGAAACAAGAGTTCCTATGGTGGGCTCAGGCATGCCAGTCAAACCCAGGTTTGCCCTTCCACAGCATTCAACCAAGCCAAACCATCACAACGGACGCCTCAGACCTCGGTTGGGGGGCCCACATGCTGGACAAGTGCATACAAGGCGTATGGACTCCAGATCAGCTGCACCTGCACATAAATCAAAAAGAAATGCTGGCAGTAAAACTAGCAATCCAGAATTTCAGACCATTCCTCCAAGAAGGCCAGTTGATGATAAGGACAGACAACACCACAGTCATGTGGTACATCAACAAACAGGGAGGCACTCATTCATACCCTCTATGCCAGATGGCACTGGACTTATGGAATATGGCTCTGAGTTACAACATTCAGTTACAAGCAATTTTTGTACCGGGAAAAGAAAACATCCTAGCAGACATATTAAGCAGAACTACCTCTGATGCTCACGAATGGATGCTACACCCGGACATCTTCAAGGTCATCACAAAGAAATGGGGACTGCCACAAATAGACCTATTTGCATCCCCACTCAATCACCAGCTCAAGAAATTCTGCACAAGGACGTACCACCCACTTGCTTGGAAGGTGGACTCTCTATCCTTCAGTTGGAAAGGCCTAACAGCATATGCATTCCCACCTCTTCCTTTGATGCACAAGGTGCTATTGAAAATCAAAGAGGAACGTCCAAGGATCATTCTGATAGCTCCAGATTGGCCAAGACAACATTGGTACCCATTACTGAGGAGCATGTCTCGGGGGGAAAATGTGGACACTACCCCTGATTCCTTTGATGTTAACTCAGAGCGACTACAACATCCTGCATCCAAACCTGAAAACTCTGCAAATGACTGCCTGGAACATTACATAAGAGCAACTAACCCAGACTTATCCCAAAGGGTTAAAGACATTATCCTTGAGGCCCGCAGACCCTCAACAAGAAGGAACTATGCAGGAAAATGGAAAAGGTTTCTCATTTGGAGTACCGAGAGGGGCAAAGATGTGTCAAAGGTAGACATTGCCAACATCCTGGAGTATTTGGCAGAGCTTTTCCATACAGGCCTGTCCTATTCCTCCATCAAGATACATGCATCAGCTATTTCTGCAGAATACAGCTTCGATCCCCCTGTCTTTTCGCATCTTCTACTCAGGCAGTTTCTGAGAGGAATTAAGAATATAAAACCTCCTAGGAAACCACCATTACCAGCATGGGACTTGAACTTTGTGCTAGAAAAATTGACACTCCCCCCCTTTCGAACCAGCAGCAACAGCAGATCTTCAACACCTATCCTGGAAAACTGCTTTCCTGCTGGCAGTTACCTCAGCAAGAAGGGTTTCTGAGCTACAGGCTTTAATGGCAGTACAACCCTTCCTAATCTTCCATCAAGATAGTGTCCATGAGAACTAATCCTACATTTATGCCTAAGGTGGTATCCAGAGTGTCTTTAAACCAGGCAATCCACCTACCTACCTTCTTCCCCAATCCACAGAACAGGGGGGAAAGACTGCTGCATACTTTGGATGTACATAGACAGTTGTGCTACTACCTGGACAGAACCAAGGGTAATAGAAAAACTGACCAGCTTCTGGTAGCATATGCAACAGGAAGGGAAGGAAAAGCAATTTCCAAACAGACAATCTCCAAGTGGATAGGAAATTGCATTAGATTCTGTTACTCCTACCATGGAAAGCAAATTCCACAGAACATAAGGCCTCATTCTACAAGGGCTACAGCCACTACCACAGCTTTCTTACGAGGAGTGGCTACCAAGGACATTATAGAGGCTGCTACTTGGACCTCCGTGCATACATTTGCCAAGCATTATACCTTACCTTTATACTCTAGATCCAGAGCAGGGTTTGCCACTGCTGTTTTGCAAGGGATCCTAACTACACCATAATTTCTTCTTCCTCCTCCCCTAGTTTGGCTATGGTATTCTACCCATTTGTAAGGACTGCAGATGCATCCTTGAAGGACATAGTACAGTTTTGTACCTACCATAAATGTAGATGTCCGAACAGGATTGCATCTGCAGTCAGGATTACCCACCCTCTGTGGTATTCCTAGGGTATTTGCCCACCTAATAGCTAGCTGGGGGGGATCTCTTATGGTGTATTTGTTTGTATATATGTACATACATGATTATTTTTTGTGTTTGCCTTCTACTATTTGGAAACATTGGCATTTATCCAAAATTTAGCTATCCAAGAGGGCAACTGGCATCTGGGGCAAGAAACACTGAGGAAAATGGCGTCGGCTGATGCCTTTATACCCGAAGAACTGCAGCTATGACGTCGGGTGAAGTGCGACACCAGCCGAGGCCAGACCCAGACTTTGGAATCCGGCCGACCGAAGGGCTGCCTGACGACAGGACAACCCATTTGTAAGGACTGCAGATGCAATCCTGTTCGGACATCTACATTTATGGTAGGTACAAAACTGTACTTTGTGCTGTATGTGTGGTCCTGTGTTTGCTGTGTTTTCAGTGTTTTAAATTTCGCTGTTTTGAGCTTTCTGTGTTGTGTGGATTCGATTTCATGGTCTCGAAAAACTGAAATTCGAGATTTCAATCTTTCGAGATTATGAAGCTAATCTATATATATATATATATATATATATATATATATATATATATATATATATATATGGGTCTCCTTCTAATGACCGAAACGCCGATTCGCCGACAGTGAAATCACCGACACGAAACGACCGACAACGCAGTTGACCGACACGCTCGAATCCCGACAGACGGAAGACCGACAAGGGGAATGTGTAAGCGCGACCTGGTAAGTATGCGATAGTGAGGGATTTAGGAGTAGGGAGCGGACAGGTAAGTGTGCAATACTCAGGGATGTAGGGTTAGGGTGTGTGATAGGTGAGTGTGCGGTAGTGTTGGAGCTTGGGGTTGGGTGTGTAAGTGAGTTAGGGTTAGGGTGCAGGTAGGGAGAGTGTGCGGTAGTGTCGGAGCTTGGGGTTCGGTGTGTAAGTGAGTTAGGGTTAGGGTGCAGGTAGGGAGAGTGTGCGGTAGTGTCGGAGCTTGGGGTTCGGGTGTTTAAGTGAGTTAGGGTTAGGGTGCAGGTAGGGAGAGTGTGCGGTAGTGTCGGACCTTAGGGTTAGGGTTTGGGTTAGGGCTAGTGGATATGTGTTGTAGTGTACTGTGTTGTTTACGTGTAGTGTGTCGGTGTTATGGTGTTCGGTGTTTCGCGTTGTCGGGTTTGTGTGTTGTCGGTTTTCTGGCGTCGGTGATTTCACTGTCGGCGAATCGGCGTTTCGGTCATTAGAAGTAGACCCATATATATATATATATATAAAATAACAAAATAGTGGGCCAGATTTCTGAATTGCTTTGTTTGTCAAATACATGAAGAGCATGTCTTATTTCTGAATTGCTTTGTTTGTCAAATACATGAAGAGCATGTCTTTTGGAACTGGGCCCCAAAACACTGCTTTTTCCAGTTTTACTTGATGTCTCCTTTTATTAAAAATAGATGTGTGCATATTTTGGTTCCAATGTAATATTTTTGGCATAATCATGAACTAAATTTAGGAAAATCAATGATGTATGTAGCAATTCAATACTCAAATGAGCCGGCTTACTGGAAAACGGCAATAAAGGTTCCGCAGATCCTCTGATGTCCACCACAAAAGCTTTAATATGATAAAAGCAACACTGCACACAAGGTCCACATGAAGCAAAACACAACAAAATTGATGTTAAGCGCTTTCATCTGCCGATTGCAGACTTCCTCAGAACATCTCTTTTTTTTAAAATTCATGATATTTAAACAGTATTTGGCGCCAAAACAGCTTTGGTGATTTAAAGACACATACACAAGTATATTGCACATCTCTCCATAGTTGAAATTACCTAAGTATAGTTGATATGTGTAAGTAAGGATTTCTTGAACAATTTCAGACTTCTCCATGTTTTTAAAAACTACTATAGTATATTCTAATATAAATAACATAAATATATGTAAAACTTCATTAAATATATCCACCTATAAAATACCTATCTATAAATACATATACAATCATACTAAAAAGTAATAAATATAATACAATATAAAATATAAAATGTAAAAAAATGTATATAATTTCATATAATATTTTATAATAAATACATTATAATGAATACTCTGCATGAATGATAATATACAGAGTGTGGTGAGGAATAGTGACTTCTAATTCCTGACTACCTATTATTCACATTTTTAGGAAAGGTTTGATACTTATAAAGTCATTTAGTCCTGGTTTTCTTGTTGCATCTGTTAGCATCTGCCACCTACTCTCTTTACAGGCTAATTTATTTTTCCAATCTCCTCCTCTAGGATTCAAATATTCCTGATCTATAATTGTAAATGTGAAGGAATGTGTTTCTCCTGCCTCTTTAATGTGTCTGTACAAAGCATTCTTCTGATCTTTGATTTTAATTCTATAATTATGTTCGTAAATCCGCTTTTTTAATTGTCTCTCAGTCTTTCCAATGTAGAAAGCTGGACAGGATTTACATAGAGCTATGTACACTACCTGTTTTGTATAACAACATCCTCTCTTACTCTTGATTTTAGTATGGTTCACATCTTCTAACTTTATATATGATGTAGTATTTATATATTGACATTGTGAACAATTCCCACATTTCCTAGTAGGTGTATCTGTATTCTTATTGTTTTTTTCTTGACTGTCTGTCTTCTCTAATAATTTCTTAATGTTGGGGGCTGTCCTATAGACTATTGTTGGTTTGTACCCTAACTTTTTCCTAGTGACTTCAGTGATGGTAATAATGTCCCAACATCTCTCCACTATCTCCTTTATACAATTCACATATGGTGAATATGTCAACACACATACTCTTCCTTCCTTAAAAATATTATCTGTATGATTTTTTTGTAAAACTTCAGGTCTACCCAGTAAGGGTATGTATTTGTGATTCCATTCTGAGCTTACATATTTGATAGTGTCTTTCAGTAATTCTGTCGGGTATCCTCTATCCTTAAATAATTTGTATATGAAAGTCATCTCACTTTCCATATCTTTTTTAGTTGATGACATTCTTGCTCCCCTTATACACTGGCCCTTTACAGTGTTTTTGAAGATATATTTTGGGTGATTGCTACTATAATAAATATAGTCATAGGAGAATGTTGTTTTTCTGTGCACCTTAGATGCATATCCATCATCCATTTTATATATAAATGTGTCCAAATACGAAATACCACTTTCACTAATGTTATACGTGAACTTCAGAAATTCTGTGGTGGTATTAATATATTCCATAAATTTCAATATATCTTCCTTATCACCTTTCGATAAAATAAAAATATCATCTAAAAACCTAGCATAAAATATTATATTGTCCTTGTATATACTATTCATTACATAAGTATTCTCCCATTCTAGCATTACTAGATTCGCAAATATGGGTGCACAAGATGCACCCATTGCCACTCCTTTGTTCTGTCTAAATATCTCGCCTTCATACGATATATAATTGTGGTCTAAAATCAATGACATCATATCCAAAACAGTTACAATTTTGTCCCAAGTTAGGTCAGAATATGTTCTCAAGCTATTACAAAAATAATCTAATCCTTCTTCCTTCGGTATACAGGAGAATAAGTCACAGACATCTATCGTCACAAATATATATTCTATATTACACACCTGTGGTGTTAATTTCCTTAGAAAATCCCAAGAATCTATCATCAGATGTGGTATGTTTTACATATATTTATGTAAGTTTTACATATATTTATGTTATTTATATTAGAATATACTATAGTAGTTTTTAAAAACATGGAGAAGTCTGAAATTGTTCAAGAAATCCTTACTTGCACATATCAACTATACTTGTAATTTCAACTATGGAGAGATGTGCAATATACTTGTGTATGTGTCTTTAAATCACCAAAGCTGTTTTGGTGCCAAATACTGTTTAAATATCATGAATTTTAAAAAAAGAGATGTTCTGAGGAAGTCTGCAATCGGCAGATGAAAGCGCTTAACATCAATTTTGTTGTGTTTTGCTTCATGTGGACCTTTTGTGCAGTGTTGCTTTTATCATATTAAAGCTTTTGTGGTGGACATCAGAGGATCTGCGGAACCTTTATTGCCGTTTTCCAGTAAGCCGGCTCATTTGAGTAAATTTAGGAAAATGCTAAGTTGCATATTACATGAAATTTTCACTTCCCTTTCCTACTCATTTTAGTTTCTGTCTGTCTTTTGTGGTTTATCTGAATTGTTTTCATTAAATGTACTATTTTTTTTTTTAAATAAAAATTCTAACCTACAGTATGTTTTATATAATTTAACAGCAGTAAGGTTTCTACTAACAAGTAATTGTGAAATGAGAAGCAGTGTGTACATTTAACTACAAAAGTGCTAGGACAATGCCTGTAGCAAAGATAAGTCAAATCCAGCCTTATGTTTTTGATTAGTTTGCCTCCCAGATGATTTGTGACTAGTAACTGCAGTACAGGTTCATAGGTGTATACTAAACTAATGACCACCTGGATCTTTATAAGCCTAGCTATTTGACTCAACCCAGTTGTGTCTGTATGTATCACGGGTGTATGTTCAGAGAGTGTGTATGTATGTATGTATGTATCATGATTGTGTGTTTGGAGGGTGTATGTGTTTTTGTTAGCTTCTAGAGGTTCTTTTGGGGATTTTTACTTTGGGCATTACTGCCTGCCTCTGTGCATCAGAGAAATGGGTGCCAGAGCTGGGTTAAAAGGTTACTCTTAAATAGGGTTAGAGATACTCACACTGGGGGTTGGCCTGTGCCAGATCATAGGAATGTTCTTTGTGTTTCACTGTTGCAGTCATTACATTTGGGTTATCCGCTTGCAGTAGCCCTCAGTCAGCCTGATTAACAAAGTCTTGGGTCCTACATCGGTTGCTTTCTCTTCTTTCATGACTTCAGGTCGTCAGGGGTGTAAAACATGCAGCCGACGTCATTACATCAGTCTTTCTTGCCATGCTGTGCCTGAAGCAGAAGCAGTTCACAAGTGCTGATCGGCTGACTCCTGAAATTTTTGTTTTCGAGTTTCAGAACCGAAGTCTTCAACTAAATGCCAACTACCCCATTGGGGAAACTTTTTCTTGCTCTAAACCGATGCCAGCAAAAGTAAATAATTGCATTTCTTGTGGAAAGCAAATACCTCAAATATTTTCATTCATACTGTATTCCTTGCCTAGGCCCTGACCACGACATACCTCACTGTCAGTTTTGTGCCTTATTTTAACCACGAACCATCCATTGTCTGTATATTTGTGCTTCTAAATTTTTTTGTGCTCGGTTCAATTATCCTGTTATGTCTTCGGCAAGTCATCAGACTACCGACCATTCCGAAAAAATGCAAAGCTAAAGACAGAGACAGGCTGCCCAGTTCACCGGTACTCGGTGAGGTGCTTTTGCAGCCCCTGATACCCGCTACTTCAGATTCTCAGGCCTCTACTGAGACCCATTTGGAGTCCGATATGCTGTGAGATTCAACTGTGGAACCTGTGGATGTCTCTTCCTTGGATGGGTCCGGAGCCGCTGTGCAGGCACCGGCTTCTGAGGGTGTAATTCAGGCCTACTGACTTGCATATTAAACCAACGCCATCTTCTTCTTCAAGGCCTAAAACTCGAACCATGCTTAGAAAACTGACACCCACACTGCATGGTCAGGCCTCTATGCCTAAAAAACAAATGATAAGAATGACTGAGAACCTTGTTACTTTAATCAGGGGAAGCCAACCTTCCCCCTCTACGAGACCTAGGACTGAAGTTGCTTATGATACTTCTGACCAGGATTCTGAAATTTCTGTTTCCTCTGATGACCGGGATTTAACCTTATCTACCGATGAGCATTCTGATGCTGAGGACTCTATTCCCTCTGTATTCCTTGCCTAGGCCCTGATCACGACGTTGCTAATCGTCGGTTTTGTGCTAGATTTAACCAACGTACTATTAAGCGTCGGTACGATTTTGCATTTCACTATTTTGGCAGAAGATATAATTACACAATGTCATCGGATAGCTGTCAGACTATCACAATTCAAAAAAAATGCAAAGAAAAGGACAGGCATCCAAGGTCCAAAACTGACGACGAGGCTTCTTCTAAGCCAGTCGCCGGTTCTCAGTAAGGTGCTTTCGCAGCCCCTGACGCCCGCTACTTTAGAGCCGCAGGCCGCTTCCGACTCCCACATGGAGCCAACTAGGCCACTGGAAACTCAAGGTATTGGAACCTCGGAAACTATTCCCTCAGATGAGTCCAGAGCCGCTGAGCAGGCATCGGCTTCTGAGGGTGTTTTCAGGCCTACACAGTTATATGTTAAAACAACTTCAGCTTCAAAGGCAAAGACTAAAGCACCTCTAAAGACAAAGAAACAAGTACAACAGCCCCATGGACAGGCCTCCATGCCTAAAAAACAGATACTCAAAATGGCCGAAGACCTAATTACTTTGATCAGGGGTTCCCATCCCCCTCCTGATAAGAGGCCTAGGCAAGAGACAGAATGTGAATCTTCAGATCAGATTTCCATTTCTTCTGATTCCTCTTCTGATCAGGAATACTCTCTTCCTCCCTATGAGGATTCTGATGCTGAAGAATCTGTCCCTTCAACCTCTCCTCCTGAGGATTATTCCTTTGGGGAAACTCTGCATACCATGATGGAGCATTTCCACTGGGAGAGCCAAGATTATTCAGAATCTAAGAAAAGGCTCAGAGACTTCCTTTTACTACCTCAGCACAGGCCCCTTACTATTCCACCTGTGTTAGACATTGTAGATAATGTATTTTCAGAGTCCAGTCTGACTCCTGGCTCTTTACCTCCAGCTCCTGTTAAGCCAGACAGATACTACAGGGTTCCTCATTCACATAAATTTCTTTTTAAGAACCCTGCTGCTGTTTAAGAACCCTGCTGCTGACCCAGAAACTATCTCTCAGGGTCCCAAAGGGGTCAAGGATTCCACTGCAAAAAACCCTACCCCCTCTGACAGGGATTCTAGGGCACTGGACAGATGGGAAAAAAAGATTTACACTTCTGCTACCTTGGCTATAAGGGCTTTAAATTGTCAATTTTATATGCTTAAATATCAGCAATATATTATGTCACTGCTTAAACAGAAAATGTTGATAAATTCTGAATGTGCAGAAAACAAAGAAATGCAGGATGTTCATCGTGTTACACTAGCTGCAGTCATTACACTTGGGTTATCCTGCCGTCAGGCGGTCCCGCAGTCGATCAGAGTTCCAAAGTCTTGGTTCGGCGTCGGTTGCTGTCACCTCCTCCCTGACGTCAGTGCGACAGGGGTATATAAGATGCAGCCGACGCCATTTTCTTCAGTCTTTCTTGCCGTGCGGTGCCCGAAGCAGAAGCAGTTCGCAAATGCCGGTCGGCCGACTCCTGAGATTTTCATTCTTAATCCAGAACCGAAGTGTTAAAGGAAAAAACTTCAAAGACCAATACACGTAAGGTTCAGTTAAGGCACTTTAATTTAATTTACTTGCAGCAAGGAGACAAAAACAAGCAAAGACAAGGATTTGTCTAACTACCAACAGGAAGTATGTTCATTCTTATACTATTTTACAAGACATGGCCTTCTAAGCTGACGTAATCAAACACAACTTTTAGCATTGTTCTACAGCAGATGTTACTCCAGATTTTCTGCTGACTAGATTTGTGAGAAAATTTTCAGAAAAACAACCTGGCCTTGGTAACTATTAATCCGTTTACAAGCGTCTATTGTACAGTGTGACTTTTCAAGGTACTTTCCTAATACAGATACAAGCAAATGCTGATTGCAGTTCATATTTTTAAGCAGGCTTTGTACTAATTATCTGTAACTTCTACAGCTGTGTATTTTCTCATGGCACAGCGGAACTTCTTGTCTAAGTTTCATACAAGTAGTATTGTTCTATTCATTATTTTCCTAACGCAAGCAGAAATCGCCTGCTTCTCAGTAAATTTCCAAGGCACAAGCAAGATTTTAGCCAACAGTACAAGGTCAGAAAGCAACTGCAGTTTGTACAGATTTATGCAGTATGAAATAGAATAAATGTGTTAACCCTTTTCAAGCTCTGAATGCACTAAGCATATTGCTATTACACACATTAATACATATTTTTCTAACATTTCCCCCCTATTAATACTTTTATTCTACTTTCAAAATAAGCATGAACAGTTTGTTTTCTTCTCCTAACCTCTTCCACTCAGGATTTGCAGTTAAGAGAGTCATTCAGTTTAAACTTATGAAAGCTTTTTAGTCTTTTAACAGTTCTTCAAACTCAGTACTTTGATATAAGGTTTCAGAAACTGACATGTCTATAAGGTCTTTAAATCAGTCTTTTCATTCAGGGATACCACAACAAACACATACTCCCAGTAGGAGCATACCTAGGAGCATACCTACACAAATGGCAATCAGGATGTTCATTAAGATGGTACCCCACCCCCCAAACCATTTCTGTAAAAAGTCTGTCAGTGGGTTTGGGCCTGGTTTGGTCATGGCCGACACTTGCTGAATTACCTCAAGATGATTGTCTATCTCGTGTTTATGGTCAGGAATATACGAACAGCATTCTTCTTGGATGAAATCGCACGTACCACCTCTCGCCACTAGGGTGAAGTCGAGAGCCATGCAGTTTTGGAGCACTACAGTTCTCATAGCATTCAGTTCATCAGTCACCAATTCGAGAGCAGAAAAAGTTGCATTGCTCATTACTTCGAGAAGTCAGTTTTCTCAGCTCCCAGATCGATTTCACTGCTTCATATGCTGGTAATATGCCTGCCCATGATATAACGCTATCACTCAAGTCCATGTGTGTCAGTCCTTTACCTAGAGAGTGATGGTCTTTCCAACATGCATTGATATGTCCCACTGGATTTACAGGTTTCTTGATGACTTCTCGGACATTTCAAATTTTTCCATGAGGCAAAACTGCAGTGTGTCATATGGCCGGAACCAGGTAACCCAAAAAACAACTGCTGGACCAATTCTCAGGTAACCATTTGTATGCCTTTCTGCCGCACACAAAATAATAATCCTCTACTTTAGTAGTAACCTTGCTATGAATGTACACTCTCCCTGCATGAAACATTTTTCTATCAGTTATAGATAGTGGTTTATAAAGAACAGAGTTATGTTTTACAAGTGTTTTGTGCATCAATCCAAGAAATGAATCCTAGTTTGTATTACAATAAAGATCTACTTTGTTACCTTTTGCGTAACCTCTATAAGGAACAGTCACATTGCAATTGCTCCAACCCACCTGAACAGTATCATTTTTATAAAAACACACAGTTCCCTTTTGTGGAACAGACAAGTGCAATGCTATTTTATCTTGTGCTGTAATGGTTGAGGTATCATAAATCAAGTTCTCCCAGGTCTCATTGACCCCTAGGGGGACTGTAGTCATTAATAACCCCCCCATATGCTGTCGGCAATGCTGTGCAAATCCAGCAATTCGAAACATTGAAAGTCTCAGCATACACATATTTAATTGCCTGGTAAGTGTTAAAGTTTGGATGCCAGTTTATGAGTAACGCTTCACGTTTATTCAGTTCAGTCTGTGTGGCTGGGAAAAGAAAAGGCCACAACAAAAATATTATTGTCACAAATACAGTTAACAGGATGATTATGCAATACTTCTGAGGAAAGGGTTGTTCTGCCCATGGCTCAACAAAGCTGCAGATCTAAAGAAATTAGACGGCAATATCTGTTTCCCTTCTTTAGAGATGTACAGCCCCTTTTTGAGAATTGCTCCTCGTTTTACCCATCTTTGTTTTTCAGTTTGCGTAGTAAGTGTTTGCATTGTCCTCAACATTTCTGAGTCTGGTTGTAGTTCCCCATTCAAAAGAAATACTTCTGAAGCTGCCTGCTTTGCAGCTGTATCAGCTCTCACATTACCTTTTGAAATCCTGTCCTGTTGCTTGGTATGAGCTGTGCATTTACAAATAGCTACTTTCTGAGGTAGTTGAATAGATTCTAAAAGATCTAAAATAAACTGTGCATGATTGATTGGTTTGCCAGTAGATGTTATCATTCCTCGATTTTTCCACTGTTGCGCAAAAACATGTACAGTAGAAAAAGCATACTGGCTGTCAGTAAAAATGTTTACACATTTATCCTTTGCTAAGGTACATACCCATGTCAAGGCAATCAATTCTGCTGCCTGTGCAGATAAACTATGTGGTACAGATTTCGCTTCTATAATGTCTGTGTCAGAAACTACTGCATATCCTACTAGGTTCTGTCCTGCAGGACCCCTTTTGCATGAGCCGTCCACGTAGTATGTCACCTTGGCATCAACCAAGGGAACATCCGTAAGATCTTTTCTAGGCAGTGTCTTTTGCTCATTCACCTGCAGGCAGCTGTGTGGTGTGCCATCTGCAGGGGTTGGGAGCAAGGTAGAAGGGTTCAAAGTCGTACATCATTCGATTGTCATATGAGGTTGGCTCAACAATATAGTCATACAGGAAAGATGCCTAGCAGGGGAAAGATATGCTACCTTCTCTTGTAGTAAAATAATCGCGACTGCATGAGGCACTCTCAATGTGAGAGGGTGGAACAACACTTATGAGGCTGAAGCCTGTACTGCCATTGCAGCTGCAACTACTGCTTGTACACAGTGAGGTAAAGACCGTGCCACTGAGTCCAGTTGTGATGAATAATAAGCAATAGGGCGTTGCTTGTCCCCATGCAGCTGTGTTAACACTGATGTCATATAACCTTGTTTACAATCTACAGTTTGGAAAAAACGTTTGATAGTTTGGTATTCCCAAAACTAATGAGGACGCTATTAACTGTTTCAGTTTGCAGAAAGCAGATTCTGCTTTTGGTGTCCATTGTATCAAATCCTGTGCTGCCATAGGCTTTTTATAAATCAGATTAGTCAACTGTGCAGATTCCAAGGCATAGTTTGGAATCCAACTCCGACAAAAATTAGTCATACCGAGGAAGGACATTTCCTTCTTGATTGTGGGTTTTGGTGCTTGTAAAATCACTATTTTTCTGTCCTCATCTAATGTCCTACCTTCCTTGGATATTACATATCCTAGGTATTTAACTTGTTTTTTCCAAAGCTGCAGTTTATTTTTGTTTACCTTATGTCCTTCAGTGGCTAAAAATTGTAATAGCGCTATGGTATCTTCTTTACAGTCTTGCTGGGTGGGGGGCAGCAGCAGGATATCGTCAACATAAAGCAGAATCTGACTACCTCTTGGTGGGGTAAATCCCGCCAAGTTGCTTGCTATTTCTTGTGAGAATATTGTTGGACTTTCACAATACCCCTGTGGTAGTCGCGTATATGTATACCTTTTCCCCTGAAATGTGAATGCAAACCAATGCTGTCTGTCAGGGTGTATTGGTATCGAAAAGAACGCATTGCTGATATCTACCACAGAAAAATATTTCTGTTGAGGTTTTAAATAGTTCAACAGTGTGTGTGGGTCTGGCACCGTAGGTGCCCTTGGTATTACTGCGTCATTTACAGCTTGTAAATCTTGGACCATATGCCACTCTACATTCGCTTTCTTAACAGGAAATAAGGGTGTGTTACATGGTGAATCAGGAGATTCCACCAGCACCCCTTCATTAAGTAAAGCTGCTATAATAGGTTTGATTCCTACCTCTGCATCTTTTCTTAAGGGATACTGTCTCTTTTGTGGTCTGAATGCTGACTTTGGCGTAATAGTAACTGGTCCCACTGTACAAGTAAGTCCTACATCTGATTTTCCTGTCGACCAGAGATTTTCTGGTATATTCTGTAAGGCATTCTCTTCCTCCTTCAATAGGAGTGCCAATCAGCTGTCCTTGCTAGACTGCAAGTGTACAGCTGGGTGGGTCTGAGTTATCCAATTCAGCTTCTGCATTTGTATTCCCTGTTCTGACAGTTCTAACTCTGTCTGTTTTTCCCATCTCGTGACTTTTTCTCCTAAGTCTACCCTTTTTACATTCTTGTCCTTAGTCAAGCTAACATGTGGTAATCTAGATTTATAGAGTGCAAGGAGCAATGAACAGCTGGCTACACTGTTCCCTTCTGTGTCCCAGTACAGATTACGTAATACCAATCTGTTTGCACGATTTCTAAACAATTCTTGCTCATATTCCTTATCAGGTCCTGGTGTATTACAATAATACAGAGTACAGTGCAAAAATGCTGTTTATCAATGTCAAGGGAGGGGAACTTGCTGATGGCTATGTTCATCAACTCCTCGGTCACTGCCCCTGGACCAGTTGTAACCAAGTCCTGGCTGTACCAATAAAACATTTCACCCTCCGATTTGTCACTGTGCTTCCATACCCTGCATAGTCGGAACTACTGCTATACCAAATAGCTGCATAAGGTCTCTGCCCAAGAGGTTTACTGGGCATTTTGCAGATACAACAATTTTGCTTTTCTGGGTCAATCCTGAAACAGGATCAGTTATCACAATATTATGGGAGAGGGGCTCCCGATACAGCTGTCCATTAGCTGCTTTCACTAATATGTAATCAGGTGACTCTGAATTCTCTGGCAGTTTGGAGGGGTGTACCAGGGTCCGTGATGCCCCTGAGTTGCACAAGAATCTGACTTCCCTCCCTTCTACCATGAGTGTAACTTCTGGATGTCCTTCAAGGATGCACCTGCAGTCATAACATATGGGTTGTCCTGCCTCAGGCAGCCTTTCGGTCGGCCGGATTCCAAAGTCTGGGTCTGGCCTCTGCTGATGTCGCACTTTCCCCGACGTCAGAGCACCTGGGGTATAAAAGCATCAGCCGACGCCATTTTCCTCAGTCTTTCTTGCTGCGCGGTGCCCGAAGCAGAAGCTGTTCGCAAGTGCCGGTCAGTCAGATCCAGTGATTTCAGCTACCGAAGACTTCGAAAAAGCTAAGTACCCCATTGGGGACTATTTCTTGCCTCAGCCGATGTCAGATAAAGTAAATAATTGTTTAACTTGTGGGAAACAAATACCTCATAAGGATTTCCATTCCTACTGCCTTCCTTGCTTAGGCCCAGACCATGACGTATCGTCCTGTTCAGCCTGTGCTTCCTTCAACCGACGAACTCTTAGACGTCGGTCGGAGTTTGCAGAGGAATTTTTTGGGGCTAGTTTTGCATATAAAATGCCGTCGGAGACTCCGACATCACATTTGGTGAAAAAACGGAAAGACAAGGTCCGACACTCGCGGCCCGCGGTTTCGGCTGAAACCACGGTAAGGCCTACCGCGAGTGTCTTGGTTTCGGCCGAAACAGAGTCCTCGGAGATTCCTTCATCCGAATCCACTCAACCGACCACCGCAGCCCGGGAGGCCCCGGCTGAGTCGGCTACCAAGCTACCTACCGAAACCAGTGTCCAGGATATGTCCGACACCATACCTTTGGACATATCTACTCCTGCACGTGGGGCAGCTAGGCCCCCTGCTTCTATGTCCATTAAGGCCTTTTCTAGGGCTAAAGCTGCTAAACTCTCTAAAACTTTGCCTCCCAAGACTACCTCCCAGAGGCCTTCCTCTAGTTCTCAGATCCTTAGCCTTGCAGAGGACCTTATTTCTTTAATTAGAGGTTCACAACCTCACCCGGACAGGGCCTCTCACCCTCCACCAGACAAAAGGCCCAGGACTGAGCCTTCTGACCCACACTCTTCAGATGAGTCCACGGATGGTTCTGAGTTGTCAGACCACCAGGAGGAGGCTTATTCACCTTATGAGGATTCTGATGCTGAAGAATCTATCCCTTGACCTCCCTCCTGAAGAGTTTTCCTTTGGTGAGACTCTACACTCCATGAGAGAGCATTTTCAATGGCAAGGTCAGGAATTCTCTGATTCTAGAAAAAGATTAAGGACCTTTTTACATTTGCCTCAGCATAGGCCCTTAGCTATACCTCCTGTTTTGAATGTAATTGATGATGTGTACAATGATGTCAGTACAGCCCCTGATACTCTCCCCCCGGCCCCTGCCAAACCTGATAGAGATACTACAGGGTCCCGGATTCTCATTTCCATCTGTATAAAGCCCACTCTGCAGACCCAGAAACTATTACTCTGGGCCCTAAAGGGGTTGCGGCTGCCACTGCCAAAAATCCTCTACCTTCTGAAAGAGAGTCTAGAGCTTTAGAGAGATGGGGAAAGAAGGTATATACTACTGCAACTCTTTCCGTCAGGGCACTAAATTGTCAATTTCATATGATACAGTACCAAGAGTATTTGTTAGATGAACTGAACAAGAAGCTTTCTTCTCCTGAGCCCCTTGACCATAAATCCCTTCAGGATTTGGTACACAACTCACAGCAGGTTAGTAATCATTTCTTAAAGTGTGGTTATGATGCATTGGAGGCTTCATTTAGGTCAGCTATGACTGGGGCAGTTATTCGTAGGCATGCCTGGCTGAAGGAACAATCTTTGCCAGACCATGTTAAAGCTAAACTCCTGGATGCTCCAATGGAGAAACAAAATTTATTTGGCTCCTCTGCTCAGGAGGTCTTAAAGTATGAAGAAAAGGCAAAATCTGTGCAAACAGTTAAGGATTACCTACAAGTACAACCACCGAGATTCAGCAGAAACTGGCCTACTAAAAATTGGTCCTTCCCAGACTCGGACAGAGCCCAGAGAGGCAGGAACAGATGACCCAGAGGCAGAGGCCAATCCAGGGGCTCCTACAGAGGCCGGCAGTGGCAGCCTGCCAACCAGAGAGGTAGTGCAACAGCAGCAACAACTACTACACCAGGACAGGCTCAATGACTTTACTCTGATTCCGCCCACCAGGGCTCAACTGGAAGCACCCTTGGGCGGAAAGCTAGCTTTATTCTCAAAAAATTGGCATTATATTACAAGGGACACATGGACACTGCAAATAATAGACAAAGGATACAGGTTCCACTTCCACACTTTGCCAAAGAGAAACGGAATGCCAAACCTACCACCAAGTCGGAGGGCAGAGGCTTTAAAGCAGATCAACAACTTGCTTCAAATGAAAGCTATAGAAAAGGTACCACTTTCAGAACAAGGCCAAGGATTTTACTCCAGACTATTCCTTGTACCAAGAAAAGAAAATCAATGGAGGCCTATTCTCGACCTGTCCACACTGAATACTTACCTCATTGTGCCAAAATTCAAGATGCTGACCCTACAGCAACTTCTTCCCATGTTGGGCAAGGAGTCTTGGCTGGTGACTCTAGATCTCAAGGAGGCATACCTGCACGTCCTTATTCGACCAAACTGCAGAAGACACCTCAGATTTCTTGCAGGATTAGAGCATTATCAATTCTCAGCATTGCCCTTTGGCTTATCTACTGTGCCCAGAGTATTCACGAAATGCCTGGCATCAGTAATTGCACACTGCACACTACAGGGGATTCAAATCTACCCTTATCTGGACGACTGCCTTATACAAGCGGACAACAAGGTAAATTTGATAAAAGACTTGGCCTATGCCATCCACCTACTACAGTCATTGGGATACACAGTCATCATCCAAAAATCAAGACTGGTTCCATCCCAAAGGATAACCTTTCTGGGTGCGGATCTAGACACAACCACCCAAATGGCCTTTCTCACAGAAGAAAAACAAAAACAACTTCCGGATTACTTCATGAATCTGACAGGACAAGCTCAGCTTACTGCAAGTAAAATCCTGCAGGCCCTGGGTTACATGGCATCCTGCATAATTCTGATACCACAGGCCAGGCTGCATATGAGAAAATTACAATGGTATCTAAGGAGTGTATGGTCTCAACACAGTCACAGTTTGGAAACTTTGATACCAATCATTCCTTGCCTTCAAAAGGAATTCCTGTGGTGGGCTCAGGCCTGCCAGTCCAACAGAGGGTTGCTTTTCAACAAACCAAAAACAAAACAAACCATCACCACGGACGCTTCAGACCGAGGATGGGGAGCACACATGGAGGGCAAATGTATCCAAGGCCTATGGTCTCAAGGACAGCTACACATGCACATAAACCAAAAGGAAATGCTGGCAGTGATGCATGCAATCGAGGCTTTCAAACCCTTCCTCCATCAAGGCCACCTGTTAATAAGGACAGACAACACCACGGTCATGTGGTACATAAACAAGCAGGAGGCACACTCCTACCCTCTATGCCGGCTGGCTATGAATCTATGGGAGCTATGCCTGAAACTCAATATCCAACTGCAGTCCCAGTTCGTGCCAGGAAAGGAAAATACACTGGCAGACAGCTTAAGCAGAACTACCATGGATGCACACGAATGGATGCTGCACCCAGACATCTTCCAACTCATAACAAAGGCATGGGGAACGCCGGAGATGGAACTGTTCGCCTCCCCCCTCAACCATCAACTGAAGATATTCTGCTCAAGGACATACCACCCACAAGCATGGAGGGTGGACTCTCTCTCTTTCAGCTGGAAAACTCTAAAAGTATATGCCTTCCCACCTCTCCCTTTAATGTACAAGGTTCTACTGAAGATCAGGGAGGAACAGCCAAGAGCGATTCTGATAGCTCCAGACTGGCCAAGGCAACACTGGTATCCACTATTGAGGAGCATGTCACAGGCAAAACCATGGCCTCTCCCCCTATGGCCTCTTCTTCTGACGCAGAACAATTTCAAGATCATGCATCCCAACTTAAAAACATTGCAGCTAACTGCCTGGAAAATCCCTTAAATCCAAAACAAAATGTTTTATCACAGAGAGTGAAGGACATTATCATGGAAGCTCGCTGGCCTTCCACAAGGAAGACATACTCAGCTAAATGGAAAAGATTTTTCTTTTGGAACACATCAAAAGGCTTAGATGTGACAGTGGCAAGCATGACACATATTCTGGAATACTTAGCAGAACTGTTCCACAATGGCCTTTCCTATTCTTCCATTAAGATTCATGCCTCAGCAATTTCAGCAGAATACAATGTGGATCCACCTATCTTCTCACACCCTCTCCTCAAGCAATTTCTGAGAGGGATCAAAAATATCAAACCTCCAAGAAAACCCCCTTTACCTGCTTGGGATCTCAACTTTGTCTTGGAGAAACTAACACTTCCTCCCTTTTAACCAGCAGCATCAGCAGATCTACAGTTTCTGTCTTGGAAAACTGCATTCCTTCTGGCAATAACTTCAGCAAGAAGAGTATCTGAGTTACAAGCATTAATGGCAGTACAGCCATTTCTTATCTTCCATCAGGACAGAGTTACACTAAGAACTAATCCTACTTTTATGCCAAAGGTGGTATCTAGGGTATCCTTGAACCAAGATATTCACTTGCCTATGTTCTTCCCAAATCCACAGAATAGAGGGGGAAAACTTCTGCACACCCTGGATATACACAGACAACTACGCTACTACTTGGACAGAACTAAAAGTAGCAGAAAAACTGACCAACTATTTGTAGCATATGCTGCCGGGGTGCAAGGAAAAGCAATTTCCAAACAGACAATTTCAAAATGGATAGGAAATTGCATTCAATTTTGTTACTCCTTTCATGGAAAGTCAGTTCCTGCAAACATCAGGCCTCATTCCACAAGGGCCATGGCCACCATTACAGCCTTCCTATGAGGGGTGGCTACCAAGGACATTTTAGAAGCTGCTACTTGGAGCTCCGTGCATACATTTACCAAACATTACAATCTACCTTTATACTCCAGATCCAGAGCAGGCTTTGCTACTGCAGTCCTGCAGGGGATCTTAACTACACCATCTTTTCTTAGTACCTCCTCCCCAGATTGGCTATGGTATTCTACCCATATGTTATGACTGCAGATGCATCCTTGAAGGACATAGTACAGTTTTGTACCTACCATAAATGTAGATGTCCGATAGGTATGCATCTGCAGTCAGGTTTACCCTCCCTCCTACCCCTCTGTGGTATTCCTAGGGTGTTTACCCCTCTTTTAGCTAGCTGGGGGAATCCATTATGGTGTATTTGTTTGTATATACATGTATATGTATATGTGTATATATATATATATATATAATTTTGCAAATGTTTGGAATTCTATTGCATTTATCCAAATTTAGCCTTCCTAGAGGGCACCTGGCATCTGGGGCAAGAAAAACTGAGGAAAATGGTGTCTGCTGATGCTTTTATACCCCAGACGCTCTGACGTCGGGGAAAGTGCGACATCAGCCGAGGCCAGACCCAGACTTTGGAATCCGGCCGACCGAAGGGCTGCCTGAGGCAGGACAACCCATATGTTATGACTGCAGATGCATACCTATCGGACATCTACATTTATGGTAGGTACAAAACTGTACTTTTCATGTCTGCTAAATAGAGCTCTAAGCTCAATAAAGCCAAATCCACTATTTCATTTTCTTCACTATCCGTGACTTCTTGCACTTCCTCTATTTCTTCTGTCACATTCTCTACTCCCTCTATCACATTCTCATTTGTCCTTTCTCTACTATCCCCTTCTAGTGATTCCTGACTACCATGTAGTCAGTCCTCACCCTCCTTATCCTCCGTGGTTGCCTTCTTGTTTTTCTTGCAATCCCTTGCCAAGTGTCCTTTCTTACCACATTTAAAACATTCACCCCTTTTCTTTCGCCTTTCAAAGTCCTCTGATCGTTGATCAGATTGTTTGTTTCCCTGGGCATTTTTCTTGCCCTTTTCCCGGACTGTACTATATAAACTTCTGCTCCATCTTCTACAGAAAATACTTGGGCTTTCTTTTTCTTTTTGCTATTAAAATGCCTTTTGGCATGCCTAGCATATTCAAGCAATGATTGTAACCTGCTTGTACAAGGATCTACCATGTGTTTTGTAATACAACTGCTTATAGGTGCAATACTGCCTTTCAAAAATGCATTCTTTAACTGCTGCTCATACGGGGAATCGTGTGTCTGATCTTCAGGAACCTGCATTCCACAATGGTTATTAAAACATTCTAATAGTCTGGCATAATATCGGTCAATAGCTTCACCTTCCTGTTGGATGCATTGATTAATGCAAGTCCAGTCCGCCCTAGGCTTCCATTTCTCAGAGATTCGGTCTGTAAGACCTTTCACTCTGTTGTCTAACACTGTGCTGCTATGTGGGAGGGGCCTGAGCGCAATATCACAGGGATTCCAGTCGCCACTAATCATGTGCCAATCTGGTCCCGCAATTTGTCTGACTACTTTTTCTACCTTTTCTCCGTTTAAATTATGACTCCACCTCATTACTTGCAAATCTTCTAAGAACTTTCTAAAATTAACTTTTGGATGGGGAATTCCCACAGTGGCTTTCCGGATGTCTTCCGGAGTCCAGGGTCTATACACTAGAATAGTTGGGTCCTGACCTTCTTGCCCTGCTTGAGGATTAGGCACTTCTATAAGTGGGCATATTTCTTCTTCACTCATAAATCGTGAATTTCTACCTATTTGATAGAACTCAATGTCCCCTTTCGAGTTTCCTGCCCGTGTTCGAGACCTGGTCTCGACGGGATCTCTAACAAACGGTTTTGCTTTTGTAGTGTCTCTACTCACAGTGACAGTAGGATATCGCAGGGGTGGACTAACTTGTTCACTTGCCTCATATTCTGGTAAAGGAGGCGGAGGGGCTGATGCTGTTACTAAGTTATTATCCTCCTTATCTAAAAACATTGCTTTTGAATTATTACTCTTTTTTCCCTTCGGTTTACTTCCTCAAGCCACCTGTGTGCCTGAGGAATTCCTAATTGATGTTGCTTTTTTACCCGACCTCTAAAATCGGTTTTAAGCTGTTTGACAAGTGAGGATTTTTCTAGTTTACCATCAAATTCATACTTATTAACCCATTTTGAGTAGTATTTAATATTATCAGCATGCTGTGACTGCATGTATTTCGCGTCTTCGGTCAACGGTGGATTTTGTGACCTTTTTGTACAATTATTACCCATTTTGTTGTACCCTTTTTAATCGTTACGTAACACCTTATTTTTAACGTGGTACCACGGATATTTTTATAGTCTCTTCAGAATGACTGCCTACCTGCTCTGTTTCCCTGATCTATGACAAGACAGTAATCTTTCTGTCCCTGACTTATAAATAAAGTCTTAACAGAACAAATACAAATCTAGTCCCTGATCTAAAACAGAAAAAGAAGGTAGATTCACCTTACCTGAGCCTTCGTGATTGATCACCTGGTTCGAGTAAACCCATCCTTCAGTCGCAGATCAGAAAGTGGCTGGCCTCTTTTGTATGACAATTCAGTCTGGGGACTTTTCAAATAAGAAGAACCGATGTGTTTTTTTCCCCGTACGGTTTCAAGCCACCTGGCCTGTCTGATCTGAGGCAAAGTGAAGGTTTCTGGTCCAAAGGACCAATCTGTCAAAGGAAAAAACTTCAAAGACCAGTAGACATAAGGTTCAGTTAAGGCACTTTAATTTACTTGCAGCAAGGAGACAAAAACATGCAAATACAAGGATTTGTCTAACTACTAACAGGAAATATGTTGATTCTTATACTATTTTACAAGACATGGCCTTCTAAGCTGACGTAATCAAACACAGCTTTTAGCATTGTTCTACAGCAGATGTTACTCCAGATTTTCTGCTGACATGACTAGATTTGTGAGAAACTTTTCAGAAAAACAACCTGGCCTTGGTGACTATTAATCCGTTTAAAAGCGTCTATTGTACAGTGTTACTTTTCAAGTTACTTTTCTAATACAGATACAAGCAAATGCTGATTGCAGTTCATATTTTCAAGCAGGCTTTGTACTAATTATCTGTAACTTCTACAGCTGTGTATTTTCTCATGGCACAGCGGAACTTCTTGTCTAAGTTTCATACAAGTAGTATTGTTCTATTCATTATTTTCCTAACGCAAGCAGAAATCACCTGCTTCTCAGTAAATTTCCAAGGCACAAGCAAGATTTTAGCTAACAGTACAAGGTCAGAAAGCAACTGCAGTTTGTACAGATTTATGCAGTATGAAATAGAATAAATGTGTTAACCCTTTTCAAGTTCTGAATGCACTAAGCATATTGCTAATACACACATTAATACATATTTTTCTAACACAAAGTCTTCTAAAAAAGCTAAGTACCCCATTGGGGAAACTTTTTCTTGCCTCAGACCGATGTCAGTAAAAGTTAATAACTGGATTTCTTGTGGGAAGCAAATACCTCATAAGGACTTCCACTCCTATTGTATTCCATGCCTAGGCCCTGACCACGACGTCACTGGTTGTCGGTTTTGTGCTAGGTTTAACAAGCGCACTATTAAACGTCGGTTTGATTTTGCCTGACATTATTTTGGCAGAAAATTCAATTACACCATGCTGTCGGAAATTCCGACGACTGCAATGCATAAAAAGTGCAAGGACAAGGACAGGCATCCGAGGCCCAAAACTGACAACGAGGCCTCTTCTAGGCCAGTCGCCTGTTCTCCGGTTTTCAGCAAGGTGCCTATGCAGCCCCTGACGACTGCTTCCACAGACCGCCTCCGACTCCCTCGTGGAGCTGGCTGGACCTTTGGATGCACTAGGGCTTCAGCTTACCGATCCTAACCCTACAGAGGGAACTGAAGTAGCTGAACAATCCGCAGCTACAGAGGGTGTTTTTAGACCTACCCAGTTAACCATTAAACCCTCTGCTAAGTCTAAGTCCCCCTTAAAAGCAAAGAAACAGACACAACTCTCTCTAGGACAGGCTTCCATGCCTAAGAAGCAAATGCTAAAAATGGCCGAGGACCTAATCACCCTGATCTGGGGGGTCCCATCCCCCTCCTGATAAAAAGCCCAGATAGGATGCAGACTATGAATCTTCTGACCAGGTGTCCATTTCCTCAGACTCTTCCTCGGACCTAGGATATTTTTTACCCCCTTATGAGGATTCTGATGCTGAGGAATCAATTCCATCAGCCTCTCCGCCTGAGGATTACTCCTTTGGGGAGACCTTGCATACCATGAAGGAACATTTCCATTGGGAAGGCCAGGATTACTCAGAATCCAAGAAAAGGCTCAGACTTCCTTTTATTGCCTCAACACAGACCCCTTGCTATCTCACCAGTTTTAGATATTGTGGATGATGTGTACACTGAGCCCAGTTTAAACCCTGACTCCTTACCCCTATCCCCAGTTAAACCTGATAGATATTACAGAGTCCCTGACTATCACAAATTTCTGTACAAAAGCCCTGTTGCTGACCCTGAAACTATTTCTCAGGGACCCAAAGGGATTAAGGCCTCATCAGCCAAAAACCCAGTTCCCTCTGACAGAGATTCCAGAGCATTAGACAGATGGGGAAAGAAGGTATATACGTCTGCTACTTTAGCAATGAGAGCCTTGAATTGCCAGCTTCATATACTAAAATATCAGCAATTTTTGATGTCTCAGTTGAAACAAAAGATGCTGAACAAGTGGGTAAACATACTTTGCAATGTGGTTTTGATTCCTTAGAGGCCTCCTGCAGAGCAGCAGTTACAGGCTCTGTCATTAGAAGGCATGCTTGGTTAAAAGAACATACGTTACCAGAACATGTTAAGGTCAAATTATTGGATGCACCTTTGCAGCGTGATGTGCTGTTTGGAGTTAAGGCAGAGGAGGTATTAAAGAAGATGGAGGATAAATGCAAACAGTGAAAGATTTCTTACAGGTTCAGCCTCCTCGTTTTAGCAGAAATTGGCCAACAAAGAATTGGTCCTTTCCAGTCACAGATAGACCTCAAAGGGGCAGATACAGACGTCCAAGAGGTAGAGGTCAGACACAAGGTCCTTACAGGCCTCGACAATGGGGTACACCAGGCCAGAAAGAAGGGAAAGACAGGCCTCAACCTTATAAAAAACAACCTCAATGCCTTTCCACTGCAGCTGCCAAACATCTCTCTCTTGGCAGCCCCCTTAGGAGGAAAACTGGCACTTTTCTATCACAACTGGCATTGCATCACCAAAGACAAATGGGTTCTCAACATTGTATCTCAAGGTTACAGGTTCCATTTTCACACCCTGCCAAGGCTAAAAGGAATGCCAAATCTGCCACCAAATCAGTGGGCAGAGGCTCAAAAACAAATTACAGCACTCATGGACATGAGAGCTGTTCAACAGGTACCACCACAGGAACAAGGACAAGGATTTTACTTAAGACTCTTCCTGGTTCCCAGAAAGGACAAAGCATGGAGACCCATTCTGGACCTTTCTTCACTAAACACTTACCTGGATGTTCCAAAATACAAGATGTTGACACTACAGCAGCTTCTTCCCATGCTGGGCAAGAAAGCTTGGCTCGTGACTTTGGACTTCAAAGAGGCATACCTGCATGTCCCTGTCAGACAAAACTGCAGAAGATACCTCAGATTTCTAGCTTGTTCAATGCACTATCAATTCTCTGCACTGCCCTTTGGCTTATCTACTGTGCCCAGGGTCTTCACAAAGTGCCTGGCACCAGTAATTATTTTGCAGGCAAAAAGGAATTCAAATTTACCCATACCTGGACGACTGCCTCATTCAAGCAGAGAGCAAGGACATTCTACTAAAGCATCTGGTGTACGTAAAAAAGTTGCCTGGGTTACACAGTAAATGAAAAGAAATCAAAACTAGTGCCCTCACAACAGATAATATTCCTGGGTGCCAGCTTGAACACAACGGCCCAGATGGCTTATCTCACGCCAGACAAGCAAGGACAACTGACTCAATATTTTCAATTAATGGCAACAAAGACCCAACTCCCTGCAAGAAAAATTCTGCAGGCCTTGGGCTACATGGCATCTTGCATACTACTAATTCCATATGCCAGACTGCATATGAGGAAACTACAATGGTACCTAAAGAGCATATGGTCTCAACACTATCAAAGTTTGGAAACAGTTATACCACTAATCCCTTGCCTACAACAGGAGTTTCGATGGTGGGCACAAGCTTGTCACCTCAACAAGGGACAGCCTTTCACTCAACCCACAGCCAGGCAGACACTGACAACAGATGCAAAGACATCTCCACAGCAATCAAAAAGAGATGCTAGCTGTACAAAATGCTATTATAGCTTTCAAGGACCTACTGCATCCAGTACAATTACTACTAAAGACAGACAACACCACAGCTATGTGGTACATAAACAAGCAAGGGGGCACACACTCCTGCCCCCTCTGCAGACGAGCCATGACCTTGTGGAACACAGCTCCAAACTACCAAGTTCATCTGCAAGCACAATTCCTGCCAAGAGAGAAAACCACACTGGCAGACGACCTAAGCAGAAATATTATGGACCCACAGGAATGGGAACTGAACCCATAAATATTCAGAATGATAACACAAAAATGGTGGAGCCCGGACATAGATCTGTTTGCTTCCCCAAAGAACTGCCAATTACAGAAATTCTGCACAAGGAGCTACCATCCACAAGCATGGAAAGTGGATGCCCTCTCATTCAGCTGGAAAAAACTACAAGTATAAGCTTTCCCTCCTTTACCTCTCCTTCCAAAGGTATTCATAAAAGCCAGGCAGGAAGAGCCAAAAATGATACTGATTGCACCAGACTGGCCACACCAGCACTGGTACCCAATCTTAAAGAACTTAGCACAAGAACCACCTTGGATTTTGCCTCAAATCCCACAGTTGCTGACGCAGCACAACAATCAGGTACTTCACAGCCAGCTAAAGACCTTAAATCTAGCTGCATGGAAAATTCCTTAGTCAAGCAAGCAATGCCTCTCTCCAAAGCTATTATGGATGTCATTCTGGAGGCCAAAAGGCTTAGCACCAGGAAAGCATATTCAGATAAATGGGAGAGATTCTGTGCCTGGAACCAAGAGCACAGCCTTGACTCTCTTGTCCCAAACATTCCTCAGATACTTCAATACTTAACTGAGATGCTGGACAAGGGCCTCTCTTTTTCATCCATCAAGATGCACGTCTCCGCTATCTCTGCTCATTACAAGATGGATCCACCAATATTTTCTAATCCTTTGCTCAAACAGTACCTCAGAGGGGCTAAAAACATAAGACCAACCCGTAGAGCACCTACACCAACTTGGGACCTCAATTTTGTTTTGGAAAAATTAACCTTACCTCCTTTTGAGCCAGCTAACACAGCATAATTAAAATACATCTCTTGGAAAACTGCCCTGCTACTGGCAATAACATCAGCATGAAGAGTTTCAGAATTACAGGCACTAATGGCAGTGGAACCTTTCCTCATCTTCCACCAGGACAGGGTGTCTTTAAGAACAAACCCTACGTTTATGCCAAAGGTGGTATCAAGTGTGGCTCTAAACCAAACTATTCACTTGCCAACTTTTTATCCAAAACCATAGAACAAAGGGGAGAGACTACTACATTCTTTGGACATTCACAGACCGTTACACTTCTACTTGGACAAAACCAAAGCTTTCAGGAAATCTGAGCAACTATTGGTAGCATACGCTGCAGGAGCGCAGGGAAAAGCCATTTCAAAACAGACCATTTCAAAATGGATAGGACACTGTATATGTTTCTGCTATACCCACCATGGGAAACCTGTACCTAGCAGCATTAGATCTCACTCCATCAGGGCAACAGCCACTTCAACTGCCTATCTCAGAGGAGTACCTACCAAGGATATTTTGGAAGCAGCAACATGGAGTTCTGTGCATACCTTCACCAAACATTACCATTTGCCTTTATACTCCAAATCCAGAGCTGGCTTCGCCACTGCTGTACTGCAGGGCCTTATAGCCACCCCTAATGCCTTATAGATCCAGCCTCCCTACCTCAGCTTTGGGATTCCACCCAAGTGTAATGACTGCAGCAGTGTAACACGATGACCATAGTACAGTTTTGTACCTACCATAAATGTAGATGTTCGAGTGTAAACACTGCTGCAGTCCAGGTTACCCTCCCTCCTTCCCCTCTTACTTTCTGGTACTTACCTAGGGCATCTGCCCTTTATTCCTATGGGGAGTATTTGCTGGCAACTAAAGATGGTTGTTTGCTTTTCTTTTGTATTTTTTATTAGCAATTTGAATTGCCTACCTATTTGGGGGCACCTGACATCTGGAGCAAGAAAAACTGAAGAAAATGGTGTCAGCTGCATCTTATATACCCCTGTCGCACTGACGTCCGGGAGGAGGCGACAGCAACCGATGCCGGACCAAGACTTTGGAACTCTGGCTGACTGCGGGACCGCCTGACGGCAGGATAACCCAAGTGTAATGACTGCAGCAGTGTTTACACTCGAACATCTACATTTATGGTAGGTACAAAACTGTACTATTTATTACATGCAGCTGAACAAGTGGGAAAGCATACTTTGCAATGTGGTTTTGATTCTCTGGAGGCCTCCTGCAGGGCCGCTATTCGGTTCTGTCATTAGGAGGCATGCTTGGTTAAAGGAACAGAATCTGCCTGATCATGTTAAAGCAAAATTATTAGATGCTCCATTACAGCATGATACCTTGTTTGGTGTTAAAGCAGAAGAGTTGTTGAAGAAAATGGAGGACAAAGCTAAATCTATGCAAACAGTCAAGGATTTCTTACAGGTACAGCCTCCAAGATTTAGCAGGCACTGGCCAACAAAGAATTGGTCCTTTCCAGTGTCAGACAGACCACAAAGAGGCAGATACAGACACCCTAGAGGCAGATCCCAGCCCCAAGGCTCATACAGGTCTAAACAATGGGGTACTTCTACCTCCAGAAACGGAGAAAACAAATCACAGCCATACAGGAAACAGTCCCAATGACTTCCCCCTGCCTGCGCCAAGCACTTATCTTCTGGCAGCACCTTTAGGGGGAAAACTAGCACTTTTTTCTCAAAATTGGCACGTAATATCCCAGGGCAAATGGGTCTTGGATATAGTGTCACAAGGCTACAGGTTTCACTTTCACGCCCTGCCAAGGGCAAACGGTTTGCCAGACCTGCCAAAATATCAATGGGCAGAGGCACAAAAGAAAGTCTCATCCCTCATGGACATGAGGGCCATTCAGCAAGTACCACAGCAAGAGCAGGGGCAAGGATTTTACTCAAGACTGTTCTTGGTGCCCAGAAAGGACAGAGCCTGGAGACCAATACTGGCTCTATCTATTCTAAACACATATCTGGATATTCCAAAATTCAAAATGTTGACTCTGCAGCAGCTTCTGCCCATGCTGGGCAAGAAGGCTTGGCTTATGACTTTGGGACATGCAGGTATACCTCTTTTAGGTCTAATCAGACAATCATGCAGAAGATACCTCACATTCATAGCTGGCTCAATGCACTACCAAGCCTCTGCACTGCCCTTTGGCTTATCTACTGAGCCCAGGGTCTTTACAAAATGCCTGGCTCCAGTAATTGCTTTTTGCAGACAAAGAGGAATACAAATATATCCTTACTTGGACGACTGCCTTATTCAAGCAGAGAACAAGGACATTCTACTACAGTATCTGGCATTTGTAAAAAGATTACTAACATGCCTAGGGTACACAGTAAACGAAAAGAAATTGAAACTAGTACCCTCTCAAGAGATCATATTTGTGGGTACAAGCTTAAATACAACTGCCCAGATGGCTTATCTCATGCCAGACAAACAAAGGCAACTGACTACTTATTTCAAAATGTTGGCAAAACAGACTCAGTTATCTGCAAGAAAAATTCTGCAGTCTTTGGGCTTCATGGCATCCTGCATTCTGCTAATTCCATATGCAAGACTGCATATGAGGAAACTTCAATGGTATCTAAAAAGTGTTTGGACTCAACATTGCTACAGTCTGGAAACAATAATTACCCTCATTCCCTGCCTGCAACAGGAGATGTTCTTCATCTCACATTGCTGCAGTCCTTACACTTGGGTAGTCCGCTGTCCTCGGTCGGCCCGAATATCAAAGTATAAGGCTGACGTCGGTCAGGGCGCATTTGACTGACGTCAAGACGCCAGGGTACAAATGCACATGACCGACGTGATATCCTCAGTCTTTTTTGCCGCATGGTCCGATGCAGAAGCAGTGTTGCAAGTGCCGGTTGGCGTTCTGAGATTTTTCGATTTAGAAGTTTCAGACCGAGTTCAAAGTTGGCTAAGTACCCCGTTGGGGAATATTTTACTTTTTTCTTGCCTCAGTCATTTACCGGATGTCAGAAAAAGTTAATAATTGCATTTCTTGTGGGAAACAGATACCGCATAAAGATTATCATACTTTGTGTATTCCTTGCTTAGGGCCTGAGCACGACGTTGTTGGCTGTTGCTCTTGTGCTAGATTTAATAAATGCACTATAAAGAGAAGGTTGGATTGTGCGAGGTTAGTCTTTGGGAAGCGGTGTAACTATAAAATGCCGTTGGATGCTCCGACGCCCGCTTCTTCAAAGAAGCGCAAGGACAAGGCAGTTAAGCCTAGGCTAGAAGAACCGTCTGTACCAGACGCCGGTTCTTTAGAAGTGTCGGTGGAGCCGGTGGCTCCACCAGAGGTTTCTTTGTGCTCCCAGGGGGAGACCTTGTTATTACAAGATGTGGCCTCTCAGGAGACTAGTCAGGCTGAGGGGCTTCTCATGTTACTATACTCCCTCCCTTCCTAAGGTGGCTAGGCCCTCTCCTTCTGTTTCAAAGGCTTCCCCAGGGGCAGGCCAGGTTTAGCTTCAGTTAGTGTTACCCTAGCTCTTCAGGTACTGTGCCCAAGAAGCATTTGCTTAAAATGGCAGAAGATTTGATTACTTTGATCAGGGTTCTATGCCCCTCCTGATAAGAGGCCCAGGGTGGAGCCTGAGCTGGGGGTTTTGAGCAGGCTTCAGATGTTTGAGTCTTCTGAAGACTTGCAGGAGTACTCTCCTTATTCTGATTCTGATGTGGATGATTCTACTCCTTCTGCTACTCCTCCTGAGGATTTTTTTTTTTCAGAAACTCTTCATTCCATGAGGGAGCATTTTAAGTGGGAAGGTCAGGACTTCTCTGATTCCAGAGAAAGGCTTAGGGAATTTCTGTTGTTACCCCAGCATAGGCCTTTGGCTATACCTCCTGTTTTGGATGTAGTGGAAGATGTTTTTATGGAAGCTTCTCTTAATCCTGATTCTTTGCCTCCTGCTCCTGTTAAGCCGGATAGGTATTACAGGGTGCCTGAAGCTCATAAGTATCTTTTTAAGAGTCCTAGGGCAGACCCAGAAACTGTTAGCCATGGGCCTAAAGGTGTTAAGGCTTCTGTTGTTAAGAATCCGCTTCCTGCAGACAAGGAGGCTAGGGCCTTGGATAGATGGGGCAAGAAAGTCTATACTTCTTCCACTCTTGCTATGAGGGCTCTGAATTGCCAGTTTCACATGTTAAAATACCAAAATTATCTCCTTTCACAATTGAAATCTAAGGTTGATGCTCTGGCAGTAGGTATTGATTGTAAGGAGTTGCAAGATTTAGTGCATGTTTCTGAACAGGTGGGTAAGCATTCTTTGCAATGTGGTTTTGATGCTGTACAGGCCTCGTCTAGGGTGGCTGCCACTGGGTCAGTTCTTTGCAGGCACGCCTGGCTGAGGGATCAGAATTTGTCTGAACATGTTAAAACAAGGATTTTAGATGCTCCTTTACAATCTGACGTGTTGTTTGGTCCTCCTGTTGAGACAGTTTTAAAGAAAATGGAAGACAAGGCTAAGTCTATGCAGACTGTTAAAGATTTTTGCAGGTCCAGCCTCCAAAGTTTAGTAGAAATTGGCCTACTAAAGGGTGGACGTATCCTTCTTATGATTCACAGTCTAGGGGTAGATCTAGGCGTGGTAGGGCAGAGCTCAGGGCTCTTTCAGGCCTAGAACAGGGAGTTCTCCTGCACAGGCTTGGTGAGGGCAGGGGTCAGTCCTTCGTAAGCAGACCCAATGACCTACCTTTTCAGCTGCCAGAGCCTGCTGCCTGGCAGCACCTTTGGGGAAGGTTGGCACTTTTCAAAGAAAATTGGAGTTTAATTACCCAGGACAGATGGGTATTGGATATCATACACCACGGCTACAGGTTTTATTTCCATACCTTGCCTCCTTTCAAAGGCATGCCAGACGTTCCTCCTCAACAAAGAATAGAGGCTCACAAACAGGTTTCTCTGTTGCTCACTAGGGGCCATACAGCCGTCCCTCTGCCAGAAGTGGGCCTAGGATTTTATTCTCGCCTGTTCCTAGTACCAAAGAAGGGGAACACGTGGAGACCAATTTTGGATTTATCTATCCTCAACACTTATCTGGACATTCCCAAGTTCAAAATGTTGACGTTGCAGCAGCTTTTACCTCTGCTGGGCAAAGATCATTGGATGGTAACTTTGCATCTCAAGGAGGCTTACCTTCATGTTCCTATCAGACTAAGTTGCAGAAAGTATCTGCGTTTTCGAGCTGGGACTTCTCACTATCAGTTCTCTACATTGCCCTTTGGCTTATCTACTGCGCCCAGAGTGTTCACGAAAGTTCTGGCTCCAGTGATAGCTTTCTTCAGACTAAAAGGAATACAGATCTATCCTTATTTGGACGACTGCCTAATTCTGGCTCAAGGAAGAGAAGAGCTTCTTCATCATTTGGAATATGTGATAGCAGTGCTAAGATGCCTAGGGTATTCTGTGAACGAAATAAAGTCCAGTCTAGTACCCTCTCAAAACATGTGCTTTCTGGGTGTAAGACTGAATACAGCATCCCAGATGGCCTTTTTAACCCCGGACAAACAAAAGAGTCTATCCCTTTACTTCCATCAACTATCTCATCAGTCCGGGCTGACTGCAAGGACAGTCCTTCAAGCCTTAGGGTTCATGGCATCTTGTATTCTGGTACTTCCCAATGCCAAACTGCATATGAGGAAGCTACAATGGTATCTCAAAAATGTATGGACACAGCACTGCCAGGATCTGGACACTGTCATTCAAATAATACCTTGCATTCAAAAGGAATTTTTGTGGTGGGCTCAGGAATGTCACCTAAACAAGGGACTCTCTGTGACCCGGCCAGAGGCGAGTCAGATTTTAACGACTGATGCCTCAGACAAAGCTTGCAGAGCTCATCTAAATGGAAAGTGGATACAAAACAAGTGGCCTGTCAGACTACAACATCTACATATCAACATGAAGGAGATGTTAGCAGTCCAGTTTGCATTAATTGCTTTCAAGGAATTACTTCTTCCAGGGCAGGTGTTGATTCTAACAGACAACACAACTGTCATGTGGTACATCAACAAGCAAGGGGGAACACATTCTTATCCTCTATGCAGGCAAGCAATGATTTTGTGGGAGACTGCTCTCAGTTTACAGCTCATTCTTCAGGCAAGGTTTCTGCCAGGAGCACAGAACTCCTTAGCAGATGTGTTGAGCAGAAATTATGGATCCCCACGAGTGGAAATTGGATCCTCATGTATTTCAGAAATTGACAGTGTCATGGGGAACTCCAGACATAGATCTGTTCGCTTCTCCACTAAACCATCAGCTGCCAAGGTTTTGCACAAAAAGGTTTCATCCCACAGCTTGGAGAGTGGATGCTCTTTCTTTCAATTGGAGCAATCTTCATGTGTATGCCTTTCCACCTCTGCCACTCCTCCTAAAGGTACTTCTAAAGGTCAGACAGGACAAGCCAAGGATGATTTTAATAGCTCCGGATTGGCCTCGACAACACTGGTACCCATTACTGAGGAGTCTGGTACGAAAGCCTCCATGGCCTTTGCCTTCGAATCCACACCTATTGTCACAGGAGGACAGCCATTTGCTAAATGTCAAGCTTCACTCTCTGCACCTAACAGCCTGGCATGTTCTGTTTTGAACCATAGTGGGCCTCCACTTCCTCAGCAAGTTTTAAATGTTATTTTGGAAGCTAGGAGGCCTAGTACAAGGAAAGTGTACGCAGACAAATGGAAGAGATTTTTGTTTTGGAGTGCAGCAAAAAATTTTGATGTTTCTGAGCCTAATTTGTGTGTGGCTCTTCAATATCTTACTGAGTTGCTAGACAAAGGTTTGTCTTTCTCTTCTATTAAAGTTCATGCTGCAGCAATTTCAGCTCACTATGACTGCAACCCACCATTGTTTTCTCATCCTTTGTTCAAGCAATTTCTTAGAGGGGCAAAGAATATAAGACCCCCACGAAGAGCTCCTACTCCTGCTTGGGATCTCAATTTTGTGTTGGAGAAACTCACTCTACAACCTTTTGAGCCTGCAGCTACTGCTGAGTTGAAATATTTATCATGGAAGACTGCTTTTTTGTTGGCCATTACCTCTGCAAGAAGGGTTTCTGAATTACAGGCCCTTATGGCGGTTGAGCCTTTCTTGATTTTCCATAAGGATAGGGTATCATTATGTACTAATCCTTCCTTTATGCCTAAGGTGGTTTCTAGTGTGGCTTTAAACCAAACTATTCATTTGCCTACTTTTTATGCAAATCCCCAAAATAAAGGGGAAAAGATTTTGCACACTTTAGATGTCCACAGGCAGTTGCGTTATTATTTGGACAGAACTCCAGGTTTCAGGCAGTCTCAGCAGTTGTTTGTTTCTTTTGCTTTGAGTTCTCAGGGCAAGCCTGTCTCAAAACAAACTATTTCTAAGTGGATTGGGTTTTGCATTGCTTTCTGTTATTCCCATCATGGCAAGGAGATTCCAGCTGGGATTAGGCCTCATTCCACTAGGGCTACTGCCACTTCAACAGCTTTTTTGAGGGGAGTGGCAACCAAGGATATTTTGGAGGCAGCTACTTGGAGTTCTGTGCATACTTTCTCTAAGCATTATTACCTGCCACTTTACTCTAAGTCCAGGGCTGGTTTTGCCACTGCTGTTTTGCAGGGCATTTTGGCAGCTCCTGCTTCCTTGTAGTTAGCCATCCTCCCTTACCTCTGCTTTGGGATTCTACCCAAGTGTAAGGACTGCAGCAATGTGAGATGAAGAACATAGTACAGTTTTGTACCTACCATAAATGTAGATGTTCGAAGATCCACATTGCTGCAGTCCAATTTACCCTCCCTCCTTCCCCTCTGTAGTTAAAGGTGGTTGTGTGGGTTGGGTTGTACATTTTGTGTATATTGTATATATTGTACATATAGTTAGTGCAGGGGTGGTTGGTTGGTTGTTAGCTGTCTTTTGGTTTTGACCTTTATTTTTAGGGTCTTCTGACATCTGGGGCAAGAAAAGACTGAGGATATCACGTCGGTCATGCGCATTTGTACCCTGGCGTCTTGACGTCAGTCAAATGCGCCCTGACCGACGTCAGCCTTATACTTTGATATTCGGGCCGACCGAGGACAGCGGACTACCCAAGTGTAAGGATTGCAGCAATGTGGATCTTCGAACATCTACATTTATGGTAGGTACAAAACTGTACTTTTCGATGGTGGGCAAAGACCTGTCACCACAACAAGGGGCAGCCATTCGCTTTACCCACAGCCAGGCAGATATTAGCAACAGATGCATCAGGATGTTCATCGTGCATACAGCTGCAGTCATAACAGATGGGTTTTCCTGCCGTCAGGCGGGTCCTCGGTCGGCCGAATTCCAAAGTCTAGGTCCGGCGTCGGATGTTGTCGCTTCTTCCCTGATGTCAGTGCGACAGGGGTATAAAAGAACCAGCCGATGCCATTTTCTTCAGTCTTTCTTGCCACGCGGTGACCGAAGCAGAAGCAGTTCGCAAGTGCCGGTCGGCCAGCTCCTGAGATTACGAATATTTTTCAACCAAAGTCTTCTTGAAAGCTAAGTACCCCGTTGGGGAAACTTTTCTTGCCTCAGACCAATGTCATTCAAAGTTAATAATTGCATTTCGTGTGGGAAGCAAATACCACATAAGTATTTCCATTCCCTCTGCATTCCTTGCTTAGGCCCAGACCACGACGTCTCGGCCTGTCGTTTTTGTGCTACATTCAACAGACGCGCTATTAAGCGTCGGGCGGAGTTCGCCCAACACTATTTTGGCAAAAAGTTTAATTACATTATGTCATCAGATAATCTGACTCCAGTTTTGAGTAAAAGACACAAAGATAAGGACCGACATACGAGGTCCACGACTTCTACCGACACCACGCTAAAGCTGACTACTGGTGCTCCGGTTCACAGCGAGGCACCTACGCAGCCCCTGACTACCGATGACACTTCATTAGCGGTGTCTTTTGTGCCCGTGGTCGCAGGATCTTCGGCCCACACCCTGACTACAGATACCGAAGCCACTGTTGGCGGGGAAACTCTGAGTTTAGACAGGCCTGCCACCTCTCAAGGTGTCTTCAGGCCTTCTTCTTCTTTTTCCATTAAGGCTTTCACTAAATCTAAAGCAGCCATGCATTCCAAAAGACAAGCTCCAGAGGGCCCCTCTCAAGGCCCCATGCCTAAAAAGCAGATGCTCAAAATGGCTGGGGATTTGATTACTCTTATCAGGGGTTCCCAACCCCCCTCGGACAAAAGGGCCAGAGTGGAGGAAGAATACCCTTCCTCGGACCAGGCCTCCATTACTTCAGAACTTTCTGAAGACCAGGAACATTCATACTCCCCTTTTGAAGATTCTGATGCAGAGGAGTCCATTCCCTCCGTCTCCCCCCCCTGAGGACTACTCTTTTGGGGAAACCTTGCATACCTTGAGGGAACACTTCCACTGGGAAGGCCAAGATTACTCAGACTCCAAGAAAAGGCTCGGGGATTTCCTCTTGCTCCCTCAGCACAGGCCTCTGGCTATCCCTCCTGTCTTAGACATACTAGATGATGTGTATTCAGAGGCCAGCCTCAACCCAGACTCTTTACCTCCAGCTCCAGTCAAGCCTGACCGGTATTACCGGGTTCCTGATTCACACCATTTCCTATACAAAAGCCATGCGGCTGACCCATAAACCATTTCACAGGGTCCCAAGGGAATTAAGGCCTCCACTGCCAAAAATCCATTACCTTCAGAGAGAGATTCCAGAGCTTTAGAAAGGTGGGGGAAAAAGGTATACACCTCGGCCACCTTAACCATGAGGGCATTAAACTGTCAGTTCCATATGTTAAAGTATCAACGGTTTTTGTTATCTCAGTTGAAAGGTAAAATGTCACAACCAGACTTGAAGGAGTTGCAGGATTTGTTACATAGTGCAGAGCAAGTGGGTAAACATACCTTGCAATGTGGTTTTGATGCTTTAGAGGCCTCATGTAGAGCTGCTGTTACAGGATCAGTCATACGTAGACATGCTTGGCTCAAAGAGCAAACCTTACCAGATCATGTCAAGGCTAAACTACTAGATGCACCTCTTCAAAAAGATGTATTGTTTGGTATTAAAGCTGAGGAGGTATTAAAGAAAATGGAGGAAAAGGCAAAATCAATGCAAACAGTGAAAGATTTCCTACTGGTACAACCTCCACGTTTCAGTAGAAACTGGCCTTCAAAAAATTGGTCCTTTCCAGCCACGGACAGACCTCAAAGAGGTAGATGCAGGCGCCCGAGGGGTAGAGGGCAATCTCAAGGATCATTTAGAGGCAGACAACTGGCAAGCACCTACACCAAGAGTTGGTGAGGATAGTTTACAGCCATTCAGAAAACAGAACCAATGACTTTCCCCTTTGCATGCCAAGCAAGGCTCAATTGGCAGCACCTTTAGGCGGAAAACTGGCATTTTCGAAAAATTGGCATATTGTCACAAAAGACAAATGGATCCTGGACATTATAGACAGAGGCTACAGATTCCACTTTCACACCCTTCCAAGAATGAGAGGCATGCCAAACCTGCCACACAATCAAAGGGCAGAGGCACAAAAACAAATTTCAGATCTCATGGACATGAAAGCTATTCAAGAGGTACCTGCACAAGAACAGGGTCAAGGTTTTTATTCCAGACTATTCCTGGTACCAAGGAAGGGCAAAGATTGGAGACCTATTTTGGACCTATCCATCCTAAACACATATTTACTGCACCAAAATTCAAGATGCTCACATTACAGCAGCTTCTTCCCATGCTGGGCAAGGAGTCTTGGCTGGTAACACTGGACCTCAAGGAGGCATACCTGCATGTCCCAATCAGACAAGATTGCAGAAGATACCTCAGATTTCTTGCAGGTTCAACCCATTATCAATTCTCTGCATTGCCCTTTGGCTTATCTACTGCACCCAGAGTGTTCACGAAATGCCTGGTATCAGTAATTGCCTTCTGCAGACTTCAAGGGATACAGATATACCCATATTTGGACGACTGCCTGATCCAAGCGGACAGCAAACACATACTTCTGAAACACCTGGCGTTTGTAATAATGTTGTTGAATTCTCTGGGATACACAGTCAACAAAAAGAAATCAAGACTAATACCCTCTCAAACAATAATTTTCCTGGGTGCCAGCTTGAATACAAACACCCAGATGGCCTACCTCACACCAGAGAAACAAGGGCAACTAACTCATTACTTCAGAAAACTGGCAACCTTCACCAGGCTGACTGCAAGGAAAATCCTGCAGGCTCTGGGATTCATGGCATCTTGCACCCTACTAATCCCATGTGCAAAGCTGCATATGACGAAACTTCAATGGTACCTAAAAAACTTATCGTCTCAACAGAGCCACAGTTTGGAAACAATTATACCACTGATTCCATGTCTTCAAAAGGAATTTCTGTGGTGGGCTCAAGCATGCCAAAGAAACATAGGTCTCCCATTCTGCAAGCCTCAAGCAAATCAAGTCATCACAACAGACGCCTCAGACTATGCCTGGGGTGCGCACATGACAGATCTGTGCATTCAGGGCAAATGGTCCCAAAAAGAAAAGCACCTACACATCAATCAAAAGGAAATGCTAGCAGTAATAAATGCTATTATGGCTTTCAAAGACCTACTGCATCCAGGCCAGCTATTGATAAGGACAGACAACACCACAGTGATGTGGTACATAAACAAACAGGGAGGAACTCATTCATACCCCTATGCAGGCTAGCCATGTCTCTTTGGAACATGGCTCTGGAATTACAAATCCAACTTCAAGCACAGTTCCTGCCAGGCAAGGAAAACACGCTGGCGGACAACCTAAGCAGAAATATGACAGATCCATATGAATGGAAGTTGCATCCTCAAGTTTTTACAAAGATAATTCAAGCATGGGGAAGGCCAGGCATAGGTCTCTTTGCCACCCACATAAATTACCAATTGACAAAATTCTGCTCAAGGACCTTTCATCCACAGGCCTGGAAAGTGAACGCACTCTCTTTCAGTTGGACAACAATGACAGTTTATGCCTTTCCATCTCTTCCTCTGCTGCCCAATGTTCTATTAAAAGCCAGAGCAGACAGACCAAAGATGATTCTCATTGCTCCAGAATGGCCAAGACAGCACTGGTACCCACTCCTGAGGAGCCCGACGCATTCCCCACCATGGATCCTTCCGATAATGCCTCTTCTACTGACTCAGCACAACTTCAAAACACTTCACAGCCAGCTGAAAACACTCAATCTGGCTGCATGGAAGATTCCTTAAAATTACAACAGACCCTACTCTCCAAGGAGGTGCAGGATGTCATTTTGGAGGCCAGAAGGCCTTCTACTAGAAAAGCCTACTCCGCAAAATGGAAACGGTTTTGTGCCTGGAATCAGAAAAAGGGTCAGAATCCAGAAATACTGAATTTACCTCAAATATTACAGTACTTGGCTGAGATGCTACACAGTGGACTTTCATTCTCCTCCATCAAAATCCATGCCTCAGACATTTCTGCAGCATACAACACTGATCCTCCTTTATTCTCTCACCCTCTCTTAAGACAGTTCCTCAGAGGGGCTAAGAATATAAAACCCCCAAGGAAGCAACCAGTACCTGCTTGGGACCTCAATTTCATTCTAGAAAAACTGACCCTGCCTCCTTTTGAGCCAGCTGCTTCAACAGAACTGCATTATTTGTCATGGAAAACCACCTTCCTTCTGGCTATCACCTCAGCACGCAGGGTTTCGGAACTACAAGCCCTCATGGCTGTGCAGCCTTTCATCATTTTCCATCAGGACAGAGTTTCCTTACGAACCAACCCTTCTTTTATGCCAAAGGTAGTATCCAGGGTAGCCTTGAATCAGGCTATCCACTTACCTACCTTTTATCCTAATCCACAAAACAAAGGAGAGAGACTACTACATTCCTTGGACATTCACAGACAGCTCTGTTATTATTTGGACAGAACAAAGCCTTTCAGAAAATCAGAGCAACTCTTTGTGTCCTATGCTACAGGTGCTCAAGGGAAGCCCATTTCCAAACAGACAATCTCAAACTGGATAGCCCACTGCATTCGCTTTTGTTACTTTTTTCATGGTAAAACTGTACCTACAGGAATCAGATTTCACTCCACAAGGGCCACAGCTACTTCTGCAGCTTTCCTCAGGGGGGTTCCTACCAAAGATATTTTGGAAGCAGCCACTTGGAGTTCTGTACATACTTTCTCCAAGCACTATCACCTACCATTATACTCCAAATCTAGAGTGGGCTTTGTCACTGCAGTCTTGCAGGGCATCCTGGCTCCTCCTAGTTCCACTTAGTGCCTACCACCCCTTTTTTAGCTTTGGGATTCTACCCATCTGTTATGACTGCAGCTGTATGCACGAAGAACATAGTACAGTTTTGTACCTACCATAAATGTAGATGTTCGAGTGCTAATACAGCTGCAGTCCAGGTTTCCCTCCCTCCTTCCCCTCTTGGGACAGGCCTAATGGCTAACACCTCCTCATACAACATGATTGGGGTATTCTTTTATGGTGTATTTGCTTGCAACTACTGTTTTTTGATTTTATTACATTGCATTATTACATAGATTTATGTTTTGCCTTCCTTCTGGGGGCACCTGACATCTGGGGCAAGAAAAACTGAAGAAAATGGCGTCGGCTGGTTCTTTTATACCCCTGTCGCACTGACGTCGGGGAAGAAGCGACGACATCCGACGCCGGACCTAGACTTTGGAATTCGGCCGACCGAGGACCCGCCTGACGGCAGGAAAACCCATATGTTATGACTGCAGCTGTATTAGCACTCGAACATCTACATTTATGGTAGGTACAAAACTGTACTTTATGCCTGGGGGGCCCACATGGCAGGAAGATGTATTCAGGGCACATGGTCCGCAAGCCAACTGCATCTACATATCAACCAAAAAGAGATGATAGCTGTTCATCAGAATGCCCTGACAGCCTTCAAGGATCTACTTCATCCAGGACAACTTCTAATAAAGACGGACAATACTACAGTCATGTGGTACATAAACAAGCAGGGTGGCACTCATTCCTACCCCCTATGCAGATTAGCCATGACTCTGTGGGACACAGCAATGACTTACCAAGTACATCTGCAAGCACAATTCCTGCCAGGAAAGATAAATACTCTGGCAGACGAACTAAGCAGAAACCTCATGGATTCCCACGAGTGGAAATTGGATCCGCAAGTCTTCAGCATAATAACAAGGAATTGGGGATGCCCGGACATCTATTTGCCTCTCCTCACAATTGCCAACCACAGAGATTCTGCACAAAGACTTATCACAAGCAAGTATGGAAAGTGGATGCTCTATCTTTCAGGTGGAAAAACTTAACAGTGTATGCCTTTCCTCCACTGCCTCTCCTCCCCAAGGTACTCCTAAAAGTCAGATTACAAACCAAAAATGATACCAATTGCCCCAGACTGACCCCGCCAGCACTGGTACCCAATCCTAAGGAACTTGTCTCAATACCCAGCCTGGACATTACCTCATATTCCTCACTTACTGTCCCAACACAACAATCCGATCCTTCACAGACAACTCAAGACCTTAAACCTGGCAGCATGGCGGATAATGTAGTAATTCAAAACACACCTCTCTCGGAAGCGGTGATGGATGTTATTTTGGAGGCCAGGAGGCTTAGTACCAGAAAATCTTATGCTGAAAAATGGAAGAGATTCTGTGCTTGGAACCAGGCACAAGGGATTGACACGACTGTACCAAATATTCCTCAGATTTTGCAATATTTAACTGAGATGCTGGACAAAGGCCTATCCTTTTCATCAATTAAGATTCATGCCTCTGCCATTTCAGCTCATTACAATACAGAGCCACCTATTTCTTCTCCTCCTTTTATTAAGGCAGTACCTCAGAGATGCCAAAAACTTAAGGCCTCCAAGGAGATCACCAATACCTGCATGGGACCTCAGTTATGTCTTGGGAAAACTCACCCTGCCTCCTTTTGAGCCAGCCGCTACAGCTGATATAAAATTTTTATCATTGAAAACCGCTCTGCTCCTAGCAGTAACCTCTGCAAGACCTGTCTCCGAGCTACAGGCACTCATGGCTGTGGAACCTTTTATCATTTTCCATCCAGATAGGGTTTCTCTGAGGACAAACCCGACATTTATGCCTAAGGTAGTGTCTATTGTGGCCCTTAACCAAACTATTCATTTGCCTACCTTTATCCAAACCCACAGAATAAGGGTGAGTGACTTCTGCATTCTTTGGACATACACAGACAGCTGCACTTCTACTTGGACAGAACCAAAGCTTTCAGAAAGACTGAGCAATTACTAGTGGCATATGCTGCAGGATCGCAAGGAAAGGCTATCTCAAAGCTATTTCAAAGTGGATAGGCCACTGCATTACTTTCTGCTATTCACAACATGGCAAATCAGTGCCTAAGGGCATTAGGCCACATTCAACCAGAGCAGCAGCCATTTCAGCAGCCTTCCTCAAGTACCAACCAAAGACATTTTAGAGGCTGCAACTTGGAGTTCAGTGCACACTTTTACAAAGCACTATCACTTACCACTCTACTCTAAATTCAGGGCAGGCTTTGCCACTGCAGTTCTGCAGGGCATCGTAGCTGCTCCTAATCCTATTTAGCTCCAGCCTCCCAACCTTAGCTTTTGGGATTCAACCCAATTGTAATGACTGCAGCAGTGAAACATGATGAACATAGTACAGTTGTGTACTTACCATAAATGTAAATGTTTGAGTGTATTCATTGTTGCAGTCCAGGTTACCCTCCCACCATCCTCCTTATCTTTGCTGGAACTTATCTGTACTTCTCTATTCTATACAACCTATGTGGTGTATTTGCTTGTAGACGAAGGAAAAATTTAACTTGGTGCATGCATGCTTTATTGACATATTTTTAGCTTACCCTTTTGGGGGCACCTGACATCTGGGGCAAAAAAAACTGAAGAATATGGCGTTGGCTGCATCTTTTATACCCCTGGTGCACTGACGTCAAGGAGGAGGTGACAGCAACCGACACCGGACCTAGACTTTGGAATTCAGGCCGACTGCGGGTAGCCTGCCATCAGGATAACCCAATTGTAATGACTGCAACAGTGAATACACACGAACATTTACATTTATGGTAAGCACACCACTGCACTTTTAGTGAGTTTAGCTATAATTCCAGAATGGGGGATGGTGTTGAAAGCCTTGGCGAGGTCAAGATAGGCTGTGTGAACCACCTTACCCTCATCTATGGCTTTGGTGACTGCCTCAAAGAAGTCGATCAGGTTCAGGAGGCATGATCTGCCTTTCACAAACCCAAACTGGTTTCTGGGTTAGAAGGCATGCTTGACTTAAGCAGCAATCCTTGCCAGATCATGTTAAAGTGAAATTACTGGATGCTCCCTTAAATCAGGACCACCTATTTGGCAACAAGGCAGAAGAAGTTCTTAAAAAGATTGAGGAAAAAGCTAAATCTATGCAAACTGTAAAAGATCTTTTACAAGTACAACTTCCAAGATTTAGTAGACATTGGCCTTCTAAGAACTGGTCCTTTCCTGCCTCTCCCAGACCTTCTCAGTCCAAACCGAGATCCAGCAAAGCACCCAGGCTTCAGTCCCAGGGAACGCACAGGACTAAGCAGTGGGGAGTTTCCACTTCCAAATTTGGGAGTAATAAAACTCCCCCTATGGTAATCTGCCCCAATGACTTATTTTTTTAAAACTTCCAAGCACTTCTCAACTGACTGCCCCTTTGTGGGGGGGGGGATTGCACTTTATGCAGAGAACTGGGGACTCATTACCCAGGACAAATGGGTTTTAAATATAGTGTCCCAAGGATACAGATTTCACTTCCACACGTTACCAACTCCAAGCGTTTGGCCGGATCTACCTCCAAATCAGTGGGCAGAGGCCCGAAAGCAAGTACTCTCTCTCTCTCTCTCTTAAGCATAGGGACTATTTAGTTGCTACCAGAAGAGGAAAAGGAACAAGGTTTCTACTAGAGATTTTTCCTGGTACCCAGAAAAGACCATTCATGGCATCCTATCTTGAACCTGCATACTCTAAACATCCTTTATGGTATCTAAAAAGCCTATGGTGTCAACATTCTCAGGATCTAGAAGCAATGATTCCTATCATTTTTTGTCTATGCCTAGAGTCCCTTTGGTGGGTGGGGCCTGCCACCAAAACAAGGGACTACCATTCACACTACCCTCTGCCGCCCAGACCCTAACAACAGATGCATCAGACTATGCATTGGGGGGGGCACCTGGCAGGGAGGTGCATTCAGGGCAAATGGAACCCAATTCAAATGCACCGTCACATCAGTCATAGAGCATTCTGTATAGCTAACATTTCTTTAACAGCCTTCAAGGACCACATTCTTCCAGGACAATTAATGGTAAAGACTGACAACACCACTGTTATGCGGTACATAAACAAGCAGGGGGGTGTACATTCTTACCCCCTCTGCAGACTACCCATGGCATTGTGGAACACAGCCTTGAGCTACCAGGTACATTTACAAGCTCCGTTCCTGCCAGGCAAACTAAACACACTGGCAGACGGACTAAGCAGAAACCTCATGGACCCACACGAGTAGAAACTGGAACCAAGGATTTTCAACATGTTGACCAGCAAATAGAGGAGCCCAGGTATAGACCTGTTTGCCTCCCCCCAAGAACTAGCAATTGGAAAAATTTTGCGCAAGGACTCACCACAGACCGGCTTTTCCAGCTGAAGGACAGAGCATCCACTTTCCAAGCTTATCAGTTTATGCCTTTCCTCCTCTGCCGCTGCTCTCCAAAATACTACTAAAGATCAAACGATACAAACCAAGGATGATTTTAATTGCACCAGCCTGGCCACACCAACACTGGTACCCCCTCCTGTGCAGTGCGTCACTGTTGGGCCCATGGCACCTGCCTCAGACTCCTACCCTGCTGTCTCAGCAGGAGAACCAGATTCTGCACCCTCTGCTTCAAACACTGAACCTAGCAGCCTGGGTAATTACCTAAGCTCTCCTTTACCATCCCTCAGTAAACCAGTAGAGGCAAGGAGGCCTAGTACTAGAAAATCTTATGCTGAAAAATGGAAAAGATTCTGTGCCTGGAACCAATCTCGAGGGATGAGCACAGCAGTGCCCAATTTACCTCAGATTTTACAATACTTAACTGAGATGCTTCACAAGGGCCTGTCTTTTTCCACAATAAAAATTCACACCTCAGCCATTTCAGCTCATTATAACACAGAACCTCCCCTCTTCTCTCTTCCACTGCTCAAGCAGTTAGTTCCTCAGAGGGGCCACAAATTCAAGACCACCCAGGAGAGCTCCAACACCAGCCTGGGACCTTAACTTTGTATTGGAGAAACTCACACTTCCTCCTTTTCGAGCCAGCTGCTACTGCAAATTTAAAACGTCTTTCTTGGAAAATGGCTTCCCTTTTAGCCATCACTTCAGCAAGAAGGGTATCTGAATTACAGGCTGTTATGGCAGTGGAGGCTTTCATCATCTTTCATGTGGACAGGGTGTTTCTCAAGACCAGTCCCTCCTTCATGCCAAAGGTGGCATCCAGTGTGGCCCTTAATCAGCCCATTCATTTGCCAACTTTCTTTCCTAATCCACAGAACGAAGGGGAATGGATATTGCTCTCCTTAGATGTGCACAGACAACTTATATTCTACTTGGACAGGTCTAAACGTCAAAGGAAATCTGAACAACTGCTGGTGGCATTTGCTGCAGGGACAGAGGGGAAGGCTATTTCAAAGCGAACCATCTCCAAATGGATAGGCCATTGCATTCATTTCTGCTGTAAGCACCATGGAAAACGTATCCCACAGGGGATCAGACCCCACTCAGCCAAGGCTGCATCTACCTCTACAGCCTTCTCAGAGGCATACCTACCAGGGACATCCTAGAAGCTGCTATGTGGAGTTTTGTACATACTTGCTCCAAGCATTACCATTTGCCAATTTTCTCTAACTCCAGAGCTGGCTTAGCCACTGCAGTTTTGCTGAGCCTTATAGCTGGTCCTAATTTTATCTAAATTCCTCCTCCCATCCTTAGCTTTGGGAATCCTACCCAAATGTAATGACTGCAACAGTGAAACACGAAGAACATAGTACAATTGTGTACACTTACCATAAATGTAGATGTTTGAGTGTATTCACTGTTGCAGTCCTGGTTACCCTCTCTTCAGCCCCCTGACTTTTGGCTATACCTCTTCTCTCCTTTTCAATGGTTAAAAGCTTTTTGGTGCATTTGCTTTTTTGTTTGATGTATAACCTTGTATATTTATAGATTTAATTGCTTCCCATTAGGGGGTCTCCTGACATCTGGGGCAAAAAAACTGATGTAATGATGTCTGCATGTTTTTATACCCCTGATGACTTGATGTCACGGAAGAAGAGACAGCAACTGATGTAGGACCCAAGACTTTGTTAATCAGGCCGACTGAGGGCTACTGCAAGCAGATAACCCAATTGTAATGACTGCAACAGTGAATACATTTGAACATCTACATTTATGGTAAGTGTACACAACTGTACTATCCTCCGAGATACATCTGTTTTGCACTATGCATACACACACACACACACACACACACACACATGTGCATACAACACATGTGCACATACGCACACCCACATGAACACATGCACATACACCTAAATCTGAAAGTGTACCCCGATGTTTTTGTGGATTTTCAGATTTGGCATCAGCAAGTTAGGCTTGGACTTTTGTCTTTGTGACATAGCCTTCCTCTTGCAGACAAAGATGTTAAAATAAGAACATCAAAACTGAACAAGTATTGTGGCACCCTTAGACAATGTCACTTTTCACTTTCTTCAAAGGCTGTGCAGCCTGCTACACCAGGGCATTAGCGAAACAAAATAATGTGTGTGAAATGATGAGACTAATTCAACTCTAGTGAAATAAAGATCCATTGTCAAATTCTGCCAGTTTTGGCTACTGTGTAATTGATCATTCGAACATCTACTGTTATAGGAAGTTGACTTACACAACTATGTTGTTGTTGTTGTTGTTGTGTCTTTCAGCTTTTCCCGGTTAGGGGTCGTTACAGCAGAACTCCGGTCCGCTAATGATTGGCAGTAGATTTTTACATGCCGAGTTGCCAGCCCTGACGCACAACCTAACGAAGGTACACCCATTCATGCATGTCTCCTCACAGAAGACGCTATAGCTGAGAATCAAACAGGACAACGTCTTACTGAGTTAATGCTACTTATATTTAAACAGTATCCCTCATTATATCGGAGTATTTCTGGATTTCTCCTCTATTCTGGATGCAAGAGGTTAAAAGCTATCTAGTCCTTCAGAATACACACCCATGACAGACGTGTAGTTTTTAGTCTTCTGTTATGGCATGAGATAAACTTTGTCTCATTTATTTTACGCCAACCTTTCAAGTTGTATAAATGACTTTGTGAAAATTCAAACTCTATCTTTGGCAGTTAAGAGCATTAATATTGTTCACTATGTGTTGTCCAAGTATTTGATCTTGGAAAGATGTAAAGCCTGATTATTTCCCAGCAACACTGGAGCAAACCTACCAGCTACAAAAATTCAAAGCCTTGATCCGAAGTACTAAAAGCAGCTACCCACAATATATTCATGAAAGATCTTTTCAACCTTTAAAAGTTCTAGAAAGAACTAAGCAAATGTAAATGAATCTGTTGAAAATACTAGCCCACTTGACTTCCCGTCAGTTTGACTTTGCCACTTACTTTGGGACTCCAACAAACACCTCCACAACTCCTCTTGACTGCATCATCTATATGTAGCACTGGCCTGCACAATAACAACTTCTCAAGATATAGTTATAAAACTTTTACAGAACTATGAATATCATGGAGCAACTGAATCTAGACTTCCTCTTCTAGATATTTTTTGTATTGTACATTTCAAAAACAGAACAGAAAGCACACCTCTTAAGCTCTTAGAGCAAGATATCTGGGCAAAGCCATTAATAAAAGTAGGACAAAGGCCCAGAAATAGGGACAATTTTTAAATATTGCTCTTACAAACTTTGAAAGTTGATAGAATAACAGATTTTGCATTAACATGAATTTTCTGAAGGGTATGAAATGTGAAACTCAAATGTCTGCCATTATTTTCTAACTTCAGTCTTTAATGATTTGTCACTAATTTGCCAGAAACCCACAATTTTATGAAAAACGAACCAAAAATATGAGGCAAAAATCTGGACATTCTGCGAAATCTGAACAACTGAGAACAGCTTACTGCCTCTCTGTTCCTTTTTTTTTTTCTTTTCTTTCCTTTTCTTTCTTTGTGAATTATTTCACTCAGGTAGTACCGGCCGATAATACAGTTTGTTCATTGTACTGTTCTTATAAACCTATGGAAAATTAATGAAATTTCCATGGGTGGCCAAATTGCAACCACAGTATGGCTACTCCCATAGCTGGATCATGGTCAAATGGGGCAGTAGGCAGGATAATGGATTAGCCCCCCCCCCCCCCCCCGAGCAGCCCCTCTGGCAGCACCACCAGCCATTCCCAGTGTCCACTTACTTGATTGTTTCTCCTTGGTTACCATCAACACTGTTCAAACCTGTCAGCGTGCGTACTGTTTTCTTCTTTAAGCATCTCTAATCATTGTAGAAGTAAAAACTTTTATTTCAGATTTTATAGCACAAACACTGATAGACATTTGCTAAACAAAATACAGTCTTGCAATGAAAATGTTCTTAGCATGTACAATAATCTTCTCTGCCCTTGAAACTCCCATAGATTGAAACCCACATTCAAAGAAATGCATCTGGCCAGTGGCAGATTGTTTTGGGCCATGCATACATGCATGTCTTCTTTGATACACCATTCAAAGTGTGTTTTAAACTTTTAGGTTTGAACATTATTTTCAGTAGGCAATGAAACAGAACATGTGAACAAATGACTACCCATTACAGAGCATTTTAATCACAAAAGGCCCTCAAACTTCTGTAATTACAATTCCCCAGAATCAGTCAGTACACACAATATCTGCAGAAGTAAAAGGCTTCTGAATAATTCCACAATAAAGAGATCTATAACTACTAATGAAGAATTTGGTAGCAAACAACTCCTTGAAGAATAAACTGCCCATGTTACATTAAAAAAAAAATTGTAAGCTGGTAATATTGCAATAGGGAATGGCTGTCAAACTGGCAACAGGTTCATAGTTAAGGCATCTCATCCTTTAAAAAATATAGTACAAGCACTGATGATGGCCATTTTGCTAAATAAAACAGTTACACTTTGAAAATGGACTTGGCATGAGCAAGATTAAACTTCTCTTACCTTGAAACACATTCCTTGAAAATGCTCAAACTCAGCAGTCAGACCATGTAAAATAAAACACCACTAACTGTAGAAAAACAAAAAGAGGTGAAGACTTCAGAGCTTAAATCCAAAAAATTACTTTATTAAACACATTTCTTCTTTAAGAACACACTGTGAAAGCTTAACTGAATGCACAGTTCCACAGCTGTAGAAAATTGCGATCTAGGTTGCAAAGTTTGGAAAAGTTTATGCAAGTACATGTTGCATCTGGTCTGTAATGTAGCAACTTACTTATTCCCAACACATATTCAGGTCTGAACTTGGTGAAGACAATGTACTGGCCTATCCATTGACCGAATGTGATGAGTTCTGTAAACAGAGAAAAACTTATAGGCATTCTTATGTTGGAGTTGATTCTTTGTTCGGTATATGGACTGTGTTGCATTTCAAACCAAGTCTGTACTTTTTTGCAACCCTAATGTGTCAAAATTGGTTCTCCATTCCCAGGTCTTAACTCCACTGAATCATCCTATATCCAGTTTGCTCATGCTGTTTTCCAAACGTGCTTCTCCATTTTTAGTATCCTCACTAGGTATCCTCCCCCTTGGACCTTAACATAACTTCCAGTGTCTCTTCTTTGTAGCCCCTGCTACCTGCAAAGCTATGGACCGTGCTTCTTATGTGACATATAGAACTTGAAAATTCCGTGTCCAGACTAATAGGAGAACTTACTTCCATCCTTATTTGTAAAGTTTCTTTGAGCTCACCTCTCTCTCCACAAACTGGTATATAAACTGCCATCCTGCATAGTACTGACCTATAGGACCCAACGTCTTGTGCTAAATATTCTGTCCCTTTTGTAATCCCTTTAAGATATGAAATGGTTTCATCTGTCATGCTTATTTTCCATATAACTGTCTATTTTATTCAAAAATCATTAGCACATAATCTTCTATTGGTGGCTTTTATTTATAGTTGTTTTATGTGCAGACATTAACAACCCAGGTTTTACCTAAAAATGACGGTAGGCTCTGTGGAGCTGCTCTATTAAAAGTGAAATTTCAAGCAAGTAAGCAGCAGAGATTAGGACACATCAGCAACTCCGCACTTTCTGTTACTGTTAGAAGCATTTATTTCTTACGAAAATAAACATAATAATTTCATGGCTTTTACCATGAAAAGTCTCATCTGGGGTTAAATGTCACAACCAAGGAAAAAGTGAAGTTAGTTTTTCCTTCGAGTGTTACTATAACTTGAATTGCTGGTGTGCTGCTTTACTGAATGAATATTGGGCTTGAGTGCTGTTTGCAAGCATTGGTCAACTGTAAGCCACTATGGATTTTTACTTCTGGCCACATCTGACAGTCAGTATTTATTTGTCTCTTTATTATTGCTAAGGGTACAAACTAGTGACCTCTGTCAGATAATTTGGAGGCCACCTTTTCTCATAGGTTTTAGCTCATAGTTTTTATTTTTTTGCAGTATTTGGATCTAGCAGCCGGGCTGATTGCATTTTTATCTGAGATTTATATTTCCCGTTTGAATATTACAGGAAAACAAGGCAAGAAAAATATTTAAAATTCTTATTCTGAGGAGCTTTTTTGTACTGTCATAGAAGTGCCCCATAGTTGTACTTAAACAGAAAGATCACACAATGTTTTTTATTGATACCAGTTTCCCATTTATTTTAGATATGTTTTTTATTTGTTTTGAAATGTGCATAATCTTTCACTAGCTACTGGGTGCTGTAACTGGATGATTGGGATGGTGTGTTTGCATGTGTGTGCAAATGGGACTTGGAAAATATGTATATATTTTAAAGCTGTATGTATATAATGCATATCTGCGGTGGTGGTGCTGCGGTAGCGTTGTCGCCTCACAGTAAGACGTCCTGTTCGATTCTCAGCTAGAGCGTCTTCTGTGTGGAGACATGCGTGAATGCTGCATCCGTTGAAGGTTGTGGGTCAGGGCTGGCAACTCGGCATGTAAAAAATCTACTGCCAATCATTCGCGGACCGGAGTTCTGCTGTGGCAACCCCTAACCGGGAAAAGCCGAAAGAGACAACAACAACATATTGTATATAATGCATAGCACACACATTAAAAGTTCATGACCTATCTACTAAATGTTTTATCTTGCTGACTACAGCATAAATTTTAGGACATGAGAGAACTCCTTGTGACCCCCCCCCCCCCCACACACACACACTCTGTTCTCAATTTTCTAGTGTCATTTTATATTTGTGTATGTTGTAAGCTTTCTTACAATATAAGGCTTCTGTAAATCAATATATGTAGTGATTAATTTGCTTTTAGACACTGAGTGCTGACTCTGATTGTATAAGGAAGTCCTATGAGATGAGTGATAGTGGCAAAACATTTAATTTGCAACAGAGATACTCACTGTAAGTGGAGAATGCACTGAAGAAAGGAGACAGATGCATGGAGAATGCACTGAAGAAAGGAGACAGATGCAAGGAGAAAAGAAAGGTGAATGGATCCATGTCAAAAGATCAGAAGATATTTTGATTGAAAAAAACAAATGCAATTAGTGCGTTCTTTGAAAAAAATGTTTTTCTATAGCAAACCTTTCTCCACCCCATGTAGGCTGGTTTTGTTATCCTCTTGCATTCCCTGATAATTTGTTAATTGTGAAATTATTGCATTTCAGGACAGGGGAAAATCCTGATGGCTGTGACCTCCATTGTGTGTTCCCCTTTACAGTGGATGGCCAGGAATGAGCTGGGTAATTCCAGGCTGGACAGCTTTGTGCCTTTGTGTAAGCAATTCTGCAGGACTGATTAGAAGAATTCCTGAAGGAATAATTTAACTGACTAAGTAATTGTATGGATCTGTACTGCACAGTCTAACTTGATCCTTTGATGACTTTGGTCCTCCTGTCTTGGACAAGGATTACATGAGGGATGCTGTAGATATGCATCACATGGAGGCCAGAACATTTATGACCAACTTCCAGAAGTATTATTGAGAAGGCAATGGGGTTTGGGGAAGGTGGGTTTGAGACTGGGGATCTGAAATGTGCCGCTTCATAGGATAATGTAGATCTCTGAAAGAATTTTAAAGGTGCCAGTTAACATAACATATGGAAAAGGTTCTGTTACAGATAGTGTCCTATGAGGCTGTGATTCAGCTGCTATTTGATAAAAGTTTTGGGCAATTTCAGAGTGGATCCCAACTCTTAGTGATATGTACTGCAGTGTATGCAGCCATATGGTCACCTTTTCTGTTTTTGTTTTCATACCAGCAGACTATTGTACTTTTTATAATGGTCTTTGTTGGTACCATAAGCAATACTGCACTTTGTCTAGATTTAATTGGTTGCAGTATCCCATTTTAGTAATTTTTCTTGGGAAGCACTCACAGGTTCATAGATAAAAACTAGGCAGTTAGGAGTTCTGCCTAGGCTAACAGTCCTAAGACTAAGTGTCACCTCATCCTTCAAGGAGGGACACAAGATGAGCCCGGGGAGAATTTATGAATGCGGATCCTATTGTCAGTTACCCTTGAAGGCATGAAGGGTACCACTCTGTTTTAATATCAGAGATGCTCGTATCCAGTGGTGGGGGATATTGTAAGATAGGAAACGCTGTAGTGACACTTTTACTTTTGTATTAAAATAGTTATTTTGCATTGGTGTTTTGAATAGCCATTTGTTCCGCCAATGCATAACAGGTCAGTGAACATCCGGTTTTTCATTGCTTGAAACACTAAACATGGATCATCACAGAGGAGTCTGTACAAGACCTTTTACAGGGTGATTCTGGCTAGATTACTGGGCCACTGATTTCAGGCAGTGTAGTCTACTTTCCGTTAGTGCATGCCAGGCTTGCTCATTCCTTCACAGTATGTGGAGAGAGCATACCCATCAACCTCTTGGCTCAAGAAATATGGACAAAGCCTAAAATAATGATGTGACAAGGGCCCAAGAACAGGGACAGATTTTAAATATTACTCTTATAAACTTAGGAAGTAGCTAGAATAACAGGCTTTGTGTTGGCATGCATTTTCCGATGGAAATGAAGTCTGAAACTCAGATGTGTGTTATTATCTACTGACTACAGTCCTTGGTGATTTGCCACCAGACCACACAGTTTATGAGGAACAGACCAAGAAAGTAAGGTAAAAATCTGGACAGTGGAGAGGTGTGGGATGGAGGCTTTAGATACAGATGGTGCAACTGAATTATTTTGTGAACTACCCTAAAAAAAGGATTTATACTAACTAATTCACACTGTTATCACATAGTGGCAGAATAAAGTTGATAATGGGGAAACTTTGAGAAGCATTTCCAAAAAAAGAACATCTTCAGAGTTTGCAACCCCACTCCACCCATGCCGACTTTGTTTAAATGTACTTATTTTGAGATCACGTACCCTTGGGATTAAGTGGAAAACGTTTCATCCTTAAAGTAGTATCATTTTAAAAGGTTCTAGAATGGGCTCATTTATAAAGTGTGTGTGTGTGTGTGTGTGTGTGTGTGTGTGTGTGTGTGTGTGTGTGTGTGTGTGTGTGTGTGTGTCTGTTTATAAATTGATTTCTTTTCTAACTAAAGCAACTTCAAAGAAATGGTGTACTGGAAAGAATACCATAGTCACTAGCTTTATCCCATGAAGTACACTTTTTGTGTAGTAGTCAGCATTTTCGTTCGAGCCTGTCTTCCCAGTTAAATGAAGAGTTCTGAATGTAGTAAATGCTTTCGGTACAACGAGTGCTTGTTTTTTTCACTCTCCTTTTTGATCTCTTTGGTACGGTTACATGTTTGTATTGTTAGAATCACTACCTACCCAGGGTATTCTCTTTTCTTAACTTTTTTACAGCAAAAATTAGTTTTATTTGTAATTTAGTGCTTCAGAGGGAATCAGTCACAGCCTAACCCCCCTCCCCCCCAACACACATACACTTTGTATTACCTAGTCCACAAGTTGTTTTGCTTGATCTGTAATAATCAGAATGCTGACACAATTTTCAGGACACCCTGTAAATGCATTAGGCATAAGGTGCAAAAATATCTTTATTTTTATTATGCAGGTCTGGCGTAACAGGAGCATTATACCTGGATTGAGATCATGACATTTGGTATGTAAAATGACTGTGAGATGAGATGTTTCACATGTAAAGAGTACCCCATAGCAGAATGTACATTCCAGGATCTTTAGAAATGTGTATACATGTCTGAGTACTTCAGGCTGGAACCACTCATGGGAGTGTATGAGTAGTGTCCATGAATGGCCAGAAGGATATTATCTTATACTTGTATAAAAGCAATTTTGAATCAGTGATGCATGAATTCTGAATCCATTTTTTTCCAGTGGAAAGGCCACTCTGGGATGCCCATATGAAAGGGCTTGTTATACTGGTGATGTGGATTGGTTTTCCTTCAAATGAAGGAAGATGGGGTAGTGTTACTTAAATGGGAGATGTACTAGAGATGCACTATGTGAACCGGTACAACTTGAGAGAGTACAGAAAGTTACAGTTGCTCTAGTTTTTACCATAAAAGCAAGAGCTGTGGTATTCAACCCTCTGTCTAAGAACTGCAGGTCAGAGACCTAATTCATAGGTGTGTACTAGGCTAATGCCCCTGGAGTTTTTACAAGCCTAGCCCATAGAAGTGACCTGGCATCTTGCCACACAACGTTTGTTCTCAGTGCCTCTATCAAGTAGAGCCAATGGAGTGATCCCGGGGTGAACTTACTATTGCGCATCCACCCATCAAGATTTCTCTTGAAGAGGGACAGAAAAGTGCTCTGCTTGACATGTATGGGAAGTCTATTCCATTGCATGGGCAGTCTCTGGGTGAGGAACCTGTCCCTCCAGCATGTTCTGTTGATTGTGGTAATGAGGTTGAGGTCTCTGGAGCATGTGATGTGTGGAGGGACTGGGGTTTCTTTAGATGTAGCATTTTTAACAGAGCTGGGTCAGACATTGCTTTGTAGGTCAAGCAGAGATCGCCTCTTAGTAGACGATATGAAACCGAGAATAGCTGGAGTTTTTTGAGTCTGTCCATGTACAACATGTGTTTAAGGCCTAGGATCCTCTTCGTGAGTACTTTTGTGGCCTTTCCAGCTGTTGCATGTGTCTAGTGAGGTACATGCCAAATGGGGGATTATACTTGATGATTGGCTTAATGAGCGAAGAATAAGAGAGATGATGACCTCCTTCTTCCTGGATGTAAAACCCTTGGTAATGAGATGTGTCATATAGGACTTTCTGACCACAGTGCCAATGTGGTGATCGAAGGAGAGGTTGCTGTCAACCTGTGTCCCCAGATCAATTTTCAGTGGGCTCCCGTCAATGTGGTAATCCCAAAGGGGATGACTATGCATTTTTTGGCATTAAGCTTAAGGCCATGGTTTCGACACCAGTCATTGGTCTCAATGAGGCCTTTCTATAGGATGTCTACATCATTGGGGAGTTAATAATGGCTCCCAGCTTGTAGTAGTCTGCAAACTTTGTCAGTCAGAGTCCCTCTGTGTTGGCCTGGACTTCTGAGAAGTAGATGCCAAACAGGAGAAGACCCAGGACCGATCCCTGTGGGACTCCACTCGTGACTGGTCAGCAGTCTGACCTTGAAGTCGTCTACTTTCCCACTGTGGGTTCTATTTATGAGGCAGTTTGCAACCCACCTAGTGATATAGGGGTTTATGCCTAGTTTGGTGAGTTTATCAGTAATTCTTGAGTGGGGAATGGTATCAAAGGCCTTGGCCAGATCGAGGTAGACTGTATGAACTGCCTTGCCCTCATCCACAGCTCTGGTGACTTGACTCAAAGAAGTCAATGAAGTTGAGCAGGCATGATCTACCTTTCACAAAACCAAATTGCATGGAATCTAGAGTTTGGAGAGTCCCTATATCCTTGTTAATACAGTTCATGATGATGCGCTCCATAGCCTTACATATCAGACTCATCCGGCTAATGGGGAGATTAATTCCCAGGGTCTGTAGTCACTCCCCCTTTATGTAGAGGGATGACTGTAGCAGTGCACCATCCAGTAGGGACATAGCCTGAGCCAAGGCTGTTTTTGAACAGGGCACACAGATGTGGTGTCAGATCACTTTGTAGTTCATGTAGAACACATCCAGGGATATTGTTGGGTCCCATAGAAGCTGTCTTCTTGGCCTTGGAGAATGCAGCTTTAACCTGTGCTGCAGTAGTACTGGGTGCCTGGCATTCCTCCGGTATTGTGATTGGCCCTTTGGGGGGTAAAGTTGGCACTGAATCTGTCGGCCAGTATGTTGGCAATGTCTGTTGGCTCAGTGTAAGAGGTACCATTGTCCAATAACTCAGAGCAAACCTAGGTATTGCCGTGGAGATTTTTGATATAACTATAGAAGACTTTGTGGTTGTTTTTAGTGTTTGCCACAATTCTGCCTTCATAGCTAGCTTTAGAGGTTTTGATGAGGGATCTCAACTTTTTGTTGAGGCTAATACAGGAGTTTTTCCTGTCTTGGGACTTCAACTTTTTCTGCAACAGTTTCTTCCATCTGTTGTAGAGTTTATTAATGGCAGGGGACTGCCAGATTAGCTTCCTTTTTTGGAGGAGAGCGTCTTGGTTCTGTTGGGTATGGCTAGTTCCATGCATTTATGTATGTGTTCGTACAGTGCATTGGTGTATGATTCGGCAGTCATGCATCTATTTTTCATTGACATGGGTGCAGTGAAGTTAGCTAGATACGTTTTTAGGAGCCCAAAGACAGCTTTGCAGAAGTTTTTCATGGTCGTTACTTTTGCGGGGGGGGGGGGGGTAAGATGTGGATTTCCATGGTGATTAGTTTGTGGTCGGATCTAACCAGGGAGGAATTGACTATTGGTGTAGAGCAGTGGTTGCCCATGTTAGTAATAACCAGGTCAAGGATGTTGCTTCCTCTAGTGGGGGTAAGAATGAGCTGGTTCAGGGCATTGGAATTGATGAATTCCAGGAAACATTGGGCCAATGTATTGGTGCATGAGTAATTTTCCCAGTTGATGGAGGGGTAGTTGAAGTCACTTAGTATGAGAGTGTTGGGTTGGACCCTAATAGTTTCCAGGGTGCTTAGGAACATGGAGTGAGAGTCTTGGGACATGGTTGGGGACTTGTAGCAGGCATTGTATTGATTCTTGAATACCTTATTTTTTAATGGAGCTGAGCTCTAGCAGAAATGATAGTGGAAGCTTTTACACATCGTATGGATTCGTAGTGTTGTGACCTTTAGTAAAATGCACATGATTTTGAAGTTCTAGTTAATCCATACAAACACCATTCTTTATGTTTTAAAAGGTTACACTTAAACCACACCCATTTGGCTAATAGTAACATGAACATGAACCTTTTTTTTTTTTTTTTTTTTTTTTTTGAGACCGGTCCTTAGGGCCTAGCATTACTGTTAACAAGGAGCAATTCCTTAACAAAATCAGAAAATCTCCCTGTGTTTGCTATATGGAAAGTAGTTGTTTAGAATTTATTGTTTTACCATGAAGATGTTCTAACATAGGATATTATAAAAAATGCCTTTATGCAGTACTTCAAAGGGAATAAATGAATGGAAAGGATAGCATTGGTAAAGTAAAACCATTATGTAATGCTTGGCTTATGTGAAACACAGCCATAGTCCAGACCATACCATTCAACCTGGAGACATTGTTAATGGGAGCAAAGTCCCTTGAAAAGTAGGAACATGCAGCTAAAAATCTGGACATCCAAAAACATCAAATGTGAATACTAAATAGCAAATAACTCTACCCACTTCCAGTCTGAATGTGAGATACTACTCAGAAACCCATTTAATAAATGCAGAGTCACACAAATGATGGAAAAAATGTAAGGATATTATCAAAGCGACAGTGTAAAATTTATCGACTTTGAACTATGTCACAAAATTCTACCATGCAAACTCATTCATTTATTTTTGCTTCAGAAAAAGAGATGTAAGATGTGTGTTCTGTCTTTAAAATATAATTGCCACCAGTGCCTTGGTGATATAGTGTAGCTTTCTGTGTGCTAGACAGCTTTTAAAGTTACATGTGATGAGGGAAGTGCAGAAAATTATGCAAAGGGGTACAAAAAAAAGGATGAAACTGTTGCAGAAAAGAGGAAAATCCCAGGATGCAAAAAACTCCCTTACCAGCCTCGGTAAGAAGCTGAGATCTCTCATAAAATCCTCCAAAGCTAGTTACGAAAATAAAATTGCCAAAGATTCCAAAGACAACCACAAGACATTCTATAACTATGTCAAGAGTCTAAATAGCAGTGCTCAGATCTGCTGTGAGCTACAACAGAATGGCATTAAATATACTGATCCCAAGGATATTGCCAATATCCTGGCAGATCAATTTAGTGCCAACTTCACTCCCCTCTCACCCCCTAAACAGCCCATCTCAATACCGGAAGATTGCCAACTTCCAGTAATAACGGCGACACAGGTAAAAAAACTCACTCTCCAAAGCTAAGAATACAGCATCCATGGGACCAGATGACATCCCGGGCTGTGTATTACATGAACTACAAAATGAACTGGCACCTCACCTAAGTGTCATGTTTAATCATAGCCTCACCTCAGGCTTCGTGCCCACTGAGTGGCTCACAGCGACAGTTATCCCACTCCACAAGGGGGGATCCACCTTGGATCCCGGGAACTACCGCCCCATCAGTCTGACGAGCCTGATCTGCAAGGCCATGGAACTTATAAACACATTGGCAACCGTCAAACACTGGACCCCACCCAGTTTGGGTTCGTGAAGGGCTGATCTTGTCTCCTGAACCTGATTGACTTCTTTGAATCAGTCCCCAGAGCCATGGATGGGGTAAGGCGGTCCACATAGTCTATCTGGACCTCGCCAAGGCTTTTGGCACCATCCTCCACTCTGGAATCATAGATTTACTAAGCTGGGCATTAATCCCTATGTCAGTCGATGGGTTGTCGATGGGTTGCCAACTGGCTTACTGACAAAACCCACACTGTAAAAGTAGCCGACTCCAAATCTAGCTCCAGATAAGTGGAGTACCTCAGGGTTCAGTCCTGGGACCGCTCTTGTTTGGCATCTACTTCTCTGAAGTACAGGCCAACACTAAGGGACTCTGGCTAACAAATTTTGCAGATGACTGCAAACTGGGAGCCATTATTGAATCTCCAAATAATGTGGATACTCTACAAAAGGGCCTTACAGAAACAGATGCTTGGTGCCAGAGCCATGGGCTCAAGCTCAATGGCAAGAAATGTATAGTTATCCCCTTTGGGAAAAACATGTACCCATGAATTACCACATAGGTGGCAGTACACTAAACACCGAAAGTGTGATAAGGGGCTTAGGGACACAGGTGGACAGTGGTCTCACCTTCGATAACCACATCGGCACAACAGTCAGGAAATCCTTCTGTGTGGCACACCTCATCACTAAAGGCTTTTTCATCCAAAAAAAGGAGGTCATTGTCCCACTGTACTCATCCCTCATTAGCCCCATTATAGAATACAACGCCCCGTTTGGTATGTACCTCTCAAGACATCTACAACAACTGGAATGGCCGCAAAAATACCTCATTAAAAGAATCAGAGGCCTAAAGCAGATGCCCTACGCTGACCGCCTTAAACTCCAGAAAGGAAATTCACCTCGGGGATCACGTCAGTCGCCCTGCTAGACAGGGGTCCAGGGAAGTAAATAGTGTGGGAAGAAATGGCCAGGGAATTGTTTTGGCCATGCTTGTATAGACCCTAGGGCCGATAGCCTAGTACCAACCTATGAAAATAGGGACATTCTGTGCAGGTGTAAATCGGGCCTAAAAATAGGAACATCTCCAAAATAAGGACAGTTGAGAGGACAGAAACAGCGGTGTTGCTTTTGAGAAGGCATCTACCTTTGTCTGTAGACAATGCCACTCCATAGCTGGTCTTTGTTTTGTAGCAAGTTAAATATGTGATGGTATTGTAGTGTACACCACGTCATAACTCCTGGCTAGATGTGTAATCTTAGCTGTTCTGAAGTAAACAGTCAGCTGAGAGGTGGAGAGTTTAATTCATTAATTGATTAATTAATTGCTTGTCTCGTAATCTGCTTTTGTATCACTTATAGGCTGAGGATATAGACCCAGGTTTTAAAATAAATCTTTGTTACAAAAGCATCTGTTACACACTACTTAAAAATTGCTATTGCAATTGACAAGGATTTTGCCCCCCTCCCTTTGGAAGCAAGATCCTAAAATTTGCCTTTTTTTTCCCCCTCCTGCAACACTTAGTATGTAGCAGAGATGTCTGCTATCTTTCTACACACACATATTTTGTGCACTGGGTAATTCCAAATATGATGGACAGTTCCACTTCTATGTTGTGCTACATTTCAGGAGCAAATAGTTCTGTTTTGTACTTGTTAATACAGCCAGAGAGAGTTCAGTTATTCATTTCAAGTAAATGACATTTCCCTAATTTACTGCATAGAGAATGACTTCAAAATAAAAGGGCAATTGTTTGTGCTGACCTTATAATGTAGCAACAGAGTTAATTTTTAATTAACTTTCAAGAGACTGCACTGATCACTGTAAATAAACCAGAGACCTAAAATGAGAGTTCAACCTACAATGAGAGTTCAGTTGTTTAGTGATCCAACTCTGGTAGTGATTGTAGTTTGTTTTTCATCTTCAGCATTGCTGCTTAGAGCTGGGCAGATACTATGAAAACACATCCCATTGTGTTACATAGCTGGGAAACGAATTCACTAACTGCCAGTAATGGTCCTTTCATCAGCAGTGTGCAATTAGTTTAGTATCCTATCCGGTGTCAGTTGTATAAAACTACTTTATTTTGCTAATTGAGATTTTATTGCTGCTGCTGTCAACAGAATGAGGTTAGATGTCATTTTTTGAAGTGTCTTTACATGACATATATGCATGTGTACTTTTGGTGTAAAAGTGCATAGCATGCCATAGCATCTTGCATCTCAACTTCTTAGCACAGGAAATCTAGGCAAAGTTTAAAGTAATGGTAGGACAAAGGCCCAAAAATAGGGACAGAGTTAAATATTGCTCTTAAAACTTGGTAAGTTGCTAGACTAACAGGATTTTTATTAGCATGCATTTTTCTGAAGGATATGAAGTCTGAAACTCGAATATCATTATTTAGTGATTTTCAGTTGTCAGTGATATGACAGAAAACCACAAATTTTATGAGGAATATACCAAAAATACGAGGGACAAAAATCTGGACAGTGTGAAAATCTGTACAAGTAAGAAGTATGCATAATTTTTAAAGTCTGTTTCTAAAGTGTATGCATGTGTCTGTCCATGTCTGGTTAACAACCGTATTGTGTTTCTCTGGTATGCTACAGCAGGGAAGCAGCAAAGTGAAAAAAAGACTGTTAACATGTCATTAAAATGCCTTTGGGAGGGAGGGATATTTTGTTTCTGGAGACTATTGCACATGTTTTGGATTTTTTGGGGGGAGGGTCATAGGATGCTTCCTGTTATGTTTGGTCAGGTAGTCTATGACTTCCTCATTCAGTGCAGAAAGGGATTACCTTGATGAAGGCCCAAAAATAGGGACACTTTTTTTTTTAATATTGCTCTTACAGTCTTACAGTCTTAGAAAGTTGATAGAATAACATGTTTTGCATTGGCATGAATTTTTTGAAGGATATGAAGTCTGAAAATCAAATGCCTGCCATTGTTTTCTGACCTCAGTCCTCAATGATTTGCCAGAAAACTACAGTTTTATGAGAAATGGACCAAAAAAAGTTGAGTAAAAATCTGGACATTCTGGGGAAATCTGAACAGTTGAGTATTTGGTGACTATCACCATTTGCTTACCTTACAGAGTACATTCTCGCATTAGGTATATTTGCAGCGAACAAAGATACCAATCAAGACATCACAGAGAACTTTACTTAAGCGCACTTGGAGACCATTGGTCACATTTAATCTCCTGGTTATGTATAAACGAACATGTTCGCTCCTTTAATTTACAGTTGGTTTTACTTAGAGTTAAGGGCACGATCAGCATAGTGATGAAATTCATAGCATTTCTTAGAAACCGTGAACAAAATAATTTTCTGACTTTGTGTACTTTTCACATGGCTTAGTACCTTTTCTTTGCTCCCTATTAGCATAGCAAGAAAAATATTGTTCTTTATAACATAACTGCTGTTTTAAATTACAACAATTCTTAAAACTAAACTAGGGTCTTTCTGTTATAACATCATGTAGATCACCACAATTCCCTAAAATATGCCACTCTTTTGTCATAATATTTCTAACTAAATGAAAGTTTATTTGCAGCCAGGTGTTACAGCAGAACTTTGGCATAAGGTCCTCATTACAGTTAGGTGCATCATCCTAACTCCTGAAATGTTTACCAATTGCCTCTTTCATGGTGCTTCCTGATGCACTTTGACCTCTAGGCTCCTCTGACAGTTTTTTGTCTTTTAATGGGATCTAATGATGAAGTGCTTTCTATCTGTGTATGTGTATATTATGGTTAAATGAAAATTGTTGATATAGGTTTATAGGTTAGTACTAAGCTAACTGCCCTTGTGAGACATGTTAAGCCTAGCCAGTAATCCCTTGTGAGACTCAAACCCTGCACCTTGTGCATATAAGGCAAACACCTTAACCATTAGGCCACCCTTCCAACTCTAACCCATATGATATGAAAATGGGTAGTAAAAATGAGTTTGAAATTTTAGTGGTACTCCGATTTCTATCAGTGATCCTGTCAATCAAGTCCAATGTAACTCTCATACTGGGCGACTTTAACTACCCCTCCATTAACTGGGAAAACTACTCTCATACCAATACACTTGCCCAACGTTTCCTGGAATTCATTAATTCCAATGCCCTGGACCAGCTCATTCTTGCCCCCACTAGAGGTAGCAACATCCTTGACCTGGTCATTACTAACATGGGTGACCGTTGCTCTGTACCAACTTTTCCCTGATTTGATCCGACCACAAACTAATCACCTTGGAAATCCACATCACTCCCACCCCCCCACCCCCGCAAAGGTAACCACCATGAAAAATTTCTCCAAAGCTAACTTTGGGCTCCTAAAAACAGAGGTGGCTAACTTCATGGCACCCATGCAATTGGAGAACAGCTGCATGACCGCCAAACCACACACTGATGCCCTGTACGAACACGTACGCAAATGCATGGATCTCGCCATACCCAATAGACCCAAGAACCTCTCCTCCAAAAAAAGGAAGCCAATCTGGTGGTCCCCTGCCATAAACAAACTTTACAACAGAAGGAGGAAACTGATGAGAAATAAGATGAAGTCCCAAGACTGGAAAAACTCCCTTATCAGCCTCAACAAAAAGTTGAGAGTCCTCCGTAAATCCTCTAAAGCTAGCTATGAAAGCAGAATTGCAGCAGATAGTAAAGACAACCACAAGGCCTTCTATAGTTATGTAAAGAATCTCCACAGCAATACCCAGATTTGCTCAGAGCTGTTGCACAATGGCACCTGCTATACTGAGCCGACAGATTCAGTGCCAACTTTACCCCTCACTCCCCCACCAAAGGACCAATCACAATATCAATAGATTGCCAGGCATCCAATATTACTGCTGCACAGGTTAAAACAGCACTGTCCAAGGCCAAGAATACAGCTTCTATGGGACTTGACAATATCCCTGGCTGTGTTCTACATGAACTACAGAGTGAACTGGCACCTCACCTCAGGCTTTGTCCCTACCGAATGGTGCACTGCTATAGTCATCCCTTTCCACAAAGGAGGAGTGATTACAGACCCTGGAAACTATTTCCCCATTATCCTGACAGTTCTGATATGCAAAGCTATGGAACGCATCATCATGGACCTAATAAACAAAGATATAGGGAACCTCCAAACTCTGGATCCCACACAGTTTGGTTTTGTGAAGGGTAGATCATGCCGTCTCAACCTGGTCGACTTCTCTGAGTCGGTCACCAGAGCTGTAGATGAAGGCAGGGCGATTCATACAGTCTACTTTGATCTAGCCGAGGCCTTTGATACCATTCCCCACTCAGGAATCGTAGAAAAACTCACTAAGCTAGGCATCAATCTCTATATCACCAGGTGGGTTGCAAACTGGCTCACAGATAGAACCCACAGTGTGAAAGTAGCTGACTCCAAGTCAGACTGTCGACCAGTCATGAGTGGAGTCCCACAGTGTTTGGTCCTGGGTCCTCTCCTGTTTGGTATCTACTTCTCTGAAGTCCAGGCCAACACGAAGGGACTCTGGCTGACAAAGTTCGCAGACGTTCGCAAGTTGGGAGCCATAATTAACTCCTCAAGTGATGTTGACATCTGACGGAAAGGCCGCACTGAGACCAATGACTGGTGTCAGAACCATGGCCTTAAGCTCAATGCCAAAAAATGTGTTGTCATCCTCTTTGGGAAAAACCCGGTTCCCATTAATTACCACATCGATGGTAGTCCACTGAACACAGAAGGCGTCATAAGAGATCTGGGAACACAGGTTGACATCAACCTCTCTTTTGACCACAACATTGCCACTGTGGTCAGAAATTCCTTCTATGTGGCACATCTCATTACTAAGTGTTTTGCATCCAGGAAGAAAGAGGTCATTGTCTCACTCTACTCTTCCCTCATTAGGCCAATCATCGAGGTACAATGCCCCATTTGGCATGTACCTCACTAGGCAACTACAACAACTGGAGAGGCCGCAAAAATACCTCACAAAGAGGATCTTATGCCTTAAACACTTGTCCTATATGGACAGACTCAAAAAACTCCCAACTATTCTCTAGTTCATACCGCCTACTTAGAGGCGATCTCTGCTTGACTTACAAAGCCATGTCTGACCCAGCTCTGTTAGAAATGCTGCATCTAAAGAAATCCCAATCCCTCCACACTCCACACTCCAGAGATTTCAGTCTCATTACCACAGTCAACAGAACAAGCTGGAGGGACAGGTTCATAACCCAGAGACTGCCCATACTGTGGTATAGAATTCCCATACATGTCAAGCGGAGCGCCTCACTGGCCCTCAAGAGAAATCTTGATGAGTGGATGGGAAATAGAAAATTCACCCTGGGGGATCACTCCAGTGGCTCTACTTGACAGAGGCACTGGGAACTAAGGTCGGCTGGCATGATGCCAGAGTAATCCTTTGGCCATTAGCCTAGTACACACCTATGAACCTATATTTTTTGGATTGCTTAGAAGCAGTATCCCATCTAATAGGTGAAGGGTTGAGGCAGTTCATCCTCAGACCTATTTTTTGTGTTTAGAGAAATTTTTATTTTTTCTTTATCTACAAATACTCTGTTTTTAAATGTAAGTTGCTGCTTATGTTTTATTCTTTCATGTTTAGCAGCTGTCTTTCAGTAGATTTGCATGGTCACTAATCCCGTTTTGGTCATAACGCTTGAAGCACATGATGGTGTGCAAGTAGGAACAGCATGCGGTCACACTTACTGAAATGAGGGGTTTGGTATTTTCAGTTTGAGTGGTTTGTTTTAAAGGAGAACTATGCACAGTATGCAGGGTACAGCTTACAAGGTGGTCTGGAGGATGCATGCTGCTCTATCCACAAGAGACTGCAAAATATAGTAAGACGTCTTTTAAAGTCAACCACATTTAGAGGCAGGGATGTAGTTTTCAGTATTTCTTAACATTCTGGGTAAAGTTAAAACATTGTCAGACAGTCAAAAGTTCATAAGCAAAAGACACAAAAGTTCACCACAGAACGCCAAATTTAATGAACGAAGCTTTCGGGTTCTCAACCCTTCATCAGCACATACAATCATTTAATTAATTACATTTATATAGAGGTATAATTAATATCACATGATCCATACCAGCCACTAAAAAATCACACTCATAAAAAGTAAATATTATAATATAAAATGTACAAAATTTACAAAATTTATACTGTAACTATAAAAATTACATATAAAAAATTACATATAAAATACTGTTAATAATTTCTTTTGTGTTATAAATTATCTTGCTGTCGTTTCACCAATATAGGCTTTATACTGGTGGCATTATTGAGACCAGGACTAACGTCAGCCTGTAGTCTAATTATCCATTGTAGTTCCCTAATCTCTAATAAGTTATTTAAATCACCACCTCTTACTCCCAAATCAACTGTGTCTATACACCTAAACTTAAACCTATGTGTTGCATTTTCCATTATATGCTTGCATAAGGCATTTGTTTGAACTTTCCTATTAATTTCTGATTTGTGTTCTATAACACGATCCTTAAGCCTTCTTGTTGTTTTTCCCACATAAAATTTTTCACAACATACACAGGTGGCAAGATATACTAATTTAGATGTGTTACAGGTAGCCATACATCTGAAGACATATCTAACATTGGTTACTGGATGTCTAAAACATTCATTTGCTTCTAAAATGTCATTACAACAACTACAGTTATAACATTTAAAAGTGCCTAACTTGGTTTGTGTTGGACATAACTGTTTATTAAAATCCTTATAACACAAAACACTTTTTAATGATTGCTGATTTCTATATGCAAAACTGGGTTTTGATCCTATTATTTTCTCTATTTCAGGCATGGCCATTAATACTGGCCAATTTTTTTTCTATAATCATGCAAATTTGATAAGTGTACCCATTATGTGTGGTTACATATCTAATTTTATCATCACACTCAATTTCTTATAACAGGTACTGTTAACAACAGAATTAGAGAATAGTAGTTTTAACATTAAATTTCTAGCGAATAGTTTTAAATCTATTATCATATTTACCACACTGTCCATAGTGAAGGGAACAAAACTGGTGTAGTTATGGGAACATCAGTGGCAAATACTTTTGCTAATTTAGTCCTTTACTATTGGGAGAAGAACTATATATTAAATGATGCTAATGTTTTTAACAAATATGTAAAATGTTACACCAGATTTGTCTGATTGTTTTTTTATTTGGGAAGGAACAGAGGATGAATTACATATTTACTTATCTTATCTGAATAACACTACACAATTTTTTAAATTTAAGATGAACTATTCTATACATAGTATAATATATTTGGATGTGAAAATATATAAAAAGGATAAAAAAGTAGAAACTATGATACATAAAAAAGATGTGCACGTAACAAGGTACCTTATGAGAACTAGTATGCACCCAGTACATATTTTTGGTGGCATAATCAAGTCACAATTAATTAGGGTATGTAGGTTGACAACGGAATATGATTTATATGTAAATGAAATAAAAGAAATGAAGGATGAATTTATAAGAAGTGGATACTCAGAAGTTATGATTGAAAGATTTATTAAGGAAGTAAATAATGGTAGAATTCAGGAATATAAACCAATATTTAATTCGGCAACATTAGGAACATCAGATGAGCTAGTGACACAAATAAAGACAAAAGATGATAAAATTAGATATGTAACCACACATAATGGGTACACTTATCAAATTTGCAAGATTATAGAAAAAAATTGGCCAATATTAATGGCCATGCCTGAAATAGAGAAAATAATAGGATCAAAACCCAGTTTTGCATATAGAAATCAGCAATCATTAAAAAGTGTTTTGTGATATAAGGATTTTAATAAACAGTTATGTCCAACACAAACCAAGTTAGGCACTTTGAAATGTTATAACTGTAGTTGTTGTAATGACATTTTAGAAGCAAATGAATGTTTTAGACATCCAGTAACCAATGTTAGATATGTCTTCAGATGTATGGCTACCTGTAACACATCTAAATTAGTATATCTTGCCACCTGTGTATGTTGTGAAAAATTTTATATGGGAAAAACAACAAGAAGGCTTAAGGATCGTGTTATAGAACACAAATCAGAAATTAATAGGAAAGTTCAAACAAATGCCTTATGCAAGCATATAATGGAAAATGCAACACATAGGTTTAAGTTTAGGTGTATAGACACAGTTGATTTGGGAGTAAGAGGTGGTGATTTAAATAACTTATTAGAGATTAGGGAACTACAATGGATAATTAGACTACAGGCTGACGTTAGTCCTGGTCTCAATAATGCCACCAGTATAAAGCCTATATTGGTGAAACGACAGCAAGATAATTTATAACGCAAAAGAAATTATTAACAGTATTTTATATGTAATTTTTTATATGTAATTTTTATAGTTACAGTATAAATTTTGTAAATTTTGTACATTTTATATTATAATATTTACTTTTTATGAGTGTGATTTTTTAGTGGCTGGTATGGATCATGTGATATTAATTATACCTCTATATAAATGTAATTAATTAAATGATTGTATGTGCTGATGAAGGGTTGAGAACCCGAAAGCTTCGTTCATTACATTTGGCGTTCTGTTTTGAACTTTTGTGTCTTTTGCTAAAGTTAAAACATCTCAGGTGATTAAATGTGTTCCTGATTGATTTTGTTTACTCTCCCCCTCCAAGTAAACTTGAGTAGGCTACCGCACTGAACTCGTATTTTGTTTTCTAGTACAAACATTCACTCCTGTATTGTGCTAGGAGAAAGAGACTTACATGCAATAAGCTGCAAGTCTAGATAAAGTAGCACCCTGCAGTTTACCCCACCACATCTTCTCTGCATTTTAAAATCCCCCACCTTCTTGAACGGCTTGGTAGTTTTGCATTGCCCAACTTATCAGCAAGCTTATTTTACTTGTCCAGAGTGATTTCTGCACATATTCAGGTTAAAACTGGGGCTCCTTCGGCAATAAGACTGCCCTATCATGTGTCCTTTCTCTACTGGATTTTGTCACATTCCCCTGTTATTGTTCTAGGGACCCACAATGTAGCCCCTCTTTGCCACATAAAGATCATAGTCTCCTCATCTTGCCTTCCTTCCCCTTATTTAGCATAAATGCCCTGCTGTTTACCTTTTCATCCAAACTGATATCTTCCCCCATCCATCTCCATGGCCTCCAAACTGCAGACAGTACTTTGTTTGGACTTGTGCCCTGTATGATGGCAGTGTCCATTCTGAATCCCTGGAACTGGCCCTTTTAATATAATGTACACCAGCATCTTATTAGGTTTATCTATTGCCTTTTCACATTGCTTAAGATTGCTCCGTAATTGTGCTGATCAATATCCCCAAATTGTTTTCTTGACTTCTGAAGAATTTTAAACCCCCCCCAACTTGTATCTCACCCCTGATTTACTGTACCTTAGGTGGGGTGAACCTACAATTTGCTGGCATTAAAACTTTAGCGGCCATTGAGTCTGCTCTCGCCAGCACCCCCATCCACCAGTTTGGTATACTACTCAAGTTGATCTGCCTTACCCTGCAGCATCAGTTTAGTGTAAAACCAGAGAGGGTTAGATTACTCTATATACCAGCTTATTTTTAGCTGAAAAAAAGAAACAAGTAACCTCAGGCTCATCTTGAATTGAAATGGCCTAAACAATATTTATTCAAAAAGAAACCTTTTAGGATAGTCACTGTATGTTTTTTCTTGTGATGTTTGTCATTTAGGAAAGTAGATCAAAGCTCACTCCTACATCCAAAGAGTGGAATCATCCTGGAAGTGTCTGTATTTTCAGGCAGCAGCCAGTTTTGTATTGGTGGAAGATTCTTGTACTTGGTTTCTTCTCATCCCCAGATGTTCACTAAATGTGTTTTGTAGCTGCAACAAACCATAGACCGCAAAGGGTGAAGGTGTGTGTTCCTCTGTTGGGTTGACTGGCTTATCAACCAGCCTCTTGCTGGTAGCAAACCATATTCCAAAGGAAGCCAGTACAGGCACCAACTAAGCTGCTCATCAGTGATGTTGCCACATGATGGTCCCTTAACTGCTCAGTAATGCAGATATTATTCTGACACTGGGAGGAGCAATGCTGCATCCTAGTTGCCTGTCTGACCAATGCTACATACAGCAGTTTCTATTAATTCATCCCTTTGCTGGAAGAATGCTCCAGGATGCTGAAATCCAGAAATGGCCTTTTGGATTCCTTTACTCCTTACCCATTTCAATGATGGCGAGGTTCATGCAAAAAGCCATATAACACAAAAATGAAGTCATTTTCAAAGTGTATTTTTGTCTTTAACATGTTTGATTCCCCCCCTTATGCCTCACATCTTGGAGAAGGTTGTCCATCTATGGCCATTCAGGACTCTCTCTCTTATCTCATTCCTTCTGTAAGGCTCCGCTAGACCTCCACTTCTTACATCTAACTGCATGGTTTGTCCATTTCCATTTTTGATCAGGAATGGCCATGGAACCTACATATCAAACTGCAGTGGTCCAAATGATCACATTTTAAAATATGCCTTACTGCTTTTCTCAGATTCTTTCACACACCTTCGACACTGTTCTTAAAATCTCGTCTATGAAAACACATTTAGATGCTGTTTTTTTTTATTTCTGTAAGAGCTCACATTTCTTGACTTTGTATTCATTGAAAGTATGCACAGCTTTTTTGAAGGGTGCCTTTCTTTACGGTTTACTTTTAGAGATTACATTCCACCTTGGGATTTGTATTTTGTAGTGAAACAAACTAATTCTCTGAAACAGTATCTTCTTGTGCTCAGAAATGGTAGCAAAAATGCCTAGGAGTACCGACTTAAAGGTGTTTTGGGCTAAGTATCTTATGGTCCTTCTGATTGCTTGCCTAGTATTGTTTTTGTGTTCTGCAGAGTGGAAGTTTTTTATCCCGGTAAAAAAAAACTTTCTTGTTTCCATCACTTAATTCGGAAGAATTTCAAGAGTTCCACACCCTTTTAATACTTCCTCATTGCTTTCCTCTTACTTTGTTTTTCTTAATTATAGAGTACCCTTGTGGGGAAATCTTTAATATGTAAAGTAGGTAATGATACGTGTCTCAGCCGGTCTGTACATTCACCAGAAGCTATTTTGATGGAGAATGCCTGTTATATTGTATGGCTGTACACAGATGTAGATGGAACCAAATCCATCAGAAAAATTGCACAGCTGTTTTATATCATCTCCCAAAAAGAAAATTGTTTGCAGAGTGACCTTAAGTAGTTGACTTGCGTTTTGCTGTGAACTATAATAAACAAGGTAATGAGCCTATTCCCTTTGGAACTAACTTATTCCGCTAGAGTAATAGTTATTGATTGGCCCTTTTTCCCAGACCATCCTTGAATGGTGATTGTGTTACTGCAGTAACCCTGTCTTTGCTGGGCATGTCTGGATCCAGGACTCTCTTTGAGGCCAGAGTAATTGGAGGTTATATTCTTGTCAGTGAGAAGATTCACCCGCCCCCACCCAACCAAAAGATTAATTTGGGATTGTGTCCTTCTCTGTAAGGAGGATGGATGTGCTCATCCACATTTGTTGTTATAACTTTTGCAAAATTCAGAATTTTTTTTCTTTTTGCTGCTGCTTTTTTCAGTCTCTTTTGATAAATGTGTGGGACTTCAGACTTTTCTTCCAAGATTGGTTGCCCTGGTTAGGGCATAATCATTGCTTCTCCTTCCCAACACGCACACATGCATGCTCATACAAATACAGACACGCACGCGCTTTGTTATAGTGCACTTTGAATATTTACAATTGAATGATATGTAAAGGGTTCTTTCCTGCCATTCATGGAATCTTTTGTTGTAGTTTGTTTTATGAGCACCTGTGAAAACGCGTGCTAAGCTTCATTGTTTGTATTCTGTGTCTGTATTCAGGCTTCATGCTGTTTTTCTTTCTTGCCTTCATTAATTTGCTCTCTGTTTATTGTTGCTGTGGCAATGTGCTTCTCTAGGGTGCCCGGTACTGCTTTCTTTTCTAAAGTGGGTGGGACTTTTGTTGTTCCTGGCCAAGAATAGGCAGCCTCTGGTTAAAGCAGAGATATGTGCAAAGCTACCCTAGAAAGGCTAGGATTGGTTGAGTGTAATTCAGTCACATTCTCTTAAGGCAGACTTTCAGGAATGTTAAGCTACTGAAAGTGTGAATGATGGAACAAATTTTATTTGCCTTTTTACTGTCTGTTCCATCCCCAGTGCCAAACACACAGACACACATGTCCACACTCCCTTCAGGAATGACCATTCAGGTGCAATTAATAAGTAAAATACCAAACAGCAAGAGCTCTGGATAAAGGACAGGCTCCAAAAGAAGCAGAGCACCAAAACAAAGTAAATAGAACCTTGTCCACCACGGCTGGATATAAATGCTTTATTTAAAATACCAAAACGTAAGCGCTTTCACATTCTCTATGACTGCTTCCTCAGACAACTTTAAACAACTAAAGCACATTCTTTATATAGTTAAAAAATCAGTTAACAAGTAATTGATAGCAATTAGGGCATTTGAAATGTCCCTTACAGTTTGCTACTAAGAAACATCTAATAATTTATAACCTTGTTTATTAAAAAAACTTTTTTAAAAAAATGTATTCACATTTGTCTACACATTTTAAAGTGCTGTGCATATGCGTGTTAATGTCTGAGTGCTCTAGCTTTTAAGAATGGTTTCAATAATACTGCTTCATTTTATACCTGGTGGTATATCTGCATTAAGTTTAATGATCCACCTCTGCTCAGCTGCTGCAGTCCTATTCCTCACATCACCTCCTCTCATCCCTTCTCTGATAACCTGTAGAACAAAGAATTTTAAAAGTATGGTCTCTCCCTTCTGCCTCATCTTGCATGGCCAATGCACTGTTCTCCTTTCCATCATTGAAAGAAAGGGGGAACAGAGGGCAAGCCTATTTTGCACAGCAGGTGGATTCTGCATTGGACATGAATAGATCAGGCAATGGGAAGATCAGATTCCCAATTTCATTTTTTCTAGTGACATTAATGTGTTCTGTGAGGTGTTAAGGAAGAACTGGTACATCTTGACAGCAGTAGATGAGCTCAGAGAAGTGTTAGAGGACACTCCACTGTTCTTTAAAAACAAAATGTCTTAAACAGCAATTATGTTATCAAACACAAACAATTCGGTCACCTATTGCATCTTCCAGACTAGGCACTTGCATGTGCAGAAATTGTGCAGCATGCAAAGTCATACATTCTTGCACTACTTTTACACCTACATACAGTCTGACAGTAATTCATGGGAATTGCTATGCTGACTGTCGAACCAAGAATATTGTATATTTTAGTTTCTGCGCGAGATGCATGGTCTTCTATATAGGGAAGCACTACTTTTACACATACATACAGTCTGACAGTAATTCATGGGAATTGCTATGCTGACTGTCGAACCAAGAATATTGTATATTTTAGTTTCTGCGCAAGATGCATGGTCTCCTATATAGGGAAGACAAACAGAATGTTTAAGGACCGTATATTAGAACACGAGAGACATCATTAATGGAAAGGAGAACAGTGCATTAGCCAAGCATAAGGCAGAAGGGAGAGACCATACTTTTAAATTCTATCAATTACTTGTTAAGATTTTTTAACTATATAAAGAATGTGCTTTAGTTGTTTAAAGTTGTCTGAGGAAGCAGTCATAGAGACTGTGAAAGCGTTTACGTTTTGGTATTTTAAATAAAGCATTTATATCCAGCTGTGGTGGACAAGGTTCTATTTACTTTGTTTTGGTGTTCTGCAATTAATGAAAGCAGCCAGAGGAGATGGGAACATGAGGAGAGAGGGTAATAATCTGCGTATGGAATTTTAAACTGTTGTGTATAGGTGGCATGGTAAAATACTAGCATACATTAGTTACTTGCAGTAAATTTATTGTAAGTATGAGGTTAAGATGGATAGCCATGAAGGAGCTTCATATAATTCACATACTGAGGAGAGAGCTTGAATTCAGTCTTTGTTCATGTGTGCTCTGTGTAGACCTGAGCAGAAAGCTACATGGAACCTGAGGTTTATCTTGGTACCAATCCAAGCATTTGCACATTCATCTTAAATGACGTTTGGTGTCTTGTAGGTGGAATTACAGGCAGTATCCCAATGTGCATAGTGGTTCCTATGGACTTCCTGCAAAGAGTTCTGTTCTTGTAACACGTGTTGCTTTAGCAAGTAAAGTGGTGTTCAGCACATGTATGTCTATAGTGGCCTAGTGATTTCATTTGAATCAATATTGCATCATTCTCTTGTAGAATTTTAGAGAGCGTTACATTTTACTGGCATGCATTGATGATTTTATTTTATTTTAGATGAACAGTTTTCTTTTATCATATATTTTGGATACTAAGAGTTACTTTTATTCATTTATTTTCTTGTTTTAGAAAGTAGGCAGATGTCCTTGGTCTTAGTCTTGTTCCGAGTGAAAAGAACACAGAACAGTGACTTGGTTCAGACACTTGGAATTACTGTTTCATTTTGTCGGTAAGAGTGCATAACCGGTTTTAATTCCATAAAACCAGTATGAAGGAAAAGTGCTATATAGTAAGTCTGTTTTTTCACAGAATATTTGGAGAGATTTGCATGTAATATGTATAACCCAGGGCACCTGTTGAAGATCTGTTTGCATTAGGTTTTCGTTGCTACAATCCACTGTAACTCTTGTAGTTTTCCAGGTTGAGATATTTCTGATAGGTATACAATGTTACTTATTGTTCTGTAAATGTATACGTACCTGCTGGTAGTGTCCTGTTAGTTAATACAAATTTCTTGTATGTCTGCAGTGGCTTGAGCTTTATTATAGGGATCGCTGCTAAAGTTGTACTCCATGATTTTGCTGTGTTTTGCATGGTCAGGACTTCTAGACCAACCACCAGTTTCCTCGGACGCTCCCTTGAGTGCAGCTCTACCCTGACTTCCTTTCTGTAGAAGGGTTCAGTAAAAAAATCTGCAGAAAAGACCCAACCAAACTAGGGTCCACTGTGTAATAATACCTTAAACTTCCTGTAGTGAAGGCTTGTGGGATGTATGCAAATGACCCCTTAAGGGCATAATGTGTTTCAGATACATGGATTCTGAATACTGGTGACTTTTCACTTTTAAGTCTTTATGGGTACATTCAGGCCAGTAAGGCCAAACTCTACTGAGATACTTGCAGTTTCCATTTATTTATTTTTTCTGTGAGAAGCATTTGATTAGTCTTGCTTTATTTCTTCTAGATGCCCTGTATATGAATAGATAAGTGTCCAGTTTGGGATCTCTTTCTGCATTTGTAGTGTGACAAAATTTATTGTTACTTGATAGTACCGAAGTCTGGATATTGCTACTCTTTTTTTCCTTGATGTTCCTGGAAAAATGATTAAATAACTGTGCTTGCAAAAGACAGATTCTACCTAAGAACTTAAATGTGCAGAGCCTTTCTTGCCTACGAGAAGACCATAGTAGTCTCTGAACAATAGTCAACTTTAGGAAAAAATTCTACTCAGTATGTCCATGTACTTTACTGGTCCAGAAAATGCATATATTTAGTGCATCCCAGACATCCTTTAGATAGGTCCTCCACTTTGTGTCCAATGAAAGATAATGGCACAGCCTAAAAAATATATATTAAAGGGGACTGCAGACAGCGAATGCAAGACTTTAATGACTTCATCAGGCCTGCAGAGGCCTGTGACTGCTGGTCTTGGTGACAATTGTCCTCTTGCTCCCGCAGCCTGGGAGTCTCTAGAGGGAATCCACTTCTGTCTTACCTCCAGTGAAGAGAGACAGTGGGATCTTGTTCTTGGCCACTCCTACTTCTCAAACATTTCAGTAGGCCACATTGGGCATTTGGTTGGTTGCTTGTTCACAGATGCCCATGAAGGAATCCCACTCTCATAGCATAGTTCCAGCTCTTCCAGAGCTAAGAGAAAGGGAGGATAATTCTACTATCTTTAGCAACACTCTAGGGGGTTATTTTTAGTAAGTTCAGCAGAGATCCTCAATTCCTTATGGGAGATAGCTCCCACACCTGAAGCTGTTGTTGTGTCCATGCAACACCTGTGTGAAATGTTCCTCTTCAACCTAATATAAGGAAAGATTCCCCACAGGCTACAGTACTGGCTTCACTACACCTCCTCAAGTGTAAAGTGGATGAGGTTCCCTGTATCGGAGATGAATTCAGAGGTGGTGAATTCCCCTATTACTGTTTGTCCATCAGTCTGGATAAGGCCAATGGTACCTCGGGGGAACAAGGTAGCCTTATTAGTTTTGCCACTTGGGAGGTTGTGCCCAGTTCCCCTGTACCAAATGAGCTTACCACTAGGAGTAGTGAAACAACTGTTAAAATGCAGGGTTGTGGAGTATGTTCCAGTAAGCCGGTACAGGGGAGGATCTATTCTTGCTTTATTCCTATTATGAAAGAAGGATAGTCTGTGGTATGTAGGCACTGCTCTAATCTAGATCTGTCCAAACTAAACTGATTTTTGATGTGAAAAAAAAATAGTAATACTAAGTCTGCAGGGCTTTCTTCCCTTGCCTTCTGTGCAAGGTCATGATGCTTGCATTCTGGATCAGCAAGGTGCCTCTTTCCAATTCTCAGTCCATCTGGATCAAAGCTGCCTCCTCAGTTTTAGTGCAATCACTTCCTGCTTACATTTCTTCCTTTCTGTCCATCTTTCTATTCCTCCCAAAAGTTTCATGACATGTCTACCCCCATTTTTCACTATATGATTAAAAGAGCATAAGCATTTTTGTAGTCTATGACTTCCTCATTCAGTGCAGAAAGGGATTACCTTGATTATGTCCAACCCTCAACAGTCTGGGGTATACTTTCCACTTCCCCCACATCTAGCCTGCAAATGGAAACAAACTTTTCTGAGGGGGTTGTATTAGAAATATGAAATAATTCTAATGCAGAAGCTCTTTGGCTTCAAACTTGTAGGTCAGGGAGATGCTAAGGACTTTGAGTCACTTGTCAGGGTACATTTTAATGGTACTCCTGGCTTGTTTGCATATGAGGAAAGACTGGATGCACTTCAGCCATCCCCTGTCTCCATGGCTCTGACTCATTCCATCCATTAGCAAAGACTACCTCTAGTAGGTAGATCAAGTGACCATTAGTTAGTCAGTGTTATCCTATACTCAGAGCCAGGCTCTGATAATAGACGCTTCAGGCTTGGCATGGGGGGGGGGGGGGCTCACCTACTATGCCTCAAAGTTAATTGATGCTTCTAGAGCACCATCATATGTAGCAGATGCACAAATGTGGAGGTGCTGATGCTGTTCCATTACCCTCTGTGCCATCCAAAGCTAATTTAAACCAGGCTACCCATAGGTGGGAATATACAACCCCTTGGTGTTTCAGCACCCCAGGTGCAGGGCAGTATGTATAGATGAGCCGTGAAGTAACTATTGCTTGTGCTAGGAATTCTTCCCTTGTGAATATCCCACAGTATTTGGTATAGGAAATAATAGAAACGGTAATTATTTAACTATGCAATTAGAATTCATGCTTGATCTTAAAGGTATGGATTTGGTATTTTGGTATCCATGTTTAATGGGAAATAAATCTCATAGTACAGATTATATTTTTGCAAGATATTGTTTAGAGAATAATAACTGGTGGACTGTACAATTTTGTAGAAAATATGTTGGTGTTAAAATTAAAATTTCCATGGATTATCAAAACAAAACATATTTCAAAGATACTCCATTTTTTTTTAATTAATAACAAGTAAAACTAAATATTGCATATCAATTTATAAAGTTATAAGAGAAGATAGTTTGTTTCTTCAGATTCATCATTCAGGAGTTAATCAACTAAAATTAATGAAAAGGATTTTTCAGATGAAGATAAACGTTTAATTCTTAATCTGTAGGAAATATCTACTTCTCTTTATTGGAAGGTCTATACTTGGAAATTTCTCTGTAGAGCTTTTTTAACTCCGCATAAAGCTGCTTTAATTTAAAATTCTGAGAAAATTAATCGTTGGAGATGTAGTGAAGTTGATGCAGATTGGTTTCATATGAAATTGGACTGTAGAATAATAGCTCCTTTCTGGGTTGAATTTAGAAATTTTGCCCAAACATTATGGTCAGATAATTGCATCATATCTAACTCTTGCATTTAATGCTCCAGTTCCAGATTCTGTTCCTAAATTACAATTGCCTCTCCTTTGGTCCATTCTAGCCATGGCAAGAAAAGTAGTCACAAAGAATTGGAAAAGTAAAACTGCTCTTTCTTTTACTGAAGTCATTTGTTTGGCTAAAATGTCTGTAAAAAAAGAATTGGTAACGGTCAAAAATGAGAACATTGAATATTGCACATCAGTACAGATGCACAGAGTTTGGTTAAAATTAAGTGATCTACTTGACAGGTTTGAATGATTTAGTTATCTTTATAGATTGTTGTTATGGATGCCTGTGTTATTGATGTTCTTCATCTCACATTGCTGCAGTCCTAACACTTGGGTAGTCCGCTGTCCCAGTCGGCCCGAATACCAAAGTATAAGGCTGACGTTGGGCGGCGCATTTGACTGACATCAGGGCGTCAGGGTACAAATGCATGATGACCGTATCATCAGTCTTTTTTTTTGCCATGGTCCGATGCAGAAGCAGTTTTGAGTTTATATTTTGGTTTTTCTTGCCTCAGTATTTAACCGATGTCAGTCAGAAAAAGTGAATAACTGTATTTCTTGTGGGAAACAGATACCTCATAGAGATTACCATACCTTGTGTATACCTTGCTTATAGATTTAACACTATTAAGAGAAGATTAGATTGTGCCAGGTTAGTTTTGGGAAGCGTGTAATTACAACATGGACAAAGCAGCGGTTTAGGGTGGAAGAACCGCCTGTCCCGGTCGGACTGTTCTTTAGGAGGCTCGGTGGAGCCGGTGGGTTAAGTCAGAAGTTCCTTCCTTCTCAGGGAAAGACTTACTGTTACAAGATGTGTCCTCTCAGGAGGTAGGCTAGGCTGAAGGGGCTCTCAGGTAGCTGCCTCCCTCCCTCCTTCTATAAGGGGTAGGGCTCTCTTTCCAAGGCTTCTTCTAGAGGCAGGCCAGGGTTAACTTCAGTTCAGGGGGTCTTTCAGGGTCTCTGCCTAAGAAACATATGCTAAAATGGCAGAAGATTTGATTACTATGATTAGAGGTTCTATGCCCCCTGATAAGAGGCCTAGGGTGGAACCTGAGCTTGAAAGTTTTGAGCAGTGCAGGAGTATCCTCCTTATTCTGATTCTGATGTAGATGACTCTACACCTTCGCTTCTCCTCCTGAGGATTTTTCTTTTCAGAGACTCTTCATTCCATGAGGGAGCATTTTAAATGGGAAGGTCAAGATTTCTGATTCCAGGAAAAGGCTTAGGGAATTTTGTTTCTACCCCAGCATAGGCCTTTAGCTATACCTCCTGTTCTGGATGTGGTAGAGGATGTTTTGCTGATTCTTTGCCTCCTGCCCCAGTTAAACCGGATAGTATTATAGGTGCCTGAAAAGCTCAGCATCTTTATCTTTTTTAGGGGGAGGGCAGGGCAGAAACTGTTTCTCAGGGCCCTAAAGGTGTTAAGGCTTCTGTTGTTAAAAATCCTGTTCCTTCTGATAAAGAGGCAAGGGCTTTGGATAGATGGGGAAAGAAGGTGTATACTTCTTCCACTTTAGCCATGAGGGCTTTGAATTGCCAGTTTCACGTGTTGAAATACCAAAATTATCTCCTTTCACTGAAGTCTAAGGTAGATGCTCTGGCGAAGGTTGAGTGTAAAGAGTTGCAGGTTTAGTTCATGTTTTTGAAACAGGTGGTAAGCATTCCTTGCAATGTGTTTTTTTGTGCTGTACAGGGCCTCTTGGAGGTGGCAGCCACTCTGTCTTGTTCTTTTGTAGGGCTGGCTGAGGGATCAGAATTTAGCTGAAATGTAAAGACAAAGAAAATGGAGGACAAGGCTAAGTCTATGCAGACTGTTAAGATTTTTTTCAGTTCCTCCTCAAAAAGTTTAGTAGAGGCCTACCTACTAAGGGGTGGACTTATTTATCTTTTTCTCAGTCAGTCTAGAGGTCTAGGTAGGGTGGGTAGGGGCAGGCTCAAGGGTCTTTTTAGGCCTAGAACAGGCAGCAGTTCCCCAGTTCTCTGGTGGTGAGGGGGTCAGGGCCTCCTCAGCAGAGACAATGAGACTTGCGCACCTTTGGGAGGAAGGCTGGCACTGTTACTCCAGATAGGGGCCATTCAGCCGTTCCTGTCCAGAAGAGGCCTAGGGATTTATTTCTCTGCCTTTCCCTAGTACAAAAAAAAAAAAGGGAAGAGACCATTTTTGATTTTTCTTCTCCTCACACTTATCTGGACATTCCCAAGTTTCAAAATGTTGACGCGACAACAGCTTTACCTCTTTGGGCAAGGATCACTGGATCTAACAGATGGTCACTTTAGATCTCAGGCTCTTCAGACTCCAGACTATCTATCAGACTCAGTTGCTGTGAAGTATCTATTATCCCATCCATGCATCTCTGCTATTTTCTTCTCTTTCCTTACCCATTTCTCATCACAAAAGTTCTGGCTCCAGTTCAGGCTCAGTTCAGGCTAAATCTTCACTTAAATTATCCTTACTTGAATCACTGTCTGATTCTTACTTCCATCAACTATCTCTTCAGTCGGGCTGACTGCAAGGACAGTCCTTCAAGCCTAGGGGTTCATGGCATCTTTATCTTCTGGTGCTTCCCAAATGCCAAACAATAAGCTGTGGTAAATCAGTAAAAAATATAAAAATGTAAGGACACAGCACTGCCAGGACTGTCACACCAATAATACCTTGCATTCAAAGGAATTTTAGGATTTTTATGGTGGGCTCAGGAATGTCACAGGGACTATCTGTGACTTGACTCCGGCCAGAGCGAGATTCCTTCGGCAACGAGATACCTCTCCTCACTGCTGAAGAATCATCTAAAAGGAAAAGTGGAGTGGAGACAAGCCTGCCAGAGACTACCATATCTACATATCAACACATCAAGATGTTAGCAGTCATTAAGTTAATTAATGGCTTTTCAAGGAGTTTCTTCTTCAGGGCTCTGTGTCAACACACACAACAACAAACTGTCATGTACATCAAAACAAGAACACATTCAACACCTCTATGCAGGCAGGCAAGCAATGATTTGCAGGAGACTGCGCTCAGCTTCAGCTTACAGCTTCAGGCAAGGTTTCTGCCAGGTTACAGAACCAGCTTGGAAAGTGGATGCTCTTCGCTCAGTTGGGAAAAATCTCATGTGTATGCTTTTCCACCTCTGCCTCTCCCAAAGGGTACCTAAAAAAAGGTCAGACACAAGAACAGCCATGATTGATTGATATCTCCAGATTGGGTTCACGGCAACACTGGTACCTGAGGGTGAGGAATCTGGGAAGCCTCCATTTGGCCTTTTACCTTTAATTTTCACTGTTTGTCTCGGTCATCATCTATCAAATGTCATTCTTCACTCTCATCTAACAGCCTGCTGCTATTCTGTGTTGAACCATCTCAACTTCTCAACAAGTTTTGAATGTGATTATGGAAGATTAGAAGACCTAGAAGACGTAGTAGTGTAAGTAAAAAAAGCAGAAAAAGAAAAGAGATTTTTATTTTTTGAGTGGATGTTTGGATTTGAAATTTCTTGTGGCTCTTCAATATGTTACCGAGTTGCACTGGACACAGGTTTGCACTCTTCTGTTTGTCTTTCTTCTGCAGCATTTTTCATGCACCAGCATTTTGACCCCACCATTGTTTTCTCATCCATTGTTTTTTTCATTCTTAGACCTTTGATGAAGGCTACTGCTGAATTGAAATGCTTGTCATGGAGACTGCTTTTTTGTTGGCCATTACTCTGAAGGAAGGGTTTCTGAGGCCCTTATTGGCGGGTGGAGCCTTTTTTTTTTTTCATAAAGATAGGGTAGGGGTATCATTACTACGTATTTCTCAAGCTTGTGGTAAGGTGGTTTGCTGTGTTTAAACCAAACTACTCATTTCTTTAATACTTTTCCTGCAAATCCCAAAAAAGGATTTAACACACACACACACGACAGGCAGTTGCGTTATTATTTAAGCAGGACTATAGGGATTTAGGCAGTCTCAGCAGTTGTTTGTTTCTTTTGTTTTTTCTTTCTTTTTGCAAGCTCAGTCAAAACAAACTATATCTAAGTGGATTGGGTTTTGCATTCTTGGTTTTGTTTTTGCATTCTGGGAGGAGATTCCAGCTGGATTCCCTATTCCACTAGGCCGCCCATGCCACTAGGGCACTTGCATTTCACTAAGGATATTTTGAGGCAGCTACTTGGAGTTCAGTGCATACTTTCTCCAAGCATTACCACCTTCCTCTCTAATCTAATCCACAGCTCCTGCTTCATTATAGTTTAGCCATCCTCCTTTACCTCTGCTTTGGGATTCTACCCAAGTGTTAGGGGACAGCAAATGTGAGTGAAATGAAGAACACAGTTTTGTGTACCTACCATAAATGTAGATGTTGATCTTTTATCTTTCTTTAAAATAACTTGTATGTTTTTTTACTTAAAAATTAATAAAACGTTTTTTTTTTGGAAAAAAGAATTGTCCCGTTGTGTGGTGGGTGTCATTACTGCCCAGTGATTCCCCTTTATCCAACCTCACTGAGGTATGACCCTGTATGGACTTGTCACAGCAGGGTTTCAGGGTAACTCCTTACATGCCCCATTCGCACCTAAGCCATCTTTTCCACAAAGTGAGCTGAAGGTATGGTGAGAGCATCTCCTTTGTACCAGCACCGGCCTGGTGAGAGCATCTCCTTTGTACCAGCACTGGCCTGGTGAGAGCATCTCCTTTGTACCAGCACTGGCCTGGTGAGAGCATCTCCTTTGTACCAGCACTGGCCTGACATCTCTTGAGGTGGAGCTGTGCTTGCAGTGATATCTGAAGAAAGGTCTGTAGATCAGTATGGAAGTTCAGCATCCTGCCTTTGGCAAGATCCTTGGAGTAAGGAAAGCAACTGCAGCAAGGATCTACTTCCAACACCTACTTTTACAGTAAGTTGCATTCACAACTGTACTTTATTTTGACAATTCTCTCTGAATTATAGATTCACCTGAGGGAGAGAAGTCTTATTCAAACCCTTGTGTTTGTTCACAAACCTTTGTGGATTTTCCACATGTGTTACCTCAGCCTGTCCCTCTGGGATTGTGTCTCAACTAAGTTCCTGTGTTGTGGATAGGTCCTGATGTTCATCATTAGATTAGTGCTGCAGTAACCTAACCTGTATGGTGGGTTATAGCCTGCCTAGGATGTAACTGCCAGCCAGCTCCCAATGCTTAAGGGCACCTTCCATGCACTCAGACTGTTGAAAGTTCAAGCTAACCGAAGAGAAAATCCATGGTCTGTGTGCCATGCCTTTCAGAGCTTTCCTGCAGTTGAAGACCTCTCCTGTTGAGGGTTTCAAGAATCAATGGTCAGCTAGTGTTGCTCCACTGCTGGACAGATAAGTTCCCATCTGGGGAAAAAAAAAACTTACACATTTGCTACTTTTTGTTAAGAAGCGGCACTTTTGTTTAGGTTTAATGTTTTTCTTTCACATGACAGTCTTGTCAGTTAAACTTAGCAGGTTATTTTTTCTGTTTACACTGTATAAATAACTGTTCTCCTTTTTATTGATGAGAATTTTATAAAATATTTTAAGGGCTTTTGCAAGTGTGCTTATCACACTGCACTTTTTTGAGTTGGCACCAGAGTCTTTAGTTTTTATTTATTTATTTATTTATTGACACTTGCCCCTGTAACAAACATTTGCTGACTTTGCTACTGCATGTCTGACTTCTTTATTCGCTTAAACATGGAACAGTTTACAGTGCCTCACTTCTTTCTTTCTCCAGATACAAGAAAAGAAAGTTGTTGGGCAGCTTTTGCCAATTTAGTAGACCTCTTCCATGCATCAGTTGCAGATGGGTAACCCTGCAGTGGCCATTTCATGCTCCTCAGACCACTCCTCCTCTTCTGTGATTTCCTCTGTCACCATTGAGCAGTGGTTAAACTGTTTGAATGTCCTCTATGGGCATGGGAGAACCACTGTTGCTGATCTTGGAAGGAGAAGGAATGGAGAATTCTTCTCTGCATGGTAGGACCAATATGTACATTTCCTGTGGCAATGTCTCTGATGAGCTGGGCTGCTTCTATAGATGTTCAAATGCAGAACATTTTCCAGTGTAATGTCTGTAGTATCACTGTACTAAAAACTAGGTAGTAGCTGTTAACAGTTTTTCCCCAATACTGTGTCAGAGCAGTTTGTACCACAATGATTTAAAAAAAAATGTGCCCTGAGCACCCACAGTATCCTAACCTATCTGTACCACTGTCTTGATTGATGGAGCAATGTATCAGAGTCCTAAGCAGTCATTCATAACAAATGTTTCCATGGCCAGACTGTTGGTGATGCCTGTGATCAAGCATTACGAAAGGACTTCTTTTCTTGTGAACTGTCAAGCAGAGTGGAAGAAATTGATCACATAGTTTACCTACCCCATTTGCTTTGTGGAAAATTGGGGTGGAATGGCGGCTTGATGTTTTGAGAACAGAGACCATCTGAGGCTGAAACTTTCCCTCCATAATTGCACCGTGTTGAGATGTGTAAGTGAGCAAAGTGTTTGGCAAAGACTCATTTTGACTTGCATGAATAAGTAAGATAAATTGAAAAAGTAAGTCTCTGGTGGATCAGGAGGAAGTAAGCTGTATAAAATAGTATCTTCAGTGCTGGAACAGTTAAGGTGGTATGCTTAAGGCTTCTTGCCCACCATGAGGAATGTCGTACCTACCTGTGGAGATTGGTAAGCAAGGACTGTTCGGCATGTGAATTTTGGAGAGAAAAGGCAATGTTTCAAATCATGAGTGGTGTTGCTTATTCATGCATTTATTATTATTTTTTTTGGTAAACTGGACTCAACACTGCATAGTGAGGTTAGTGAGGGCTGTCAGAGTGGTAGGTATATGAGGTGGTGCCAAAGCAGTTGACATAAGGCTACTTGGTGTGAGGCTGTATTCATCAGGGAGGAGAAGCAGTGAAAAAAAAAAACTGTTCTGTAGTTCAGCTTGTGCTATTGTGCAGTGACAGCCTGAAAAGACGATTGATGGGCAATGGTCGAAAGGGTCTTTTGTAGTACTGCATGCCTAGACAGAATGTTAACACAATGGATAACTGAGTGCCAAGTAATCTTTGTGTGCTGGAAAGAATTAACTATTGTTCTCAGAGATGGAGTGGAAATAAATGATTTACTTTCATTCCATCTCCCATGTCTGCGAAAATAAGTGCATTTATACAGTGCCCATGAGAATATATAATAGGCAGTGACAATGGGAGTGTATAATTTTTGCAAGCATATGCACTGTTGTCATCCATGATGCATATAAAGTGGAAATAATTTATTTGTACTGGATAGTTGACATCTGGTATTGACATTTGTAAGCTGGTCTTCTAGGAACGGTTTGTCAGCATACAAACTACTTGCACACTGCTTGGTGTAGATAGTAATTTCTGCAGATAGAACACGCTGAACTTAGTAACTCATTTTAGCATAAGGCTGGAACTGCTAGAAGGGACTGCCACTCTGTAAAAGTACTACTTTAACTGACTCCCATCAAAAAAAATGGTCCCATCTCTGTAGCTGATGGGTGTTTACATGGCAAAAAGTGTAATGTTTTTGAGCTTTGATTAAATGTATCTCATTTAGTATGCATGATATTAGATGTGTATATTATGTCGACAGTTTTTTATTTATATATTCAGTATATTTGTGTGTGTGTGTGTGTGTGTGTGTGTGTGTGTAAGCTGCATATTTGTGTCTGCTGTGAATATAGTTACTAGGAACTTGTATAAAGTGTCAGTGAAGGAGGATGGAGGTGGATGTAGCGTAAATGTCTAGGTTTAGGGAGAGTATGTGCAGAGTTCACGGTAGTAGGCATTTCTTTTAGTGAAAATTATCAGTGCTGACTACTCGGGTATGGTTTGATAAATTATTTTCCCTACAGATGAGGGGTAGTAGCATTGGGTATAACAGACTCCCAGTGAGTGTTGTGAGCCAAAAGCCATAAGAAAATTACTAGCCAACCCAGTGGCATAGAGGGATAAAGACCCAAGTACAACCCAGGAGAATCAGAGTCAGATTAGTGGCTCAGGTGATGAACTCTGCTGCCTGTGAGGACGAGTGTGCCTGTCCTTGGAGGTGGGACATGAGCAGAGGAGCTAAATCTGACTTTGCAGCAGTATTTGGGGCCTCGGGTAGAAACCAGGCTAAAAATCTCTTGGTGGACTTGAGGCATTGATGCCTTTGGGCCCGGGATGGAGTTGTCCTAATTGCCATGTCTCATAGCAGGCAGTGCCATGTGGGTTAAAGTAGGGACATCAAACAAGTAACCCGCCTCCATTAGGCAGTTACTGCCATGGTTTGGTTCCCCCTTAAAGGACTCTGTTCACTAGTGAAGAAGGGCATTGATGACCTCATCCAGTGAGTTATCCAGTGAATGATGCCTAAAAGGCTGGGGTGAACTTATGAGAGTCCCTGCATTTCAGAAATGGAAAATTAAGAAGAATGTAACGAATGGAACAGATTGAAAGAAAAAAAGAATCTTCAAGAAGGTTAGGGACAGATGAGAACAATTCAGACCGAGGTCAGGATGAGATAGATGGATGATTAAGAAGGAACTGGAGCATGCCCATAGACTATATCCACTCGGTACATACCCATAGACTATATCCACTCGGTACATACCCATAGACTATATCCACTCGGTACATACCCATAGACTATATCCACTCGGTACATACCCATAGACTATATCCACTGGTACATACCCATAGACTATATCCACTCGGTACATACCCATAGACTATATCCACTCGGTACATACCCATAGACTATATCCACTCGGTACATACCCATAGACTATATCCACTCGGTACATACCCATAGACTATATCCACTCGGTACATACCCATAGACTATATCCACTCGGTACATACCCATAGACTATATCCACTCGGTACATACCCATAGACTATATCCACTCGGTACATACCCATAGACTATATCCACTCGGTACATACCCATAGACTATATCCACTCGGTACATACCCATAGACTATATCCACTCGGTACATACCCATAGACTATATCCACTCGGTACATACCCATAGACTATATCCACTCGGTACATACCCATAGACTATATCCACTCGGTAGAAGTACAGTTTATCTGAGTGGGCAGTGGGGACCTTCCTTGTATCCTATTTTAAAATTTTCTTTAATATCTGTACGCTCGAGACATATGCATTTTACTAACTTTCATAGACCATATAATAGAATGATCTAGGCGATTGTTATACCTGGAAAGGTTTCACAGGAGTATAAAACAAGATTTTGAAAGCTGTAGTCACCCTAAAACTCACTGGGTATTATTTTAACAGCGGATGGCTATTTCCAGAATGCCATAACTAAACTGGATTGCTACTTGCAATAAACAGATTTTTTTTATAGTAGTGGCACACTGGAGTGGCTGTTAATGTTGTTATAGCACAGCTCCTGCTTGTCCTATTTGGCTTCTGGTGGAATGCATATGTCCTGTCTTATGCATGATCCTTTATCTTTGTGAGACCCTTAGTTAAGCTAGTCAGAGTGTTGAAGAAAGAGTATTTAATGGTGGCATTTGAACTGCGCAGACATACTGTAATTTACACTTTAAATCTTGATTTATTAGTGAAAGCAATCTCTTTGTAATCTGAAGGACGTGCCTGTTGACACTCATGTGTTCTAATATTATTAATGTCTAGCAGCATAATACAAAAAAAGGAAGGCTTCAACATCCTGTGGCTGTCTTGAGTCTGAAGTTTTATAATAGCTCTGCCTTGTTGACATGTTTTACTTGTATAAATCTAGACAAATTCTAATGTAACCCAAATGCAGATGATATGTTTTTTTAAGATACTGTATATGTGCAATAATGAAGGGAGTTGTGCCTTTTCCCTGTTGCGTTATGAAGCCTGTACCTACTTTGATGTCATGTTTTAACTTTGAATATAAACTGGTATTCTAATTTTACAGATCACTGCAAATGACCTAGTTTTACAACAGTGACAACATTTCATAGATTGATCCCTTCCTGATCATAGGTATGCATCTCACACATGCATGGAAACCTGTAACTGAGTTTGCAGTGCCTGCTGCTGCCTAGTTAACTGCCCCACTAAATACCTGCTAAGTCCCGTACATTCATCCATTGTCCAGTAATCCTCCTTATCTCGACTTTTAAACCGTTTATTCCAAAGTGCAGAACTGTTTCAATTTTTTTTTTATGTTCAGGTAGTTTTGTTTGACTCCTCACTGTTCTGTCTTTTTAAATGCATTATTACAGCTTACACTTTTAAATTTGTCATATACATAATGATTGTAACAAAGCATTTGGTAACAGGCAATGAAGCATGTTATTAAGTAATGTTTAGTCTTATTTTTATCTGTTGGTTATTCTAAACATTGTCATGCTTTTGTAACTGGGGACAAGGTTTCAGTAACCTCTCCATGATATAATGATGTGGTGTATGTATATTTTTAACGTCTTTATTGAACTATTACTTAAGACGTCAACATGCATACATTGATGAAAAAGAAAACAAACCATATTAACATGTTCCTAGCAACCAACATTATACATCACGTTTTTTTTAATGTGTCATTAACTGTTCTCAATCATCCACACATTACATAAATTGCTCAATTCCTGCCTTCCCTTAAATTCAAATGCAGTTGGTTTAGACTTTGATTTCCATTTTCTAGTAGTTTTTTTTTTGGCAACCACCAAAATTTAACCAAGCAAGGCCTTTTATGTCTAGGCAATTCAGATCTTGTATCTTTGCTCAAAAAATAATTTCCGTAGTTATGCCCATTCACTCGCCCTGTCTTTCTGACAAAGTTACTCTGTAGGGAATTTTTGAAGTCTACCAACTCATTGCACTCCCAAAACATATGCTCCCAGTTACCTCTTTCTTCCCCATCACATCTCCAACATTTTCTGTCTACCTGAGGAACAACTCTTTGGAGTCTGCTTGGGTATAAACGTACCTATGCAAACACTTCCAGGCAAAAATCCTAAATCTTCTAGACTTTGTTGCATAGTTGGGAGCCATACATACATCCTGCCATTGTTTCTTTTTGAACTGCTTGTCCGCTTTCTTTTCCCAACCTTTTATAACCTCTTCTGACTGATTCCTATAGTTATCATGTAATATTTGATTGCCCCACTAATTATCCTTTTTTAAACAGGAGTTTCTGTTCTAGATTCAACTAAAAACTCTACCAGAGCAGGTCTTTCATTTAGGATTTCCCCATCCCTTTCTCTTTGCCTATACCCTGATATCCATGCCCAATAGGGAAGGTAGTCAATAGCCTGCAGTCCAGATGTCTTTTTGGCCTCTTCCCATTCTGTTACTTTTTCTCTCTAATTATTTGCTCCCAGTTTTCTACATTAAATTACATCTCTCTCTTGCCTGTTTGCTGTACCCCTGATTGCCATCACCTCTTTTGGCAAAATCTCCTTTCTTTATTCTCATGTTGGCTTAGTTCTTAGAATACTTTCTGCTACTTTGAGTATTGAAATTTTGTATGGCTTATGGCTGCTGCTGTTATTCTGCTTAATGATCTGTGTCCAGCAACCTGCTTTCTCCTTATTTCTTGAATTTCCCCCATTTCATAATCCCTTTCACTTTGAAATATGACTTTCAGCTTGTGTTATGTAAATGAACCTTAACTGTGCATCTCTAAAATATTCCTTCAAATCAAGTAATTGTAAACCATCTTATTCTGTTCATAGCCTAGTACCAACCTATTCTGTTCATAGCCTAGTACCAACCTATGAACCTATCAGCCCTAGGGCCTATACAAGCCTAGCCATAACAATTCCCTGGCTATTTCTTCCCACATTATTTACTTTCCTGGACCCCTGTCTAGTAAGGGCGACTGACGTGATTCCTGCGGTGAATTTCCTTTCTCCCATCCAATCGTCAAGGTTCCTCTTGAAGAGGTCCAAAGAGGCACTCTGCTTGACATGTATGGGCAATCTATTCCAGAGTCTGGGGAGTCTCTGGGTCAGGAACATATCCCTCCAGCATGTTTTGTTTATTGTGATGACAAGGTTTAGATCCCTGGAGCGTGTAGCTCTGAGGGATTGGGATTTCTTTAAGTGTAGCATGTCCAACAGCTCTGGGTTTGACATGGCCTTGTATGTTAAGCAGAGATCGCCTCTGAGTAGACGATATGCGACAGAGTATAGCTGGAGTTTTTTAAGGCGGTCAGCGTAGGGCATCTGCTTTAGGCCTGTGATTCTTTTAGTGAGGTATTTCTGAGGCCTTTCCAGTTGTTGCAGATGTCTTGAGAGGTACATACCAAATGGGGCGTTGTATTCTATAATGGGTCTAATGAGGGATGAGTACAGTGGAACAATGACCTCCTTTTTTCTGGATGAAAAGCCCTTCGTGATGAGGTGTGCCACATAGAAGGATTTCCTGACTGTTGTGGCGATGTGGTTATCGAAGGTGAGACCACTGTCCACCTGTGTCCCTAAGTGTCTTATCACACTTTCTGTGTTTAGTGTACTACCACCTATATGGTTATTCATGGATACATGTTTTTTCCCAAAGGGAATAACAATACATTTCTTGGCATTGAGCTTGTGCCCATGGCTCTGGCACCAAGCATCTGTTTCTGTAAGGCCCTTTTGTAGAGTATCCACATCATTTGGGGATTCAATAATGGCTCCCAGTTTGCAGTCATCTGCAAACTTTGTTAGCCAGAGTCCCTTAGTGTTGACCTGTACTTCAGAGAAGTAGATGCCAAACAAGAGCGGCCCCAGGACTGAACCCTGAGGTACTCCACTTGTCACTTGTCTGGAGCTGGATTTGGTGTCGGCTACTTTTACAGTGTGGGTTCCATCAGTAAGCCATTTAGCAACCCATTGGGTGACATAGGGATTAATGCCCAACTTAGTAAGTTTATCTATGATTCCAGAGTGGGGGTTGGTGTCAAAGGCCTTGGCAAGGTCTAGATAGGCTGTGTGGACCACCTTACCCTTGTCCATGGCTCTGGAGACTGATTCAAAGAAGTCAATCAGGTTCAGGAGACAGATCGCCCTTCACAAACCCAAATTGGGTGGGGTCCAGTGTTTGAAGGTTGCCAATGTCTTTGTTTATAAGTTCCATGATAATATGTTCCATGGCCTTGCAGATAAGGCTTGTCAGACTGATGGGACGGTAGTTTCCGGGATCTAAGGTGGATCCCCCCTTGTGGATTGGGATAACTGTAGCTCTGCACCACTCAGTGGGCACGAAACCTGAGGTGAGGCTATGATTAAACATGACACTTAGGTGAGATGCCAGTTCATATTGTAGTTCATGTAGTACACAGCCCAGGATGTCATCTGGTCCCATGGATGCTGTATTCTTGGCTTTAGAGAGTGCGTTTTGTACCTGTGTGGCCGTTATTACTGGAATTTGGCAATCTTCCGGTATTGAGATGGGCCATTTAGGGGGTGAGAGGGGGTGAAGTTGGCACTGAATCGATCTGCCAGGATATTGGCAATATCCTTTGGATCAGTATATTTAATGCCATTCTGTTTTAGCTCAGAGCAGATCTGAGCATTGCCATTTAGATTCTTGACATAGTTATAGAATGCTTTGTGGTTGTCTTTGGAATCTTTGGCAATTTTATTTTTGTAACTAGCTTTGGAGGATTTTGAGGCCTCTCAGTTTCTTACTGAGGCTAGTAAGGGAGTTTTTAGCATCCTGGGATTTTCCTCTTTTCTGCAAAAGTTTCTTCCTTTTGTTGTAAAGTTTGTTTATGGCAGGGGACCACCAGATTGGCTTCATTTTTTTGGATGAGAGCATTTTGTTTCTATTTGGGATGGCACGATTCATGCATGAGTGGATGTGCTCGTACAGTGCCTTAGTGTAGGATTCAGCAGTTGAACTTTCAGTTCCCATCTGCATGGGTGTCATGAAGTTTGTCACTTCTGACTTGAGTAGCATGAAGTTGGCTTTGGAGAAGTTTTTTATGGTGGTTTCTTTACTGGGGGTGGGGGGGGCATGTGGATGTTAAGGGTGATTAGCTTATGGTCAGACCGGACTAACGAGGGGGTGACCATAGGTATGGAGCATTGATTTCCCGTGTTGGTAATGACTAGGTCTAGGATATTGGAGCCCCTGGTGGGACTATGGATTAGTTGATCCAGGGCGTTGGAATTTATGAATTCCAAGAACCGCTATGCAAAGGTGTTGGGACATGAGTAGTTTTCCCAGTTAATGGCAGGGTAGTTAAAATCACCCAGTATTAGGGTGTTTGGTTCTATCTTAATATTTTCCAGTATGTTTAGAAAGGTGTAATGAGAATCTTGGGGTATGGTGGGGGATCTGTAGCAAGCTACAATTTGGATTGCAGTCTTACCTAGTGTTAGTTGCACCTGGAGAATTTCAGGCACATTGTGTTGGCCAACTAGCCTGGTGGTGTGAATATCCTTGGTGAATATTAACACTCCTTCACCTTTAGTGTTTCAGTCCTGGTTTGGTGGCCGAAAAGTGTGGTAAGAGTTGTAGCCTGGTATTGCAGGGGTGCTCTCTGGAGCCTTGAACCAGGTCTCAGTTACTGCACAGATATCGATGTTCTCCATTTTTAGGACTAGGATTAGCTTGTCCACTTGCCTCCTTCCCCTCCAAGATAAATTAGTTCAACTCTTTTTATTAATTACTATCCACAACTTCTCCTCTGGTTGAGAAAAATATGCCAGACCTGCATATAAAACTAAAGGGACTAAAAAATGTATTGCTTGTGTTTTGCTATCCATATATTTATATGTGTGTAATAAAACATGCTTCTAGCGTCGGTTTTTTAATTATCTTTTGTTTAGTCTCTTTGCACGTATCCTTGGCTACCATAACATAATCTTTTTAATCCATACTCCTAAATACTTAATTTTATGATGTCCCCATAAGTGTGGATATTACTAGACCAGTTCATGTGTGGTTACATAATTTTCAGCAATAGCCTTTGTTTTATCTTAATTTTATATCCCCAAAAGATTTGAAACTGTCTCAAGATGTTTTACAAAACTGAGATGTCCTTTTCTGGTTTTATCCGGAAAAAAATGTTATTGTCTGTAAGTAAAGCCAACCTTTCTTGATTACCTTCTTTTTTTGGCTTTTCCCTGTTAGGGGTTCCCACAGCGGATCACCTGTCTGCTCATGATTGGCAGTGGAGATTTACAGTGTTGAGTTGCCAGCCTGGCACCCAACCTTCCACAGAAGGCACACACACACACACACACACACACACACACACACACACACACACACACACACACACACACACACACACACTCATGCCTAGGGCCAATTTAGAGTGTCTAATCCACCTACAGCATGTCTTTGGATGTGGGAGGAAACTGGAGCACCTGAAGGAAACCCACGCGACCACAGGGAGGACATGCAGACTCCGCACAGAAGGCACCCCAGCCGAGGATCGAACCGGAGAACCTCTTGCTGTGAGGTGGCAATGCTAACTGCTGCACCACTGCGGCAATGTTTCTTGATTACCATACCCATTATATCCTTGAATTTCTGAGTCTCATTGTTTTCTTTGCCAAAGGCTCTAAAGATAAAGCAAATTATAAAGGGGAAAGAGGACACCCTTGCCTGGTTCCTCAGTTCAGACACAACTTGCCAGAAAGGTATATTTTACCTCCAAACCCTCATATCTTCCTAATTAACCTTATTATTGTATCAGAGATACAAATGCTTCCATTGCTTCACTCATAAAATCCCAGTTTAATCTGTTGATTGCTTTCTTTGCATCAAGACCCACCAACAACATTAGTATTTTCTTACACTCTGCTTCCCTCTAGATCATTATTGTTCTATTGATGTTGTCAAATGTTTGCCTTCCCTTCTCAAAACCACAATGATCCATATCGATCAATTTTGGCAACACTTTTGCCATTCTTTTAGCTATTATAGACGTAAACACTTTATTATAGCAAATCCTCCCTACTGGTTACGGCATACTAAGAGTAGACCAGCTAAACAAGAAAGGAGGTGGTGTAGCTATAATATTTAAACAGCATCTAAACATCCAGATCTTAAAATCATCAGCTCCACAAATAGGCAGTGAAGAAATAATATGTACCAACCTCAAAATAAACTAAAATAAAACCATCAACATAATTGGATGCTACTTCCCACCTGGCCAAAACATCCCTCCACTAGAAAACCTCCTCAGCTGGTCTACCCACCATCTCCCCCAAGAAACTATAATTTTAGGTGATTTCAATACTGTCTGGCAGTCCTGTTCTGGCAACCATCCAACCCATCATGTAAACCTTCATGGCTTCACCCAACTAGTCCAATCACCAACCAGGATAAATAAAAACTCCAACAAGCACACTACCCTGGATTAGATACTAGTCAGTAAGAGCCCCCAGTCATATATGACAGGCTGCTTATCAGGTAGCCTCAGTGATCACTCCCCAACATTCCTACTCAAAAAATACCTATACCAAGCTAAACCTGTCATCTACCGTCAAATACGTAAAAACTAAACTTTAACCCACTCACATTCATCTCATCCCTCAAAGAATGTGACTGGCATCCTCTGAAGAACCTCAGTCTTGATGATGCAGTTGAATTTTTTAATACTACCTTCCTGAGCATCCTTAATTACCACGCCCCCATAAGACTTTCCAGAACCAAAGCACAACCCTCCCCATGGCTACAGAAAACCATTAAGTCAGAAATGAAAAACAGGGTTAAAGCCTGGGAGCACTGGCACAAAACCAAAACCCCCTCAACTAGACAGAAATTCCTAGAACTACACAATAGAGTCAAAAAGCTAATAAAACAGGACAAATTCCAATACTACCAGTCTGCCCTAGACTCCTCTCAACACAACCCCAAACAATTCTGGTCCTCCATAAACTCCATCCTCCACACAGGTAAAGTCAGTACCCCTCCTCCTAACATCCCTCACTCCTCCGAAAATATTGCTACCTCATTCAGCACACACTTCACACAAACCATACTATCACTAGCTAAACAACACAACCCCCCTCCCCTCCAACCCACACCTTCAACTAGTAAACTCCCCACTGCCTTCTCGTTTTCTCCTGTACCTACCTCCAACATAAAAAAACTCTTAACTAAACTTAAGCCCACCAAATTAGTAGCAGACAACCTCCCAAGTGAATACCTACAAATCACAGCTGATGCTCTGGCCCACCCAGTATCCATCTTGATTAACCGATCTCTGTCAGAAAGTTGCGTTCCCACACTATGGAAAGTATCACATATAATTCCCCTCCACAAAGGCGGCCCCTCCACAGAACTAACCAATTACTGCCCCATACCTATTCTCTCTCCACTCTCCAAAATACTAGAGAGATGCATTCACTCTCAGGTCTCGGACTACCTCCTTACTAACCACCTCCTTTCCAATACTTGGCATGGTTTCCGACCAAACCATAGCACCACCACTGCCTTACTCTCCTTTACTAACACTATCCTTCAGCATAAAAACAATGGCTGTCTCTCCTCTGCTATTTTCGTAGACCTATCTAAAGCATTTGACATGGTCCCACACAAACAACTCATCTCTGTCCTCAATAACTTATCCTTCTCTCAATCAGTCACCAACTGGTTTCAGTTACCTGTCTGACTGCCAACAATCTGTTGTATGGCAGAATGACATATCTCCCCAACTACCTGTCTCTATAGGGGTTCCCCAAGGATCCATCCTTGGACCCCTACTCTTCTCTATTTTCACCAATAATCTAGCCTCTGCCACTAAACATGGCGCACTCATACAATACGCAGATGACTCAATCATCTGCTCAGCCCAGTCCCTACCCAAACTGCAAAAAGTCACACAGGAAGCCTTTTCCTCTGTTGAAACTTTGGTTTTCCAATGCCCAATTAATACTCAACCCAAACAAAATGAAACTACTCATCTTCCAACCCACCAAACATACTCGAAACAACTCTCACTTTAACATCACAGCAAAAGACAATACCACTATACACCCAACAGAACACACCAAATTGCTAGGAGTGGAAATGGGCAGTAAAGTAAAATTTGACATTCGCATGTCCATGACCATAAAAAAAGTCCACAAAAAACTAGAAGCATTATACAGAAATAAGTAACTTCTCACCAAAGCAGCACAGATTTCAGTAGCACATTTCCACCTTATCTTCACCCTACTTTATGCCTCTCCAATATATACCAACCTAAGGCAATGCAATCTAAACAAGCTAGAGACCTGCTACAACAAAATCGCCAAATTCGCCACAGGGGCATCCTACCGTAGTCACCACTGTCTCTCACTTGCTGAACTGGGCTGGCTTGAACTCCCTCACCTCCTTCAATGGTATCAACTCACACTCGCCCACAAACTAGTAAACCATCCACTAAATGTCCCATCCCTCCAGAATCTACTCCAACCCTATCGCACCACCAGACCACTAAGATCCAGCAACAAAAATCACTTGCAGATCACTAAAGCCAATAACTCTGCTGGTGAAGCACTTCTCTTGTGCCATAGCCAAATTATGGAACTCCCTCCCACCCACAATTACCTCCATACCATTATGCACCCACTTCAAAACTTTACTAAAAGCGCACCTAAAAACATGCTGGCTATGCCCTTGCAACTCCCACTCTAACATCACCCACCCCATCCACCCACTACCTTTCTTTCCACCCATCTAACTGCCTTGATTATAGCAAGCTCAGATGCTCATAAGCCTACTACTTATTATACAGCAGGAACTTTTTATTGTAACAATTGTTAATGTCTGTTATGTACTTCGCAGATGATAAACATTCTACTTGTCTACTGATGTAGTATGTTCTTCATCTGTAACTATGTTTGTAATTGTTAATTGCTATGTTAATCAAATTGTTAATTGCTATATAAATCCAATGTAAGTACTGTCTGTATATTTTAAATGTGGAGCTTTTCTCCCCGGGCCTCTGCTGAAAATGGACCTATGTCCAGTCGGACACTCCCGGTCAACAAATGTAAATAAATAAATATTCATGTTTTAAAATTTAAAAATGTTTATATGAAGCGGAGTCTGATGGATCTTTACCATCTTTAGGTATTACAGCCAACACAGCTTTCTTCAGGATGTTGGTGCTTCTCCTCCTCTTAAAATACTGTTAAACAAAATCTTTCAGATTTTTCTAACTTTCTTCCCTTCTAGCTTCAAAATTCTACAGGATTACCATATATTCCTGAAGGCTTTCCTGTAGATTGATTGTACGTCATTGTTTTTAGCTCCTCTCCTCCTACCTTGACTGTTAATTGTTGAGTGCTGTGGTTTGTATTAGTGGACATTTGGGTGTGTCCCAATGAAAATATTCTATGGATGATCTCCATCCATTTGATACTGTAGCATTGCAGTCGATATGTGCAAGATGTTATTAATGTTTTTTTTTTCTGAATTTACACTCTATATCTGTGAAATTCCATAGTAGATTGCAGTGGGAATGTATGTGTGTGTTGTGGGGGGGGCTAGGTGATGCCTAGTCATATGAAGTACAGAATATTGGCATCAGTTTTGTTTCATAAAACAAAATAATTTTTTTCTTTGATGTTGAAATGAGACTTGAAAAGCACAGAGCATGAAATTCTTTTCACTGACTATGGAAGGTACGTACTGCAACTCTTTTTTTTTTTTTTTTTGCACTTTCTGATTAAAAAAAAATGTGTGAAAGTTGTATTGTGAAATCTCTGCCACCCTTCATTGTATTGTGTGCCCGACTTCCTTTTTAGGTTGTGAATGTATATGCGAGAGTAGTATGTGGGTTCCCTGTAGTCACATTTAAGGACTTCAGAAAAGTTACCATGCTGTTTCCCTTCTTTATTCATAGCTAAGCTCTTTGAGAAATTAGTTGCTGGTGAGCTGAAACAATAATGCTTAGTATCAGCACGTTTTCTGTAATGGGGTACAATGTTTTCATCTCCAAATGTACTGTTCTTCAGAGTATGGCCTGAGGTCTGCAAATGGGACCAATGCTTGTTACCCCAAGGCTTCTGATACTGTGAATCATCATTTCTTCAATGAGCAGCAAGTCATACCCTGTTTCTGTTTGACCCTGTAGCTTATTCTACAACTACCCGTCTTCTCCAAATTTACAGTCGAACGTCAGTGCTGTCTTTATGTATTTTCAGACTGGGAATCTCAAAGCCTTCATTATTCTCACACTATTGTTGTTGCTTTTGATAAATTACCTTAGCTGGAACATACCTCTACTGTTTGGCCCTGCTTCTTTGTTTTTTTTTTTTTTATGTTTTAATGTCACAGTCTTCATCAGTGAGGCTTTCATACCCAAGACCATTAAATATAATCTGTAGAAAAACCTGTGTGTATTTTGAGTGCTGTGCTTATGATTTTCTAAATGTAAATTTGTACCGACTCTTTGGTTTATATCAGAATAAAAAAGTGAGATGCTGCAAATTGGGACTCGCCAGACAGTTTGTATCTTTTATCTTACTGGGGTGCAGTATGGACACAGTCACTAGCTGCTGGAACACATTAAAACAAAATAACTGTTCTGATGATTGGGATAAAAATGATAAAAGTGAAAGAACTATTGGACACAGTTGTATATTTCATCTTGTTGCTGTCATATGCACAGCATGTCTCCACATTTCCATTTCCCCAAAAAAGTAACCATGTTTTGCATATTCCTACAGTGACTGTGATTATACAAAACGTGAAGATAATGATGGCAATAGTAATGTATTTCACCTTGCCCATATTCTGCCCGTAGGTAAGCCCTTCAATGGTTATTCAGTTGTGATCTTATTTTCCTGTGCTTTTAAATGCAGCTTACATCCCACTCACTCAGAAACGTAGCTACCTTCTGTGCTGTGGTGGAGGATGAGAACTGGGGTCAACACTGCACAAGTCGGCTTGATTTTATGCCGATAGGCAAGCACATGTGTGAGATTCTGCTGTATAGATTTCTGTATAGAATTAGTTTTTTAATTTAGTTTTATATGTTGATGCATACAGTGACAGTAATATTTTGCCACAAAGATTCAAGATGCAGCTGCTTATTCGTACCTGAGGGTAGCAGCCTAGTCAAAGGCTGTTTTTAAATATAATAATACCAGTAACATTTCTTGGAAGATTTCATGAAAAAATTGCAACATTTTGGAGATACAAGTAGCTAAAATATCAGAAAAAAGCCAGTGCTCTTGGTACACACTTTTGCTTTAAAAAATGTTTTTTGTGTAACTGCATGCTTTTTCCCCAGGCTGCAAGTAAGTAAACATTAGTAAACTACTGCCTAAAAGCTCCATTTCCACACATCTGAAACATGCCCTTATTTGCTATAAAAAGAAAATATATCCCTTATCATTCCAAAATGTGTTGTATTCAGTAAAGTCTATATTCAGCACTGTAGAAATTCTGGTGTGTGTGTGTGTGTGTGTGTGTGTGTGTGTGTGTGTGTGTGTGTGTGTGTGTACACAGTGCTCCGTAACTGTACCTAATAATGCATCTGATTGTGTGTGATATGCCATTGCCAGTAGCTTGACTACATACAAGTATGTTATTATAGGTAAACACGGTATTAAAAAAAAAAAAAAAAAAAAAAAAAAAAAGATAAAACAGCATGAGCTCAGCTGTTCCTGAAAAAGTTTCTGATGCCTCTGTTCTCAAGTAGTCATATTTGCTTACATAAAAATTTAGTATCACTGTGATAATTGCTGTACTATGCAAATGTCATTAGCACAAGTTTTAAGGAAAGCAAATTAAACGAGGACAGGTTTCACTTAAAAAAAATTACATATTTAATTGAAAATCATTTTTAGGCCATCAGAACATTTTTTGGAAAAAAACTTACTAATAAAGCAAGCCTGTAATTGACAAGCAGCTTATGAGTTCAGTTTGCTAATGACAGCAGGGCCAGTCACTTATATCCACAGATGGCTACCATACATACTGATTATAGCCATTTTACGAGTGCATATGCCTCATGTTTCTGATAAAAATAGACACAGTAATGTATTCTAACTTGTTTCAGACAAATAAAAAGCCAGCTCAGTTACTGTTTAACTGTGATCAAATGGCAGCAGAGGTCAGTCACTTTTATCCAGAGACTGATCTGCACCCTCCTGTTGTTACCATATTAACTGTATGCACCTGCATTACCCACTTTCTGATAAAATAAAACTGCATCTGTCAGTCATAGAAACATTGTTGATTGTGTACAGCTTGGATGTCTGTAATAACAGCAATAACAGCATTGATTAGCATATGTGCACACAGACATATCTGATGTGTTAATGTGATGATACACGGTCAATTTTTCCCCACATGCACAATGACATGGAGTCTGTCTTTTTGTTTTAAAATGTTTTTAACATGGCTTCATTTTGTTTGTCCATTGAAAACCTGGGCAGTCCCCATCCCATTTAAAATTTATTTTCTGCTCCTTTCCATATGCAGTAGCTCTTGCAGCAGAATCCTTAGTAAAAGTGCACTGCTTGTTCCTCTGTAGCTGTTCCTTCTCTGTCACTGTATCTCTCTTTCATCTCTGACATTTTACTGTTTTTTTGTCATCCTGCAGCTCTTCTGTGCAGCGTCTTTACCACATATTCTCTTACCTTGGGTCACTCTTTCTTTTGTCAGTATGCTACTTGGGTCACTCTTTTGTCAGTATGCTTGTGCCTTCATTGCCTCTTATTAGTAATGTTTTCATCTACTGCATTATTAATTTATTGTCCCCAGCTTTCATTGTTATTTTAGTTAGTTGGGTAATCTCACTAATCCCAACTGCCCTTTGTAAGAAGTGACCCAAGGGTACTCATTGGTTAAGGTATTTGTTCTGGAGTCTATTAGTAGCTCTTTGAACCATGGTCTACAGAATGAAGCTCCATAGCTTTAATCATCTGTGCTTAAACTCCAACATAGTCCAGACATCCAGATTTCTTCATTCCTCCTTATCCTACTGTACAAGAACCCTACCATTCAGTTGTTTTCTGTTTTCCCATGATGCATTCCTACCAGTACTGTGCTTCATTCAGACCTCCCAGCCATCCTGGTGCTCCACTCATCATACCCATTTCCCTGTAGTTTTTAGAGCTGTGATACTTGATTTCATCATTTCTTCCATGGCTGAGTTCAGCCTTTAACAAGCACAAGAGTTTAATTTTCTGTACAAATTTTTAATCCACTCTGCAAGTAAGTCTCCCCACCTCAGCAAGATTTTCATTATGATGCCTCTAATAAATAATAGGAACAGTAAAAAAACGGGATATTGACAAAATAAATGCAAGTTTTAATGCTATTGCATTCATTGTAGCTGCATGACAATGGGTTTGTGAAGTTGAGGCAGAAAACAATTACTCCTCTAGGTTCTGGAGTGTTCTATCTTTTTTTTTTTTTTTTTATTGGTACCAGTGATGGATTACATACAGATTTGCCCCCCCCCCCCCGCCACCATTTGCAGAATACAAGGGATCCTCTCTCTACTATACCAATTTTTTCTTTGTTTTCTCACCATAACAGTCTGGAAATGGTCATGGAAGTACACCAGACTGTAAACAGTCATAGCTGTACTCCCATGACCATTTCCAGACTGTTTACAGTCTGGCTCAATCAAACATCCATTACGCAAAATGTTGAGATGTTTCTTCCTACTGCTGTATCTGCTCCATGGGCAAATGAGGCCACAAGAAATGTAAATGAGGGGCAGAGCTGAGGAGGGTAACCGAACTGCTGCTAATTTATGTCAAGCATGTGAAATCCCAAAAGTGGAATTGGGCTAAGTTGGGATTTATTAGGTTTGTACCATGGAAATGATGCAGTTGAGAGAGAGGTTGTGTTAGTCAGTGCCATAACTATGGTAACTCCCACCAATGTGAAATAATTCGGAGACTGTGGGGGGAAGGTGCAAAGGTGGCTGCTGGGGGTAGCTGTGTTTGGTGAAGCAAGGGTGGAAATGTGCATGTACACATGCAAATATAAACCAACAAAAAGCCTAGGTATGTGGCAGAGTGTGACATGAGCTCTTTTTCTCCAGTCAGAAGACCATAGTAAAGAATTATTCTGTAAAAATATTTCATATCTATTGATAATCACTAATACACGTAATCAATACTCCTTGCATACAGTTCAAATCAAAACATATAAACATGTACTACTGTAATGGTGCCTATAGTAAATTGGCTGCCTGCCAGCAGAAGTAGAGAAGTATTATTTAGGATTCCATGCGAGAAAACGTAACTTTTTTACTGCTGTCCTCCATTTTCCTTTAGGTTACCTGCAAAGCTACCATTTCATGATCTTTAGTCAGCTGAGAACTCCCAGTTTCCTCACTCAGTGAGGGATTGCAAGAACCTCAGGAGCCAATCACAAATTTGAGAAACATGTTTTTTGCATGGCATCAGCCTGCAAGAATTTTTGCCTCAATGGGTAAGAGACCTGTGAACAGATTAAAATCACACTGAACATGAACCTTTTTTCATTCGTTTATTTTATTTCAATATCCTTTTAACTAGCCATGTTAGTGCTGTCTTTATGGTCATGTTAAGTATGTCGTATTGCTTTGCCCTTTCTATGGTTCGTCAGCTTTAGGCAGGACTACACTTATCAGTCAGTCTTCTGTTGTTTAGTCAGGGCTTGGTAGAATGATCTTTAACATCTGGTATTGAAAGTGTCTTCGGTTGTTTAGCAGTCATTTCTGCCAGTTGAGGAAAGCATCTAAATTATTTCAAAGGTATCTGAATTTATATGTATAGTTTTGTTTTGAATGTTAGAGGAAGCTTTATCAGAGACTGAGAACTGGGTCTTCACTAGAGCATAAGTATTGTCTGAACTTTGGATTTCCAATCTCTTTTTGTATACGATTGTACAGAAATGTGAGCCTTTCACATTATCATAGTTTGGATGCATTGATTTTACTTCTTTTAATTTAGGAAGAATGGAAACTGTAAAAGTGAAGACTGTTTCCATGACTTTTTATTTTGATTATCTCTGTATGTATTTTGAGAGCCAGATTGTAGAGGATACAAAGTATCATTTGTACTAACAATCTTGTTGGTGTGTGATTTGCATGCAGTCATATTTGGATGCAGCATGATGTTGCATTGCACAAGTTAAAAAAAAAAGTTGGCAAGTAACATTCTGAATTGTCTTTTGGATAGCTTGCATGGAACCTGTGAAAAGACATCCTCATTTACAAGTTATGTAGCTAGAATTTTTCTAGCTACCTTTTGAAGCCAGAGGAAGAAGAAGTGGAACTACCCACTTCGATTTAACTGAGACCATAAGTGTTCTAAATAGTCTTCTGGACTAGATGCTGCTGAATGTTGTTCCTAAACATTGTTCCATATGAGTAATTGTAGATTTAATCATTATTTAGGCTAAGTTTCCTTGTCGCATACTTTGACAAAATGTAGAATCCTTGTAATGTCCTCATATTTTAGTTTGCTAACAACAGAACCTCTGCTGTGCATATTGGAGAGGAAACTACTAACTTCAGGAGTTTTCTGCCAAACTACTAACTTCAGGAGTTTTCTACCAAACTACTAACTTCAGGAGTTTTCTACCAAACTACTACCTTCAGGAGTTTTCTACCAAACTACTAACTTCAGGAGTTTTCTACCAAACTACTAACTTCAGGAGTTTTCTACCAAACTACTAACTTCAGGAGTTTTCTACCAAACTACTGTCTGTTAATTCCATAGTAATACTGGAGGACTTTGCTTGATTTAATACTGAGCCTACTTGCTTACTTTGCAGTAGCTTAGTTATTTACAACTTTCTTACTCCTACTTTTTGTACCTACTTAGTGCTTGCTGTAATGGAGTTTTGCATATCCTTTTAAGTAACCTTTCATGAACCTAGGGCCTGCAAGTAACAACTGATCAGCTCTTGTATGTTTTATTACCACTTATTGAAACAAATGCCACCTCACCATTTTACATTTGTCTAGCTGCAAGATGGTGTCTTCTAATGCTCTCTAGGTGATATAGAAAAGGTCCATCAGGGAGAAGAATATTGTCAAATGACAAAAAATATTGTGAGATGACAGAATGCAAGGAAGAAAGCAAGGTTGCATGATTGCTTAAACATGTGTTATAGTAGTTAATGAGCTTTTTGAATGGTATGTATAAAAAACCTGTGTTAGGAGAGACAAGCTGTGAGGGAAATAGATGTAGAATGTGGTCTTGTGTCTCCTTTCAGAGTTCTCCAGTAAATGGGATTTATTACCACTGAGGGCTGATCATCCTTGTTTCTTTATTTTCCAAAAGTTCTTGTTTCACAGATGCTTCTGGGATAACAAATGCTGTCTGACTATGGTAGCAGTTTCATTCATGACATGCAACACTGATGGTGCTGTAGCTGACCGTGAGATAGGATGAGCCTTGCATGAAGGATACCACAGCTTGACCATGTGACTGAAATGTGCTTTTAAATTCCTTCTTCAGGTTCTGTGTGCCCTACAGTGTAAATCCTATCTCACACTCTTAAGGGCCTGGGCAACACAGTAAGCTGTAATACAGCAGTGCAGGTAGGTATAATGGTGGAGGGACATGCCATAGAAATGAGTGTTAGAGATTCTCTGTAGTGTGTAAGGGTGATTATTTTGCCACTGTAAACATTGATGTATTCCTGCAGGGTGGCCCTACCATTGTAGTCATACAGAGCCATACAAAGGGCACTGAGAAGATAGTGTGTGTCTGTTTACTACAGATAATTGCCTTACCTCTGAAGGAGTGTTGTAGGAACGTGTGGTGAAGAGCTTGTTTTGGTCTAGAGGGAACCTTATGTAGTGCAGGGAGAAGGAGAGACTATATGGGAAGCGTTTATATGATCTGGACAAGCAGTGGGGAGACACTTGCATGGCCTAGAGAAAAGATGTGTAAGGAGGTGAGCAGCAGAGAAAAAACTTGTGGCTTTTCATGCTGGATCATGAGTTTGGAATGCCAAGTGCCGAAGGAAGCATTATATTCTGTTATGGGCCTAATAAGAGAGGATTCTAGAGGAATGACAACATTCTTGTATGTAGGAGATATGCCTTTTGTAACCAGCTAGGTTAGATAGAATCATCAAGCCCATCTGACTTTTCCCATCTGGTAAGAACATTTGCTGGTAGGTACAAAGAAGGCATGCTATCCTGTTGCATGACTAATGATTTAGAGCTTTACTTTCATAACTGAATCTTTTTTCATTTGTATGTTTAATGCTTCCTTGTATTGCAAAGTAAGTAAAAGTAAATGTGTATACATCTGACCATGTTTAGTTAAGTCTACATTGGAAAAGTGCAATAATTTGTGTTTTAAAAATGACCACTGAATTAGCCTTTCTAAATTGGCTATTCAGTTACTTATTTTCAGCAGCCGTGTTCATAGTGGCAGGAGGGGGGGTGGGTCTTAAAATAATTACACATATTTACCAAGTAATGAGGTTAACACTTTCCTGTATCTCTGCATGAGTACAGAGGAGCTTGACTAATGACTGATTTTGCTTTGATTGAACAGACTGGATATCTGATAATGAATCTTTGCGTGAAAGAGAAAAGCAGTAATAGGGAATTAAAAACTGAATAACTTAGTGTAATATGTTTCACTGTAAACTTCACTGTTACAGCTGCAAATTTCAGGAAGGAGAAAGGAAGGCACAGAGCAAAATTTAAGGCCAAACCAGGAATGTTGCAATAAATTAATTACAGTTGAAAGGTCTGAACTTTTAGTAAGCTGGGGATTTGAAATGAAGTACTTTGTAAGTTTTTGAAATGTACAGTTTTCCTTTTCTAATTGTTTTGCAATTTTGTCCTAAGCTTCTAAGATTGGGAATGTAGCGTATTACTTTCCACTTCTTAGTTTGGCCTGTTACCCCATCATTTTCCATTATTGCTGTAGTGGATGGGTGGAGAATTCCAAATTTGTGGTATAGGCTTCATTAATAATTGTCTTCTGTGAAGTTGTTACTTTTAATTGCCCTGAAGCTATTTTTATAATAGATGGTGTCTGCAATGAGCAGATGTAACAAGGGGTGTGCTGTTTATTGTTGTACTAAGAGAATGCTGTATCAGAGTGGCTGTATTTCTGGCAGTTATGGTTTTTGAGTATACTGTTGTTATTGAGTTAATCCATGTTATGAAATTTAGAGAATATTCATTAATGACTTCTAATTCATTGTATCAAGTCCCAGCTCAGTAAAGCTACAACTCCCTGATTTCCACTTACAAGAACTTAACGTGATAAAAGAGGGAATTCCTCTCGCTCTGTCTTCAGAGCCCCATTGCTGCAATATAAGGACTGTATGGTCACATGACCAGAGAGATAAGAGAATACACAACATTCCGTGAATTACTGCTGGTGCAAACATTCTAATTGCAATAGTGGTGATCTTCATTGTGTGGGCTAAAATCTGTTAGTTGAAACCTCTTCCCACTGCATACTCCTTGAAGAGTAGAATTACCACATTAAAGCTGTGTGACACCACTGTCTTAAGCCTTGGCATTTACTAGTTGCTTCCTGTCAGTAATTGTGTGACTGAATGCTCACTTGCAAAGGGAAGGCACAGCAGGCTACTGTGGTGATGCAGTGTGCTCATCTCCTTGTTCAGGGTGGGGTTATGATAATAAAGTATGCTCTCACAAAAAATATTATCGTCATGGCTGCATGAATGATGGCTGCCCTTGTGCACTTCTGTCCACAGCTGTAAATGAAATCCTTGGAGCCGGAGGAACAAATGGAGACCCTCTGATAGAGGGGTGGCTTTATGGTTGGCAGGTGCAGGGACAAAAATAACAATATTTCATATTAAATCTCTTATGTATGAGCTTTCCTTGTTTTATGAATATATTTACTAACGTGGGTTAAGATGCTAGCAAGGAGTTGTGATCAATTTTGTTATAATTGCAGTTTAGACGTTGGCTGATTTTTAGCTATATCATTAGTAGGTGAATACAAGTACTACAGCACAGAATCCCAAGGTGGATTGTGTTTTATTGTTAGATGAACAGTGGCCTAAATTAATCCCAGAGTATTTTAAAACCTTTAAGGTAGCCATAAAAGTACTTCAAAACTTACTTGTATCATAGTCCATTCATTAACCAGGAAAGTAAACCAGTCTATCTTCAGCCCTTTTCATTTATAACCACAAGGGCAGTGGTAAATTACTACTGTAAACTGTCCACATATGTTAGTCAATGAACATGGTTTTTGAGAGGCTGGAGAAAACTAGAGAAAGCCATGCAGAAGGGAGGTGAACTTGCAAAACACAAACAATGACAGGCATAAATTACTCAGTTCAATGGGAAAAATGTGGAAATAACCTCAGAATCCCTGCATCCCCATTTGTTACAAGAAGTGCCACAGAGAAGGATTTTTCTCACTACCATGGATACCAGGTGTTCAAAGTTCAGGTTACTGTCAACTTGAGTTCTCAAGTCCCTTACCACTGGGCCTACTCGTAGAGGATTGTTAACAATGTTGAAATTTGCAGGGGTGAGGTTCTTCCCAAAGGGTACTGTTATGCATTTTTGCGTTGGGCACCAGTTATTTGTCTGTGTCAGACCCACCTTAAGGAGATCATGGGGGATCCAGTGATTGCACCCATCATGCACTTGTTAGCAAATTATGTCAGCCAAAGGCCCTCTACATTTGCCTTGACTTCAAAGAGGTCTGTTCCAGACAGGGGAGGTCCCAGTACCGAGCCCTGTCAGATAGAGGTTGATTCCCCAACCCTATCTGCATGTGTTTTATCCATGAGCCATTTGGCTATCCTTTTGGTCACTGAGATTTATGCCTAAATTTGTGAGCTTGTCTATAATACCTGAGTGAGGTGTGTCAAATGCTTTCACCAGGCTGAGGTAGGCAGTAGGCACCATTTAGCCCTCGTCCATGGCTCTAGTGATCTTCTTGAAGTCAACCAGGTATAGTAGATTGAACTACCCTTGATGAAAATGAACTGGGATGGGTTCGGTGTTTGCATATTTTCCCTGTGCTATTGTCAGGTCAATGCATACTTGTTGAATTGTTTTGATGTTGATTGCTGCTGCCTTGCACTTAATTTCCTGAAAATGAAAGTGAAACTGTGGCAGTGAAATATAATTGAAAATCACCTATAAAAGGTTTCCTGTCTTTTCTTGCATGTTTGTTATTATATTGGTGTCTATACACCAATAAAGATGCAACAGATATTTTCTTTAATGTTGCTTTCTAGCTAAACTGATAAGACGTGAAAGTGGGCATTCAATTCTCTGGTATTGTGCAGATCACAAAAATATAAAATGAAATTTAAGAATACTTTCATCAGTATTTGTATAATTTTAATTTTTCCTGCTGAGTTGTTGTCCTAAGTAAATTAATAGAAGTCAGTATTGTATACCTTGTCACAGTCATGGATTCCAAACTTCTGTCACATGGCAAACGCATGTATCTTGTAGCAGTACTGTGTGTGTGTGTGTGTGTGTGTGTGTGTGTGTGTGTGTGTGTGTGTGTGAGATACACACACACATACATGTGTTGGCATGTTTCATGACTCAAAAGATCCTCATTAAACAGTCTCCTTTTAATTTTGGAGTTCTGATTTCTCTTTCCCTCCTGCAGCCCACTGTGACCCAACTATTTGCAGCCCATCATTTTGGATGAGGACAAATACTGTTATTTTATGAAACCCTGTGCAGAATTCTTTATTTCTTTTATTTTTTGAGCAGTGTAGCACAGACCTCGCATACTGCAAACTGTACATAGTTTTCCTGTTTTAAGCAAAACCAGGGAAGTCCTTTTAATGAGCTAAATCCTTAAGCCCTGATAGATTTATTCTACTGAAAACTTCCCCAGGTGATGGTGTGCCGACTGAAAAGGTTTTCCAGTTGAATACGAGGAGCGCATTTTGATTAGGCTTGTCAAAGTACATAGGCACGAGAGGGATTTGAAAACTCTTGGATTGTGTTGGGACTGTTTTTAATGTGCATCATCACAGATGGTTATGCAGTTTGCATCAACCACTGCATCCTTTTGGTTAAGCAGGTGTTGTCGCTTCTTAGCAAAAGCAATTCAGGACGAGGAAAGGGAAAAAAAAAAAAACCTCTAGTCTGAAGTCATGCTATTTTGGACTGTCCCAGTCTTGTGTACAGTTTGCAGTGTGAACAGTTAAGTGCCTTTGCATCAGTGTTTGCATGGCACCATTAGAATTTATTGCCTTCTTCACGATTCTCGGCTGGAGCTCCTTCTGTGTGGAGTCTGCATGCCCTCCCCGCGGTTGAGTGGCATTCGAAAGACATGCGTGAATGGGCGTGCCTTCGTTGAAGGTTGGGTGTCGGCACTGTAAAAATCTACTGCCAGTCATTAGCAGACTGGAGTTCCGATGTGGCAACCCCTAACCGGGAAAAGCCGAAAGAAGAAGAACAACATTTGTCTTGCGTCAGCCTTTTCACACCTTTAAATACTGAGATTTAAGAGTGTTCACTTGTGACTTCAGTTCTTTCTGGAATGCATTTGTAGGACACATTGCTATCCTGTGCTTAATTATTTTGGCTGTTCCTAAGATTGTTTTCTTGTGATCTCAGAAATGAGTAGGTCACTGTTGCTGCTTCCTGCCAGAAGTAATGCTTTTGAAATGTGGCTTGTAAGCTATGTCCATGTTTGAGAAGGATCTATCCCTGACTGTGAACCAGGTTTGAGGACCGTCTCTGGTGCTTGATAGATTTTGCAGTGGTGGGTGGATATGACCATCCTGGGGTTGGGGTGGGGGAGTGGCTACCAGCTACTGTAATGATTCACCAGGAGAAGTGGAAGTTTGCCTGAAGCAGCAAAGACAGTGCAGCAAGGATGTGGGCTATGAGCTCTTGCTATCCAAGTCAGTGATATTAGCCAACACATGTAAAAACTGCACATGGGAGTGGCTGAGGCACATATACAGTCTGTTTTGGTGATGCAGTTAAACTCCTCAGTACCAGGGATTGGGTTGGCACCATAAATAGTATATGCTCCTATTTGCCACACCTCACCACCAAGAATGGAGTTTGCATCATAAACAGTATATGCACTCTTTTTTACCAGGATGCTAGTGATAACGCAGATAAATAAATAAATGATGCTCATAGCTGCCTGTATGATTGCTTCCCTAGGTAGCTCTTGCCTTATAGAATACTGGATATACCCCTCTTATGGGATTGTGCATACCCTAAGGCAGAAAATTTAATAAATTAACCTTGTTAATGTTTTATTTCCTGCAATTTTGATGTTTCCTCACATAGATGCTCTGACTAGATATATTGGCTTTGTTTTACCTTGACCCACCGCTATGATGAAGATGAGCGGAAGAAAGAGAAAGGTGGACAGAGAATGTCCCATGGAGAATCAATCAAACACACTAAACAACTTTTGCACTGGTCGTTGTTGACTTTTGGCACCGGGAAACAAATGAATAAAAAGGAACAGGACAAGACATCTGCATCTTGATATCCTGAAGGATAACAGAACTTTCAGTGCTTTAAAATAAAATGGTCACCCTAAGGAATACTGGATACACCACTCTTATGGGATTGTGCATACACTAAGAGTGGAGAGCGTCTGATTGTCAGCAGAGCATGGGAGTAAAATGTTAAAGAAAAAAATGGTGTTGCTTACAACCTTACTGAGAACACCTGATAAGTATAGTTGTTTTTCTAAGGCATCTGCTTTTGGTTTCACCTTTGTCTGCCATATGTTTTGTGGCACTTTTGTGTTCCTTCCTCAGCTTTAGGACAAAACAGGCTCCTGATCTGTTGTACTTAACCCCCACTTGTCTTTTGTTTTGTTTGCCCTGTTTTTTTCTTGGTCTGCTATTCTAAATATGTATTGTATCTGTTGGCATTGTGACACTTGGATGTTCCAGTAGGTGCTTTTTTCTTTCCCCTTTAATGTGGGTTTCCTCTCCCTTGTGTCCTTAACCTAGTCATATATATAAATGCAATTTTAAATTTGTTGTGCCTGCCTATTTACTCTATGCTTTTCCAGATATCTCTGCAACAAAAATGTACAAGCATGTGTGATGCGTTTTACTGGGTGTTCATTTTTAATGCAGCTTTTTGTTTGTAGTTGTGACTTAATGAGTTTTCTGTATGCATTGTGCATTAAATTGCTAATTGTGTTTTCTGAAAAGGGTGTGGGTGTGTCTGCCTGTGTACATGTATTAGTAGCATTTAAGTGTTGGACCGGTTTCATGTTTTGTTTTGTTTTTTGCCTCCCTAGAGCTATATTACCTGGTGCAGTATCTCTTCAGCCTTTGTAATCCTTCCATTTTCTGCTGCTTCTGTTGTCACAGTTCCTGGAACATGCCCTTAGTATGCAAGAGGCATCATTTAAATTTTTGTGGTGGTTGAGCAGTATTTTTTTTTTTTTTTTTACTACCTGATGACCCCCCAACATGTTTTATCAGGCCCTCCCCCCCATCATTCATTGCTTCATGGCACTACAAAAGAGTATACACTTGTTTTCATGGAGGGCAGCAGAGATGTTCAGCATAGTTGTAGATCATACTAGCTTCTAGTGCATTAAAATTAGGTTATCCTAGCTAATCTCTGCCCAGGATGGTAGACTGGGACCAGTGCTGCATTGCTGATTTGGGCTACCAGCAGTATAGTCGCACACTGTACCATTGCGCCAGACAGCTTTCTGCCTGCTTTGATATCTGATCTGCTTTGTACAAAGCCAGCTTACTTTTGCCCAGAAAAAGAAATGCTTTTGGTAAGCACAGTGGGACATACAGTTACCAAAAACTGACATTAAAAAAAAAACGTAAACAAAACTAGTAAGTTCATGATTGCTTCTCTCTTATTTTTGTGTCGTATTCAACAGTTTTCCTTTTGTATTACTTGTAAAACATTATAATGTGTTGCTTGTAACATGCAAGTGGTTATTTTCTTGATGGCAGAGACATCTGTAATATTTACTTCTTACACTTTTCCTGGATCTTGACCTTCTGCCTATTGTGCTCACATTTGATGTTTGCATGACTTCCTTCAGGTTTCGTTGCCAGTACTGGTGATTATTTATTGACATTTGATTATATTATCATATCTCTGCTATTGCTGTATTAGTACTATTTTTTTTCTCCCCTGTTGTGGCTTGGTGGGGGCTTCATAATAACTTGATTTAGTTTTTTTTTTAGTTGTCATTTTTTCTCACCGTACACACTGTCCAGACAGTACAACTTTTCTCTGGCATCAGGTTCTGCCCATTCGCTTATAGGGAATACTGTGCACTGATACTTTGTTTAAAAAGTTTCTTGGGATGGTGTCTGCACATTTTGTTTAATCAGTATCTCCAACTGAGTTGTGTTGCCTTCTAAACTATGGGCTCCTTTTGTTTTATCTACAATGTACATGGCTGAAGGAATCATTTTTATTGCAAAATAATTTAATTTCTTTGCAGCCTTTGTCACCCACGGCTGTGATGTTTCCAAATCTGCCCACTCTTGATTGACAGTTGGGATGGCTCATCTCTAGAGAGTAATCCTGAATGCCAAAGGCTCAGTAGGTTTATAGACTCTGAGAGAAGGAAAGAAGGCTTACAGGTACCATGAATTTTAGTTTTCCTGGGACAGAAATAGTAAATGTTATAGGCAGAAAGGTGCAAGAGCAGGGAAATAAATTCCTAATAAAAATATTGCAATATATATGCAAAACCTACATGGTCTGATCTTAGGAAGCAGAGTGTCACAGGAATAGTGCTATCATACTTTAAGGAATCATCTTTATCATCATTTTGGTGTAAAAAATATCGTATTACAAAATTCAGTGTCTTGCATCATGTAAATCTGTAGAAGTTTAACAGAAAAAAATCTTCAAAGATTAATGTTAAAAAAGAAAAAAACTATGGTATTTACAAAATTCTTGAAACATGACACATTACAATGCACAATGTCTGCATTGCACAATATCCTAGGTGGATACGTAAACATAGACATCCATTCCAATAGTATAACATTACTTCTACCCTGTATATATAAGCTTAATTCAGGCTCCTAGCTATTTTGCATAGGTAACAGATCAATTGCTGGTCTGCTACCCAGAGGCTACTCCATGCTGGGTTCACTATTTGGCAATACAGTTGCCCCAGTTGTATAAGAATTCTTAGTCTCAATACCAATTTTTTAAATAACTGTCCATTAATAACCTTGCCATGTATGTAGTTCCATTGCAACTAATGTATCATTCTTATGCCAGTCCAGATAAGAATATATCTTCATGTGTAACCGTACATGACCCTGTCTATCACGATTTTTAAAGTTCCTTATAGTAATGCATTAGTTTGTACATGATCTTAATCAAGTGTGTTCACATTGTATTAACCATTGTCTTTTTTAAGTAGCAATTATAGGAGCTCAGACGCACGAAGATTTGATCCTTAGTATGAATGAATGAATGCACAATCCACCCTCTAAGTGGCATTAAGAATCCCAACCCCTAGTGTACTAGGGGGCCAATAATAATAGCTGAAAAGGAAACTTAATTCAGAGCCAAACACGAGAACCTGGCATACAGCTTAGTTAAGAATAATTAATGTAGTTAATGCAACTACAGTGCCTAGGCAACTCTGTTCCTTTTGTCAAAATGATTTCCAAAGACTCGTTTCTTCTTGTTTCTTAAATTTTTTTTTTGTTCCAACAAAGAAAATGTCTATGTAGGTACAAAATAAATGTTTCTGCTCAGATAAATTGGGCTTCAGCAGATCTACAGAATCTTCATTAATAGTGCATCTGCTAGGCTCAATTTATATTTTTCTGTCGAGGGGTAATGCAAAATTAGAATATTGATTGATGCTGGAAAGGGGGGGGGGTTCTAAGGGAATATTTAATTTTTATGGTGGTAGTATTTTTATTTGTGTGGGATTTGTGATTGGCCCAGAGATGGGGTTAGTTAGCCAGGTTTTTTCTGCAAGATGAGTTTACATTGCTTACACCAGTACTTATATTTTCCATTAAATGTGTACCTTTCCTTAGCAAAAGAACATATTTTGCAGTTCTTCCGCTGTTCATTGGAACAGAGCTACTTCTAGAACACAGGAGCTTCATAAACTAAATATTTATAACTCACATTTTGACCTTGGTGCACATAAACTAAGCACTGGCATGGTAACAATTGTGCAAACAGGTACTGTACGTAGTCTGTGGTAGTTTCGCCTGCATAGCTAAATGCAAATAATATTCCCAGTGGTGCCAAAGGAGGACTCAAACCTGTACTTAAGCCATGCTGATTCTGATCTTACAACACATGTCAAAGCTCTGCAACTATGGGCTCTCGTTTTAAAGTAGATCTTTCATCTTTCTTTTGGCCTATATTCCTATGGCTCCATTCCTTGTGTCTAGGGTACTAAACAGATGCTTCTTGAAGGGTTATTACATCTTAAGCCTCCTGGGTAAGGTATTTTTCCACCGTGGGACCTTCATTATGTTCCAGGTAAACTGATCCAAGCCCACTTTGAGACAGTGGTGTTAACTCCTCTTAGCTTCTTAACCTGGAAGACAGATTTACAGTAACCTCAACCAGAAGGATTTCAAAGTTTCTTGAGAGGGTCATGCTGTATAGAAAACCAGTCTTTATTCCCCAGGTGGTAGCAAATGTTTTCCTGATTCTGTCTATCCATTCACTAGTTTCCTTTTGCTTCAGAGATTTAAAAAGAAAAGATTTCTTAGGTGTTTATAGTGAGATGAGATTATTTGGATTTATATGAACTACTGAGCAGCTATTTGTCTGATATATACAACAAAAAGTTGATTATAGCTTAATAGCTGGTGCACACTGTATTATATTCCACTGTGCCTTTAATGGAGAAGAGCTCAGGTGATATTGTGCACAAAATCTCCTTCATCCACGGTCAGTGCAGGGTCATCCTCGGAGGAGTAAGCTCTCACGCTTTGCTAGAATCGTCCTTTACAAACATTATTGGGCTGATATCAACACCAGGAGCAAGGTGGGGGTAGCTGTTACCGTTAGAAATGGTGTCCTGCACTTGATTCTGTTCGGTGATCATACCTCCCCTTTAAAATATGAAGTTCAGGGAATTTTCCCAGGTGTAAGAAAGATTGCAGCAGAGAGTCATACAGTTAACATAGGCAAGCTGAGTTAGGAACTTTATATTGATAGTAGATGTTGGAGTTTGATCACTGTTGTAATCAGGGCTCCTTCCCACACTTCCTCTTGTCCTTTACTTTGTATTGGGCATCAGAGGACTGGGGTGGATTTCCCTGAACCTTCTGAGTGCTTAGAATTTAGAGCCATGCTAGGACTGGGCTCATTGTGTAAATTAACAATTTGGCTTTTTGTTGGGTGTGATCAGTCATGTATCTTGCAGCCTCTGTCATTTTACACAGTGCTGCTTTCAGCTTTGCACGACTTCTTCTGTTATATTCATAAAAAAAAAAATGTCTTTTAAAATGGTACCCCCATTATGTAGAGCATCTGTGTATTATGAAGCTGTACATTAGTCCACCCTTTTAACAGTCATTTAAAATTCGTGCAACTATGATAATGTCTCTGGCTTGGGTTGGTAGGATGCATGCAAAATGCAATAGTGCCTTTCTTTCCTTGTATCACAGTGTTTTGGCAGACGGTCCTTTTCATCTAATAACAAGTAACTAATGAGGCCTAGCCTTTGAAGCATGTAACTAGTGGAGTGGTATTCAGAAACGTCTTATTCTTGGGCTGATTTAAAAAACCCATACTGCTCAGTGTCATGGGGATGCCAGGGCCTATCCTACTAATCCAGTGGATGGAGGGCAAAACACCAGTTTTGAAGGACCACCACAGTCATAGGAAGCATTCTCTTTTTCACACTCTCTCACACACACACACACACACACACACACACACACACACACACACACACTTGCAGACTGTACTGTTTGGGATGTGGGAGAAAACAGAAGCATTCACTGAAATCCTGCATACTCCACACAGCCATGAACTGAACCAGAGAACCAAGGAGGTGTGAGGCAACGAGACTAATTACTGTCCTACTTTATCAGTCTTGCCCACTTTGTCAGTCTTGTCCTTAGTTATAGACTTCACTAATTCACATTTTGGTTTGGGCTACAAAACTTGTGTAACATTTGCAGTTTCACCTGCCTAAGGTAAACATTTGAAACTTGCAAACTCACTCTGTAAAGCAGCTGATCTTATGCCTTGTATACTTCCTTTAATTGGGTAGGAAAGTCACTGTAAGTGAAGCATTCGTAATAAAGCTGTTCCACAATGGACGCTACATTTTCAATGAATGTCAAACATCAGTATGAAAATACATTAAAGAAATATCCTAATCTTTATCCTTTTGGAGTTAGGGTCTGCTCTTATCTGGACATAGGTAGTTCATTCCATGGATATAAACAAAACCAAAAATGCTATTATTTCAGACAAAAAGAACTACTATGTAGAACTTCAGCAATCCACAAAAAAAGAACCAAAAAGGTTCTGGTCTACTATCAATCATCTACTTATCCCAGGTAAAATAGTAGCACCTAACCCACAGAATCTAGACCCTGATAATCCCTCTTTAATAGCCAATAACTTCAATAGCTTCTTTACTACTTCCATACAAACACTAGCAAGCCATTTATCCCCTGATGCTTCCCAACTGATCTTAAGTAACACCAACAACGTCATTCCTTCCCTTCAACTTCAACCCATACCCACCTCCTACATACAATCTCTCTTACAAAAACTTAAACCCACTACCCCCTCAGCAGATAAGCTTCCTGCTGAATTCCTTCAGGTAGCAGCAAAAGCTATAGCCTACCCTGTTTCGATCCTAATAAACAGATCCATAAGAAAGTGATTTTCCAGCAATCTGGAAGATATCACACATCATACCCTTACATAAAGGAGGCAAATCCACTGACCTCTCTAACTACCGCCCAATAGCACTATTATCTCCACTAGCTAAAATCATGGAAAAATGTATACACAAACAACTACTTAACCATCTCCTTCAAAATAACCTACTAGCAAACACTCAACATGGATTTAGACCCTCACATAGTACGACCACTGCACTACTTTCCTTTACTAACACAATAAACTGTAACCGTAATAATAACAAACTAACTGCTTCTCTTTTCCTAGACCTGTCAAAAGCCTTCGACATGGTCAACCATAAACTTCTCCTACACATACTAAACTCACTTGCCTTGGATTTTTCCTCCTTAACGTGGTTCTCATCCTACCTTGAAAACCGACAACAAGCAGTACTCTGGAAAAATTCTCTATCTGCTCTACTACCTATCTCCTTAGGAGTACCTCAAGGATCAATATTAGGCCCACTCTTATTCTCTATCTTTATTAATGATCTTCAATCATCTATCCATAACACTACCTGCATACAATATGCAGATGATTCTACCATCATCTGTACAGTTCCTACCCAATCTGTACTCCAGTCACTCACACAATCTACCTTTTCAACCGTTGAACAATGGTTCTCAAAAATATGTCTCCTTCTCAACTCCAAGAAAACAAAACTATTACTATTCTCACCTACCCACAAATCTCCTCAACTAAATTTTACTATTACTGCAGCTGACAATTCTCTTATCTCCCCAGACTCTACTACCAAACTGCTTGGTGTTACTATTGATAATAATCTTAACTATGATTGTCATATCAATAACACTATAAAAGCAGTAAATAAAAGATAGGTTCACTGTACAGAATAAAACCCTTCCTTACTCCAGAAGCACGGACCACCTTAGCTCAATCACATCTTATCTCCACCCTACTGTATGCTTCCTCTATTTACACCAATCTCTCTAAAGGTAACCTGAAAAACTAACTACATCCTATCATAATATAGCCCGTTTGCCACAGCATCCCAGTACAGAACTCACCACTGTAATAACTTAAAACAATTACAATGGTTAGAACTACCTAACAAGCTTATCTATCAACAACTCTTAATTACACATAACATTCTTTATCAACCAACAAAAACACCAGCTCTCAGTAACCTCCTTACTCCCTACAAAAACTTGGAAACAGTTGATCTGCCGAAAAGATACAAGTCACCACAACTAGAATTACAAATTCAGCAGGTAACTGTCTATTTTCAAACTCCATAGGGAAAATATGGAATAACCTCCCCCCACACATTACCTCACTAGACTCCTTTCAACTTTTCAAAAAACAACTTCTATTACATCTTAACTTCTGGCTCTGCCCCTGTACCAATCCAGACTAAATGACTTCTTCGCTCTTCAGCCATACCTCCCTACGTAAAAATCACAATCTTTCCCTGCTATTTCAAATGACTAAATTGCTGTACTGTTCTAAAAAAAAAAAAAAAAAAAAAAAAAAAAAATTTTGAATATATAGCTTAGGCTATTTGTTTTTTACCTGTTTTTTTTTTTGCTGTATTTTCTACTACACTAAAATGCATGCATTGTTGCTTAAATGTTTAACCTTGTTTTAATTGTGGAGCTTTTCTCCCCGGGCCTCCACTGAAAATGGAAATTATCCAGCTGGACTAGCCCGGTCAACAAATGTAAAATAAAATAAATAAATAAATAAATATATAGCTTACCTTAATCGTAATATCGCATTTTGTCTCCAGAGTTCCCAGCAAAGATCCTCCATAATTTGATAATTACTAAAATTACAGAATTAGTTTTTCCAGCCATAAGGCACCCTTAGCCAGGATCTTGAAGATTTATTTTAAGACCAAGTTATCCAACTACAAAAGCTGCATATCAAACATGAGGCAGTTTAGTTCAGGATCTTAAAAATAGGTTTTTGTATTGCTAATCATAAGCATTATGCTTTTTATAAGCATGAACCTTTACGTACTATTGTGCTAACTACACTGTCGTCAAGTTTTATAGTATAGACCACATGAGCTTAAGACCACCTCTGCTGAATTACTGTGTTATGTATTAAGCCTGATAACATGACCTAATATCAGGATGTTGCAAACTATATGACAGGTTTACAGAAGTACATCTGCAACTGTGAATAAGTTCAATAGTTTTCTGTGCCTAGTGCTTTAAAAATATCCAGAATTATAATTTATTCCTCACTACATGTGGATTACCTGAAAAGCCTGTGGGATAAACCACAAGAGGTGGACAAGAGTTTGGTAAACTTGCATAACAGCATGCCTTCAAATTAGGGAAGAACAAATGTAAACTCCGAGTTGCAAGTCAAGAGAACAGGAGCATATAATAATGGTGAGCAAAGGCCCTGAATCAGAAATGGTATTTAAATGTTACTCTAATTCATTTTAAAAGTTAATAGAACAGCAAGATTTCCTTCAAGAATGCAACTGCAGTCCTGACATATGGGTTGTCCTGCCTCAGGCAGCCCCTCGGTCGGCCAGATTCCAAAGTCTGGGTCCGGCGTCGGCCGATGTCGCCTCCTCCCCGACGTCAGAGTGGCTGGAGTATAAAGGCATCAGCCGACGCCATCTTCTTCAGTCTTTCTTGCCGCGCGGTGCCCGAAGCAGAAGCAGTTCGCAAGTGCCGGTCGGTCAGCTCCTGTGTTTTCAGTTACCGAAGTCATCTAAAAGCTAAGTACCCCATTGGGGAACATTTTTTCTTGCCTCAGCCGATGTCAGAACAAATTGAGAAAGTTAATAATTGTTTGTCTTGTGGTAAACAAATACCTCATAAGGACTTCCATTCTTACTGCCTCCCTTGCCTGGGCCCAGACCACGGCGTCTTGGCCTGTGCTGCCTGTGCTCGCTTTAATAAGCGCACTCTCAGGTGCTGGGCAGAGTTTGCAGAAGACTTTTTTGGCAAATCCTACGCTTACAACATGCTGTCGGAACAACCGACAGCACAAACTACCAAAAAACGAAAGGACCGGGACCGACATCCTCGGCCCGCGTCTTCCACCGATATAACGCCTAATCCCTCCGCGAGTGCTTCGGTCCCTTCGGAAGCGGTAATTCAACTGCTCCAGGCCGACGACACTGCGTTAACTCATCCCTCGGTCTCGGAGACTACACCGGTGCCGGTTGTTGATTTTCCTCCGGAAACCGAAGTTCTGGATCTACCCGACACCATTCCCATGGACAAAGTTACCCCTGCATGTGGGGCAGATAGGCCTCCTGTATCCATGTCAATCAAGGCCTTTGCACGTGCTAAGGCTGCCAGCCAGGTCAAGGCCCATCCTAAACCTACTTCTCAGGCCCCTTCTTCTGACAGGCAAATCATGTCTCTGGCTGCAGATCTAATCTTTCTTATCAGGGGGTCTCAGCCTCACCCAGACAGAGGTTCTCAGCCGCCTGCAGAAAAAAGGCCTAGAACTGAGCAGGCAGACAACCTCTCTTCAGATAAAGCCTCTGGGGATTCAGAGCATTCAGATACCCATGAAGAATCCTTCCAGGCCTATGAGGACTCTGATGCTGAGGAATCTATTCCCTCTGCCTCTCCTCCAGAGGATTTTTCTTTCGGTGAAGTCCTCCACTCCATGAGGGAACATTTTAAGTGGCAGGGTCAGGAATTTTCTGATTCTAGGAAAAGGCTACGTACCTTCCTTAAGTTACCCCAGCACAGACCTTTAGCTATCCCTCCAGTTTTGGATGTCCTGGATGATGTTTTCTCTGACTCCAGTGCTTCCCCTGATTCTCTCCCTCCTGCTCCTGTCAAGCCAGACAGATATTACAGGGTCCCTGACACTCACAAGCATCTCTTTAAGGCCCACTCTGTGGATCTAGAAACCATTTCACAGGGCCCCAGAGGAGTGGCTACCTCCTCAGCCAAGAATCCACTGCCAGCTGACAGGGAAGCAAGGTCCCTGGAGAGATGGGGTAAAAAAAAGTTTATACCTCTTCCACCCTTGCCATGAGGTCACTTAAGTGCCTTTTTCATATGTTTCAGTACCAGGATTATTTACTGGATGATTTGCAGAAAAAGATAGCCTCTCCTGAGCCTATAGATAGAAAGGCATTGCAGGATTTGGTTCATAATACTCAGCAGGTTAGTAATCATTTTCTACACTGTGATTATGATGCATTGGAGGCTTCATGTAGGGCAGCTATGACAGGGGCTGTTATCCGTAGACATGCTTGGTTGAAAGAACAGCCACTGCCAGATCATGTTAAAGTAAAGCTCCTGGATGCACCTCTGGATAAACAGAAGCTTTTTGGTGCTAATGCTCAGGATGTGTTGAAATCTATTGAGGATAAGGCAAAATCAGTACAGACAGTAAAGGATTTCCTCCAGGTTCAGCCACCAAGGTTCAGCAGGAATTGGCCTTCAAAGAATTGGTCCTTTCCAGACTCTGACAAGTTTCAAAGGGGAAAGAACAGGCGTGCACGAGGTACAGGGCAAAACCGAGGCTCCTACAAGGGGACGCCAATGGCAACCACAAAATCAGAGAAGTGGCACAGGTAGTTCACCTGCACCACAGGGACAATCACAATGACTTACCTTTCACTCCGCCTACCAAGGCTCAAAGAAAAGCACCTCTAGGCGGAAAATTATCTCTATTCTCAAAAAACTGGCACATTATAACAAAGGACAATTGGATTCTGGACATAATAGACAGAGGTTACAGGTTCCACTTCCATACCTTACCAACAGGACAAGGCATGCCAAACCTGCCACAAAATCAAAGGGCAGAGGCACTCATAGAAGTCTCAAAGCTGTTACAAATAAAAGCAATAGAGAAGGTTCCTCCTCAGGAACAAGGCCAGGGATTTTATTCAAGACTGTTCCTTGTTCCAAGAAAAGAAAAACAATGGAGGCCTGTATTGGACTTGTCCGTTCTAAATACTTTTCTCATGGTGCCAAAATTCAAGATGCTGACGTTACAGCAACTTCTTCCCATGCTGGGCAAGGGGTCTTGGCTGGTTACTCTGGACCTCAAGGAGGCATACCTGCATGTCCCTATCAGACAGTTGCAGAAGATACCTCAGATTTCTTGCAGGAACAGAGCACTGTCAATTCTCAGCATTGCCGTTTGGCTTATCTACTGCGCCCAGAGTATTCACGAAATGCCTGGCATCAGTAGTGGCACATTGCAGACTCCAGGGGATTCAAATATACCCTTACCTGGACGACTGCCTAATACAAGCAGACAGCAAACAGACCTTGATAAAACACTTGGATTACGTCATTCAATTGCTGCAGGCTTTGGGATACACAGTCAACATTCAAAAATCAAGATTACTGCCATCCCAAGAGATTATTTTTCTAGGAGCAAAACTAGACACACAGCTACAAATGGCTTTCCTCACAGAGGAGAAACAAGAGCATTTAACAGCTTACTTCAAAGGCCTAGCAAAATTAACCCACCTGACCACAAGGAAGACCCTGCAGGCCCTGGGGTTCATGGCATCTTGCATTCTTCTAATCCCTCTGGCAAGACTACACATGAGAAAGCTGCAATGGTACCTAAAAAGCTTGTGGTCGCAACACAGCCACAACCTAGAAGACATAATACCACTCATACTATGCCTGCAAAGGGAATTTTTGTGGTGGGCTCAAGCAAGTCACTTAAATGAAGGCATGCTTTTCAACAAACCTCCAACAAGTCAAACTATTACAACAGACGCCTCAGACCATGGATGGGGGGCGCACATGGACGGCAGATGCATTCAAGGGCAATGGACTCCCATGGAGATGCATCAGCACATAAATCAAAAAGAGATGTTGGCAGTGATACATGCAATAGAAGCCTTTGGAAAATCTCTTCAGCAAGGTCATCTGCTAATAAGGACAGACAACACCACTGTCATGTGGTACATAAACAAACAAGGGGGCACTCATTCCTACCCCCTCTGCAGACTAACAATGATTCTTTGGGAAAAGTCCCTGAAACTGAACATCTACTTGCAATCCCAGTTTGTTCCCGGCAAGGACAATGTTCTGGCAGACAGGTTGAGCAGAAATTTCTTGGATCCACACGAATGGATGCTACACCCACGCATTTTCTCACAAATAGCATCTGCATGGGGAAGACCAGACCTAGACCTCTTTGCATCTCATCTCAATCATCACCTGGAAAGGTTCTGCACAAGGGTACACCATCCTCTAGCTTGGAGAACGGATGCTCTTTCCTTCAGCTGGAATGCTCTAACAATTTATGCATTCCCTCCTCTACCTTTGCTCACCAAGGTGTTACTGAAGATCAAGGCAGAACAACCAAGAGGAATCTTGATAGCTCCAGACTGGCCAAGGCAACACTGGTATCCACTACTACTGAGCATAACTCACTCCAAACCGTGGCCCTTGCCTCAATGGCCTCTGCTCCTGACTCAACACAGTTACAAGACTGTTCATCAGAACCTGCAAACCTTAAAGCTGACAGCTTGGAGAGTTCCATGACCCAGACCCATGACTCTCTCTCCGTAAATGTTCAGGAAATTTTGCTGGAGGCACCTTCCACCAGAAAAACCTATTTGGCCAAATGGAAGAGATTCACCATCTGGAATGTCAACAAGGGCCAGGATGCATCACTGCTGAACATACCTCAGATATTAGAATACTTAGCAGAAATGTTTCACAGTGGCCTCTCATACTCTTCCATCAAAATCCACGCTTCAGCTATCTCAGTACATTACAACTGTGATCCACCTGTGTTTTCGCATCCCTTGCTAAGACAGCTTCTAAGAGGCATAAAGAATATCAAACCTCCAAGGAAGCTACCAATTCCTGCATGGGACCTCAATTACGTCTTGGAAAAATTAACTCTTCCTCCTTTTGAACCAGCAGCATCTTCAGAAATGCAATTTCTCTCTTGGAAAACGGTTTTCCTGTTGGCAGTCACCTCAGCAAGAAGAGTCTCGGAGATACAGGCCCTCATGGCAGTTCCTCCTTTTCTCATCTTTCATCAGGACAGAGTTTCACTTTGGATATCACCTTAGGCATGAATGAAGGATTGGTCCTGAGTGTCTCTAGTCTAAACCAAGCAATTCACCTGCCTACTTTCTTTCCTAACCCTCAAAATAAAGGGGAAAAGCTGCTGCATACTTTAGACATTCACAGACAACTACGCTACTACTTGGACAGAACAAAGTCCACCAGGAAGTCCGACCAGCTGTTTGTAGCCTATGCTGCTGGAGTGCAAGGAAAAGCAGTCACCAAACAAACTATCTCAAAATGGATTGGACACTGCATCAGATTCTGTTATTCTTTTCATGGAAAAAGTGTGCCAGCTAATGTTAGACCACACTCCACCAGAGCCATGGCCACATCCACAGCTTTTCTAAGAGGAGTGGCTACAAAAGATATTCTAGAGGCTGCTACATGGAGCTCCGTGCATACATTTACCAAACACTACAACCTGCCATTATACTCCAGATCCCGAGCAGGCTTTGCTTCGGCAGTCCTGCAGGGCCTTCTAGCTACATCATCTCTTGCTTAGTCCTACCACCCCCAGCTTGGCTATGGTATTCAACCAATATGTCAGGACTGCAGTTGCATTCTTGAAGGACATAGTACAGTTTTGTACCTACCATAAATGTAGATGTCCGATAGATATGCAACTGCAGTCAGGTTTTCCCTCCCTCCTACCCCTCTGTTTTTTCCCCTTAGTCCTTTCTCCCCTTACACCATAATATATAACCCCAGCTGATAGGTATCTGTTTATTACTGTTGTGCATGTCTGGTTTTATCTGTTTATCCATTCACAAAATCTAGCCTTCCTTGGAGGGCACCTGGCATCTGGGGCAAGAAACACTGAAGAAGATGGCGTCGGCTGATGCCTTTATACTCCAGCCGCTCTGACGTCGGAGAGGAGGCGATATCGGCCAACGCCGAGGGGCTGCCTGAGGCAGGACAACCCATATGTCAGGACTGCAGTTGCATATCTATTGGACATCTACATTTATGGTAGGTACAAAACTGAACTTTTTGGACTAACATGCATTTTCTGAACAGTAAAAAGCTTGAAACTCTGCCTAGAATTATTAATTGACTGTAATTCTTAGTGATTTACCAAAAAGTCAAAATTTTATGAAGGGTAAGGCAAAATATAATGCAAAATCAGAGATGCTCTGCAAAATCTGGACAGTTAAGGGGTCATATTCTAATGCTGTGTATTTGAAACCTAATCCAAAAAAAAAAATCTGATCAGTAGTGCAAATGACAAGTCTAGAAGTCAAGCAGGCATTACAAAAGATTCTAGGAATAATGCAGTATATTGTAATTTGGTATCTAATGTGCCTTGCCTCCTAAGAAAGTTGTTGTAACAAGATGCAATCTGGAATTATAGCTGTAGCTACAAAGTGCTTTGAGATGCTCAAGAATTAGAATCAGAAATATTTTATTCATCCCACAGGAAATTGCTTATGTTACAACTGCACAGATAAACGTAGACACAATGTAAATCAAACACAAATGTTACATAATTAGGTATGATAGATACTATACTCGCGTATGTTACCTCATATATATACAACAGCAACGCCTGACATAGGTGCACTGTTGACCATAGTAGAAGTATTACATGAGTTTGATACCACATATAGTAGTGATCTGAAAGTGGAAGCCTTTTGTGGTAATTACCACTCACACTACAATATGAGGTATTGTACATGGTATATCATATTGCACAAAGGATAATTGCATTGATGATTAATATTGCACTGAAAAAATAGGTAAGAGAGGTAAAAAGGATTGGGATAAAAGAAAAACATGGGTGAGAATTTAATGTTGCATTATGTGGTCACCTTCAGTAGTGGGGCTGGTGCTAAGATGGTAGGAGATGATATAGAGTCTGGCTGTGGGCAGGAAGCATTTCTTGTGACGTTCAGTAGAGCACTTTATGCTCATTAGTCTCTTGCCAAAGGAACTTCTCTGTCCTTCCACCACTCTGAGTAGGTGGTCACTATTTTCCATGATGGACTTTAGTTGCACTATAATTCTACTCTCAGCCATGGTTCTGAGGGTGCCTAGTTCTTCTCCAACTACAGAGCTAGCCTTCCTTGCCAATTTGAGTCTCTTTGCCTTGGCCTTCTTTATGCTACTACCCCAGCACGTCACTGTGAAGAAGGTAGTGCTGGCAACTACAGTCTCATAGAACACCCGCCACATAGTGTTGCCGACTCCAAAGGATCTGAGTCTTCATAGTAAGTGCAGCCTACTCTGACCCTTTTATATGCCACCTGTGTGTTTCTGGCCCAGTCCAGCTTACTTTCCAGGTGCACCCCAAGTACTTGTAGTCCTTAACAATCTCCACTTCAACCCCCCCAGTACTTGTAGTCCTTAACAATCTCCACTTCAACCCCCCCCCAACTGACAGAGGGGTCATTAGGGGATGAGATTGTGATCTCCCTGGATCTTCTACCAACTTATTCATTTTACTGATGTTCAGCTGCAACTGATTAATCTCATACAAACTCAGAAAGTTGTCCAGCACCCGCCTGTATTCCTCTTAGTCTCCATGCCTGATGCTTTCTACTGTGACTGAGTCATCCAAGAATTTTTGCAGGTGACAGCACTCAGTATTATAGTTGGTCTGTGGTATACAAGGTGAAAAGGAAAGGTGATAAAACTGTCCTCTGTGGTGCTGCAGTGCTACGTAGCGCTGTCAGATGTGCAGCCTTCCAGTCCGACATATTGAGGCTCATCAGTCAGTCTAGGATCCATGAAACTAAGGGAGCATCCATATTCATCACTGACAGCTTACTCCCCAGCCTGTGTGGTTGGGTGGTGTTAAAAGCACTTGAGAAGTCAAAGAATATGATTCTGAGGTATCCTCTTGGTTTGTCCAGGTGACTGTATGCTCTATGCATAAGGTGAATAATGTCATCTTCGACCTCTGTCTTCTCCTGGTATGTGAACTGAAGGGGGTCTAGTTCCAACCTGACCTTGGGCAAAGTGCTTCCAGGACTATCTTGTCGAGGACTTTCATGCAATGTGACTTGGGTGCCACATGCCTGTAATTTGAAGTATTCCCAGGTGTGCCTTCCTTAGCACCGGAATCAGGCAGGATGTTTTCCACAACATGGGTACCCTATGGCTACTGAGGCTCAAGTTGAAGATCCTGAGTAGCACCCCTCCAAGCTGTGAGGTGCAGGTCTTCAGCACCTGTGGACTAATGTCATCATACCCCACCACTTTTATAGAGCAAAGTCTTGGTTCTCTGATCGCCTGGTGCTTCGATAGGATGGTAGTAGAACTGCTTGCCTCTGCCTGGTGCTTTTCGTTTGTGCCATGTGGTCCGGATGTGATTTTTGTACCTTCCTTCCCCTGTGTTGAACAGTAGAGGCTGGGTAGGGCCTCTGCCTGGTGGGTTTTGTTTGTGCCATGTGGTCCGGATGTGAGTTTTGTACCTTCCTTCCCCTGTGTTGAACAGTAGAGGCTGGGTAGGGCCTCTGCCTGGTGGGTTTTGTTTGTGCCATGTGGTCTGGATGTGATTTTTGTACCTTCCTCCCCTGTGTTGAACAGTAGAGCCTGGGTAGGGGAAGAGGCAGACAAGGTATGCATTTTGCTATCCAGAAGGGCATCTTCCCTTTGCATGTGGGGAGCATTTTTGAATCATTAAGATACTGTGATATAAATAATCCAGATATGTACCAAATAGATGCCAGTCAGAACTGTACAGGGACTGTGAAGTTTTAGAGATGCACAAAAGAGATGTGCTCTTCATATTGAAAAAGAACATATTACAGTAATGGGTGGATATGAGAAATTCTATGAATCTGGTTATGGTAGTGGAAGTTAGGTGGAAATAGACCTTGAATTTTTATCAGTAGTTAATGAATGCAAGAAATTTCATGGAAGTGTTATTTATAAAGAAGTTAAGCTGGAAACAGACTACACATTTTTACAGCATATTTAGAAAGTCCTTGTACAAAATACTTTTGAGACTGCAGAGGATGTTCATAACATATAGAAATAGGAACTGCTGTTACAGGTAAGGTGTGCAGTCTTTCACTTAATTTTTCCAAACAAAATTTGTTGTTGCTGAAAACGTATGTGATTTACTTACTATAACTTGACAATTAGCTGTACTGCAACTTCAGTGTTCACAGCTGTTAGCCCAGTTCAGGTCTGTTGATGAATTCACTTTCCAATTTTATCCTGTCTGTATATGTTATATCTTTGATGACATTTGTCTGGCTGGCTTACTGTTGTGTATTCACAATAAACTTTTGTTATTGTAACTATATTATATGTGAAAGGGAACCACTTGATGTCCTTTTATTTCACTGTTGCAGTGTTCATTGCATTAGGGATCCATTGCCAAGGGCGTCCCAATGTCCTGCCAGTATACCAAAGGCTTTAGGTTGCTTTAAGGCATGCCATACATTACACGTATGTTTCTTGCATAGTGTAAGGCATAAAGGTGACGTCCGGGCATACCATCCTTGGAACTTCTTTGCTGCCAGTCTGAATGCCATTGCTTGATTGTCAGGCTGAACACCCGTTATGTTGCTGCTGTGATGCTTATCTCCATATCTAGATCCATCACCTTTTAGGGAAGCTTTTAGATCTCTCTATTTCCTGGCATTTTCAGATGTTCTTCATGTTTCACTGTTGCAGTCATTACATTTGGGTAATCTGCTGGCAGGTTGCCCTCAGTCGGCCTGAATAACAAAGTCTTGGGTCCTGCGTAGGTTGCGGTCTCCTCTTCCTGATGTCAGGTCTTCAGGGATAAAAAACATGCAGCTGACGCCATTTTATTCAGTCTTTCTTGTCACGTGGTGCCTGAAGCAGAAGCAGTTCACAAGTGCCGGTCGGCCGACTCCTTAAATTTTCGCATTCGAGTTTCAGAACCAAAGTCTTCAAACTAAAGCTAAGTACCCCGTTGGAAACTTTTTCTTGCTCCTTACCGATGTCAGTAAAAGTTAATAGTTGCATTACTTGTGGGAAGCAAATACCTCGTAAGGATTTTCATTTGTACTGTATTCCTTGCCAATCTCGTATCATAACGTGCCTTGCTGTCAGTTTTGTGCTAGATTTAACCAATGCACTATTAAGCGTCGGTATATTTTTGCTTCTAAATATTTTGGATCAAGATTTAATTATCCTGACATGTCGTCAGTTAGCAATCCAACTACCGGAGTTCACAAAAACGCAAAGAAAAAGACCGAGACAGATCATCGAGGTCCAAAACCGACAAAGCTTCTCCTAAGCCAGTTGCCAGTTCACCGGTACTCAGGCACTTTCGCAGCCCCTGATACCCTCTACTTTTGAGTCGCAGGCCTCTACCGAGACCCATTCAGAGTCTAGTATGCTGCGAGATTCTCAGAGCATTGAACCCGCGGATGTCTCTCCCTTGGATGAGTCCGGAGCCACTGTGCAGGCATGGGCTTCTGAGGGTGTGTTCAGGCCTCAACATTTCTATGTAAAACCGATGCCAGCCTCAAAAACAAGGTCAAAAACATCTTCTATGTCTAAAAAACCGATGCATGAGCCACGTGCGCAGACCTCTATGCCTAAACAGATGATCAAAATGGCTGAGGACTTAATTACCCTGATCAGGGGTTCACAACCCCCCCCCCCCCCTGCTAAGAGGCTTAGGCAAGGCACTGATTATGAATCTTCACATCAGGTTTCCATTTCTTCTGATTCCTCTTCTGATCAGGAATTTTCTATTCCACCCTATGAGGATTCTGATGCAGAGGAGTCCATCCCATCTGCATCTCCTCTTGAGGATTATTCTTTTGGAGAGACTTTGCTTACTTTAAGGGAACATTTTCATTAGGAGAGTCAGGACTTCTGTGAATCAAAAAGAGGCTTAGGGATTTCCTTCTTCCTCAGCATAGGCCTTTTGGCAATACCTCCTGTATTAGACATTGTTGATTGTGTTTTCGGAGTCAAGCATGGCTCCTGATTCCCTATCTCTGGCTCCTAGTAAGCTAGACAGATATTACAGGGTTCCTGACTCCCACAAATTTTTATTCAAAAATCCTGCTGCTGATCCTGAGGGTCCCAAGGGTGTAAAGGCCTTTACAGCCAAAAATCCTACCCCCTCTGATAGAGATTTCAGGGCGCTGGATAGTTGGGGAAAGAATGTTTATACGTCTGCAACCTTGGCAATTATGGCCTTAAACTGCCAGTTTCATATGCTTAAATATCAACAGCACGTTATGGGCTTATTGAAACAGAAAATTATGTTGAATTCTGATTGTGTGGAAAATAAAGAATTACAGGAGTTATTGCATTCAGCAGAACAGGTTGGAAAGCATACTTTGCAATGTGGTTTTGATTCCTTGGAGGTCTCTTGCAGGGGCGCGATTACTGGATCTGTGATAAGGCATGCCTGGATCAAGGAGCAAAATTTGCCTGATCATGTTAATGCTAAATTGTTGGATGCCCCCTTGCAGTATGATACTCTGTTTGGTAATAAGGCAGAAGAGGTTTTAAAGAAAATGGAAGAGAAAGCTAAATCTATGCAAACTATAAAAAATTTCTTAGAAGTGCAGCCACCCAGGTTCACTAGGCACTGGCCTACTAAAAATTGGTCCTTTCCTGTGTCCAACAGAGCCTCTCAAGGCAAATCTCAGGTGCTCAAAAGGCTCTAGATACCAGTCACAGGGTTCTTACAGGTCAAAGCAATGGGGTGCCTCCACCTCCAAATCTGGAGAAATAAAGCACAACCCTACAGTAAGCAGTCTCAATGACTTCCTTCTACCTTCACTAAGCGCTTATCTTTTGGCAGCTCCCTTGGGGGGAAAATTAACACTTCATGCTCAAAATTGGCAATTAATTACCCAGGACAAGTTGGTATTAAACATAGTATCCCAGGGGTACAGATTTCATTTCCATACTTTGCCAATTCCAAACGGTTGGCCAGATCTGCCACAAAATCAGTGGGCAGAGGCTCAAACAAGTTACGTCCCTCATGGATATGGTGGCTATTCAACCGGTACAAGAAAAGGAAAAAGGACAAGGTTTTTATTCAAGACTTTTCCTGGTACCCAGAAAAGATGATGCCTGGTGTCCAATAATGGACTTATCGATTTTGAACACATTCCTGGACATTCCAAAATGCTGACTTTACAACAGCTACTGCGTATTCTGGGCAGGAACGCTTGGTTAGTGACTCTAGACTTAAGAGGCATACATGCATATCCCAATAAGGGAATCGTGCAGAAGATACCTCCGCTTAAAGGCATGTTTTTTTGCATTACCGATTCTCTGCCCTGCTCTTTGTAAAGACCCTGGGCGCAGTAGATAAGCCAAAGTGCCTGGCACCAGTAATTGCATTTTGCAGACAAAGAAGCATACAAATTTATCCTTATCTGGACGATTGTCTCATTCAAGCAGAGGACAAGGACACTCTTCTTCAACATCTGGAGTTTGTAAAAAGGCTTCTAACATGCCTAGGGTACACAATAAATGAAAAGAAATCCCAGCTGGTACCCTCTCAAGTAATTACATTCCTGGGTGCAAGCTTGAATACAACTGCATAGATGATTTACCTTATGCCAGACAAAGGCAACTGACAACATACTTCAAACAAATGGCAACAAAAACCCAGTTATCTGCAAGACAAATTCTGCAGGCTTTGGGGTTCATGGCATCCTGCATTCTACTAATTTCATATGCGAGACTGCATATGACTAAACTTCAGTGGTACCTAAAACGTTTATGGAGTCAGCATTGTCACAGTCTGGAAACGATGATTCCTCTCATTCCCTGCCTACAACAGGAGTTTCTTTGGTGGGCAGAGACATGTCACCAAAACAAGGGACTGTCATTCACTGTACCCCCTGCCACCCAAACCCTAACTACAGATGCATCAGACTATGCATGGGGGGCCCACCTGGCAGGGAGATGCATTCAGGGCAAATGGAGCCCAAAACAAATGCATCTGCATATCAACCAGAAAGAGATGCTAGCTGTTTAAAATGCTCTGACAGCCTTCAAGGACTTACTTCATCCAGGACAACTACTGATAAAGACGGACAACACTACGGTTATATGGTACATAAACAAGCAGGGGGTACACATTCCTACCCCCTTTGGAGACTAGCCATGGCATTGTGGAACACAGCTTTGACTTGCCAAATACATCTTCAAGCTCAATTCCTGCCAGGAAAACAAAATACTCTGGCAGACGACCTAAGCAGAAATCTTATGGACCCGCACGAGTGGAAACTGGATCCACAAATCTTCAGCATGTTAACACAGAAATGGGGGAGCCCAAACATAGATCTATTTGCCTTTCTCCAAAATTATTAACTGGACAAATTCTGCACAAGGACTTATCACAGACAAGCATGGAAGTGGATGCCCTATCAGTCTATGCCTTTCCCCCTCTGCCTCTTCTCTCCAAGGTCTTACTAAAGGTCATACAGGAAAAACCAACAATGATCCTAATTGCTCTGTTCTGGCCTCGCCAGCACTGGTACCCAATTCTAAGGAGTATGTCTCAACTCCCTCCATGGTACTTGCCTCAAATACCTCATCTGCTGTCTCAGCAGAACAATCAAATTCTGTACAATCTACTCCAAACTCTGAGCCTTGCAACATGGCTGATCATTTAATTATTCAAACAGCACCTCTCAGTAAATCTGTGATGGATGTCATTTTGGAAGCCAGAAGGCCTAGTACTAGAAAATCTTATGCTGATAAATGGAAGAGATTCTGTGCTTGGAACCAAGCACAAGGAACGGACACAGCAAAGCCCAATATCCCTTAGATTTTACAATATTTGACTGAGATGCTTGACAAGGGCCTATCTTTTTCTTCAGTAAAAATCCATGCCTCTGCCATCTCGGCTCACTACAACACGGAGCCTCCCCTCTTTTCTCATCCTCTGCTTAAGCAGTATCTTAGAGGGGCCAAAAATTTAAGGCCACCCAGAAGATCACCAACTCCTGCATGGGACCTTAATATTTTGTGCTGGAAAACTCACCCTGCCACCTTTTGAACCAGCAGCTACTGTGGATATAAAATTTTTATCTTGGAAAACAGCTTTCCTCTTGGCAATCACTTCAGCAAGAAGGGTTTCAGAACTACAGGCTCTCATGGCCGTGGAGCCTTTTATTACATTTTACCCGGACAGGGTGTCCCTCGGGATCAAACCTTCTTTTATGCCTAAGGTGGTATCCAGTGTGGCTGTTAACCAAACAATTCACCTGCCAACATTTTTACCCAAATCCGCAGAACAAAGTGGAGTGGATTCTGCATTCATTGGATGTACACAGACAACTAAAATTCTACTTTAAACAGGACCAAATCTCTAAGAAGGTCTGAGCAACTACTGGTGGCATTTGCTGCAGGGTCAGAGGGAAAGGCTATATCAAAGCAGACTATTTCTAAGTGGATAAGCCACTGCATTCATTTCTGCTACTTGCACCATGGTAAATCTGTGCCCAAGGGGATCAGGTCACATTCCACCAGGGCTGCCTCTACCTCAGCAGCTTTTCTCAGAGGAGTTCCAACCAAAGACATTCTAGAAGCTGCTACTTGGAGCTCTGTTCATACCTTCACAAACCATTATCATTTGCCGGTCTTCTCCAAATCTAGGACAGGCTTTGCCACTGCAGTTCTGCAGGGCCTTATAGCCACTCCTAATGCTATTTAGTTCCATCCTCGCATCCATAGCTTTGGGATTCTACCCAAATGTAATGACTGCAACAGTGAAACACGAAGAACATAGTACAGTTGTGTACACTTACCATAAATGTAGATGTTAGTGTATTCACTGTTGCAGTCCAGGTTACCCACCCGCCATCCCCCTTTTTTATAACTTCTCTTTCCTTCACTATATTCTAAAGCCTTTGTGGTGTATTTGCTTTTAGATGAAGGTAAAGTTTATGTTGCTAAAAGTGCATTTACATATATTTCTGTTTATTTATATATCTCTATATAAATATATAATATATATATTTTTCCTCCCCATTTGGGGGGCACCTGACATCTGGGGCAAAAAAAACTGAATAAAATGGCGTCGTCTGCATGTTTTATACCCCTGACAACCTGACATCATGGAAGAGGAGACAGCAACCAACGTAGGACCCAAGACTTTGTTATTCAGGCCGACTGAGGGCAACCTGCCAGCAGATTACCCAAATGTAATGAATGCAACAGTGAATACACTCTAACATCTACATTTATGGTAAGTGTACACAACTGTACTTTCTCTGCTTTGCCCTTTGTTCTTTCTACTGCCCCATGGGTATTTACCAAATGCCTCTGTCCTGTGCTTGCTTTTTGCAGGCTTCAAGGGATCCAAGCATTTCATTACTTGGACAACCTCCTGTTTCAGATATCCTCTCCAGAGATTCTGTTGCAAAATCTTCATTTTGCCATTTCTCTTCTGC
>NC_056739.1:392542227-392704727 GCF_019279795.1 Protopterus annectens
TATATGAAGTGCAAACCTTAAGGATGAAAAACTTGTATCAAAAACTTGTCAAAATGATGCATGTTTTTAAAACTAGTAAAACTAAACATACTTTTAAAATTGTTTTACTCTTCTCAACAACTCTCCCCAAATTATAGTTTGTGATGTAAAATGCTTGCAGCTAGGATTGTGTTGGTGTGGTTTGTTTTTATTTATATATGCCTACGTAGTAAGTGATGGTTTAATAAAGATGTTTCTTGTTGTTAAAAAAAAAAAAAAAAGTCAGGAACTGATTAATTTATGTAATAATGCTCAGTCATATGATACATTTAACTATATGTGAAGTATAATATTTATTTAATATAGTTTGATTACTATTATATGAATGTAAATTTGCCTGTGTCGCAAGTGACAATTCAATTAAGGTGTTTGAAGAAAAAATATATATATATCCCCAGATTATGCATCCTTTTAAAACTGTTGCTATCTTTGAAAGACATGGAACCTGTGTGTGTGTGTGTGTGTGTGTGTGTGTGTGTGTGTGTGTGTGTGTGTGTGTGTGTGTGCGTGTATGTATGTATGTACACGCACGCATACGTGCTTTAGTCAAGAGTTAGTTACATACATATACCTTTATTGTGTGGATGAGGTACGTGCATGCTATATATAATATTTTGTGCATTTATGTGGTGTGGTGTGTGTTTTTTTCCCCCCAGTGCATCATAAATGATAAACCTTGGAGGATTGTACACCTCAGGCTTTCATTTTAATGCTGTTTCTATGTTCTTCACATCTGGTGAGTCAGCATGTCAGGTAGTTTTAACAATCAGTGTGGCACACTTTAATCACATATTGACACACTAGGGCAAATTTTGGCCGGGGCAGAGATTCTGGATTTCATTTTGGCAAGCTGGAATACAGTCTTAGTAGTATTCCTGTTACATTTCTTTCATTGTGACATAACATACACTTTTTCAATACCATGGACAGGAAAAGTACTCCATCCTGACTGATCAGAAGCTGTACAATGCAAGACCAGTGCTAGCGATTAATAGAATTTGTTAGCCAGGGCACAGAGCACTGTTGAATCAGTGTTTATAAAGGAGCACTTGATTTGCATTACAATGCAACTCCATTACTCTGTAAATGAATTCTGCCGTGTCTCTGAAAACAACGTATCTTTTCATAAATATAAAGAAAATGTACTTTTCCTTTAATAATGCTTTCTTACACACATGCAGATTTAACAAAATGAACCAGCATTCAGAATGGTTTTAAATTATGTGAAAGTTGTTTATTTCCAACTTCAGACTACCTGCTTTTCTGAAATCCAATCACACTGCTACAGACAGTGAGTCTTACAAAGTACTGAGGGGTTTGTTGCACATTTTGTGGGGAAGACTGGTGAAGATACTGTTAACAGAATGTTGCAGCTACATCAATTAAAAATCTACCGTACTTCCATGCAGTAGTGTAATGAATGATTCATTGCTGATAAAAGGTGTGTGTGTGTGTGTGTGTGTGTGTGTGTGTGTGTGTGTGTGTGTGTCCACATTTTTCTGTTACAGTTCAAAAGTGTAAAGAAGGAAAGTTCATCTCTTTATACTGTTTGCTATTTTACCATTTTTAAATAAAAAGTTGTATTTCTCACTAGTTATGATAGGAGACCCATGTGGCCATTTTTTTGTCTAGAAGGGGCAAAATGACCAAAGTGTAAGCATCAGTTGCACCCTTTAGGTATTATGCACTGATTTCAGCTTAAATTTCCTTTTTTCTCCTTTGTAAATTAGGTCCTGGAAGAATGCAGTTTTAATGTTTTTGTTGTAAGTTTTGGGACCTATATTCATGTAACATATGAATCACTTGGTGGGGGGGGGGGGGGTGTACATAACTGCGATTTACTAGTTAGGCAGTGTTTTAATGTTTTCATTAGATTTCCACACAGCCAATGAACCTATAAGAATAGATTTTGTAAATGGGTATTGTGTTTCCAGAGCTGTAACAGTTTCAGTAAATATTCTGACGTTGGTTATGAAAATGGCATTTTTTTCCGTATCATTTTTATTGTAAGAGAAAAGACTGTTTTCATCACTGTTGAATTTGTGTACTAATGAATTTGTTACCCTCTTAACTCCCTCCTACATAATAATATTGAAAAGGCACAAAAATGTCAAAAAGTAATGCAAGTAAACACATTTCACTGTGTTCATATTTTTTCCTTCTTAACAAATCAGCCAGGCAACTAACTGCTGTTAATTTCTTTTAAGACATTCAGAAATGAACATTTCTGAGAATGACAGTATTGTCTGACTTGAATGTTAGTTTTCAGACTTTGGGCGGACACTGCAGTTTTCCTGTGTGCTATCTGATACAGAATTCATAGCAAATTGATACAGGGATATGGAAAACTCTTTTATATGTAGAGAAGAGTTTGACATTGTGCTGTCAACCATGTGTGTCCACATTTCCTAATCACCGTCTCAAAAAGAGAACTAAGCAAGATGGAAGTAGTATAGAATAATTTAAATATTACAAGGGGAAAGGAACTTGCTTCCATTTTTTGCAGTGTGCTCCTATGTAATCACTCCTTTTACTCTTCCACTTCTATGTTCACAGTATTTCCATGTCCTGATGAATGTTGTAGTTTTACTAGAAGGGGCCCAATCACCCCAAAGCTTAAGTATCATTTGCACTGGTTTTTTGGATAGTATGCCCTGATTCTTGTTTATTATACAAGCAAGTTTAAAATGTGCCCTGATTCTAGTTTAAATATTCTATTTTGCTCCTTTGCATAGTTGCAGGACCTAATTTACAATTTCAAAAATATGTTTTGTTGTGATAAATTTTGGGAGCTACAGGGCACTGATTTCTCTGGGGTTCAGCCCTCCTTCGGGCTTTAGAACTGTTTTTTAGAATCTTAATGTTGGGGAGGGGCATTATGTATGATACTGAAATATGCTTTTGGAAATATTGCTGGTCTGCATGGGTGCTGTGCATGGTAAAGCTAGTAACATAACGAATTGAACAGTACTATCATGCCGTCAAACCTTTGAGAGCCTCCCCAAGACATTTATTTGTTTGCGTATGAACGCTTATATGCATGTCCGGTCAAACGGAGAGCTGAGTTTGGGGGTGGGAATACATTTCATTATACATCCCTAATGAAGACTACTTTGCTGATTTACTAAGGTACCAGAAATACATACCTCACCTTTTCTTATAGTTGAAGAAAGGTGCAATTACTTACAGAATACCCTAATGCCAAACGCTTCTCATAGCTGTGTTGCTGTACGTTACGTTTTTAAAACCATGTGGATGTGCATACCCACTTTTTACTGTTTTAAGAACTTGAAACATTTAGCTTGTTCATTGCAAGCTCACTGTATGATAGTCTCGCTGAAAAAAATCTGCTAACTGCTTTTCCTTTGCTGCATAAAAAAAACTTCATAAAGTATTTACTGGGCTACAGTACGGCAAAATGAGAAATCGGTAATCATTCTTGAAAATGTTTATTCGTAATTGCGAAGGTGACTATTATAGGACCCCAGAGGTCTTTTTTTTACATATTTTACATTACATATGTCAGCACTAAGAGTTTGTCCACCCAACATAGTCCTTCTTAAATAGGTTTTATAAAGTTCTATGTTTTTCCTGCTATTGTATGCAAACTTGGGCTAATGGAAAAGAACGTTGGAACTAGTACCATTTAACCTCTGTGACTATTACTGAAACTGTGCCATGCTCTATTTTGGTCACTCCTAAAACTGTTTACTCATCTGTATTGCCTGAATAACCATTTGAGTTCTGCAGCTGCTTCTAGAGCTAAACTTGTGCTGCATTAAATGGATATATTGTCTGTATGTTTTAAGTAGTTCAATGCTTTGTATTGTGGATATAACAGATACATTAGGAACATTTACAGCTTGAGAATGATGGGGCTGTCCTGTTGATTGACATTACAGAAATCACTAAACTAAAAGATGAATGTTACTCATTGACTTCAAGGGAAAGGAAAAAAGAGGTGTGTGTGTGTGTGTGTGTGTGTGTGTGTGTGTGTGTGTGTGTGTGTGTGTGTGTGTGTGTGTGTGTGTGTGTGTGTGTGATTACATGCCATTTGTGATGTGTGCAAATCAGTGAAATGGGTACACTGACTTGCACTGAGTTTTGGTAGTGCACCGTCATCACAATTTTCTATCAGAATGTTATTGGCACTGTAGTGATCAGCAAAACAGTGCCAGTCAGAGTAACATAGCCACAGTTAAATATGGTCAGGCATGAGAGAACTTTTTAGCTGGAAGAATTTTACACAAAGAAGATAGTGTTATTTACTGTCGCTGTAGTTATTCTGATTCTTGGCTAGATTGAACCTTCTTTTTTCCCCCTGTCATGCCACCTGGCTGTGTGAATATTGACTCTAGATGTTAACTGTTGATGTGGCAGCCCAACATCATATAAAAATGGGGTTATGGATGGATGGATATAGGCCTACTTCACAAAAGGCAGCCAATGTCTTTGCACTGGAACCAGAGACCAAATCTGTGAGAGGCAAAGGGTTGTTATTTATTGTATCTGCATTGTACTTGCCTACAGTATTCTTTATAGTTACCATTATGAGCATTGTTAATGCACCTTTTTCTTTTGTCCTTGCAGAATAAACTCTGCCATTTAATGTTAGCACCCCCCCTCACTTATGATCATTGCTGCCTTATACATTTCGGAGATGGTTGCTTTTTCTCTGCAGATTCTTCTATAGCATTAGAAGCACCCTTTTTTAAACCGTGCAGCCTCTGTTATTTCCCCTCTATTCCTGCTCATAGGGTAGGATTTCCATTTCCCAAGGTCTTTTCCTTTCCCTGTCCTACTCCCAGACTCACTACTACTAATGGAGGTTTCTCAGGTGCACTAGGCCCTGGACTGTGGATTGAGCTCACCGTTACTATTTCATTCCCATCAAGAACCGTTTCTAAAACACCACATTCACCTGCATTTCTTGCGTATAGTTTTGTGTATAGACTAAATGGTTGAAACAGACCCCTTGATGTCAACCAGTCTGTTTATTTAACAACTGATTTACTTTAGTTAGTACATGCATGTGTAAGAAGGAAATGTATATAAAACCTCAAAGGTACCATTTTTAATCCACACATAAAGAGTTCTTAACCCAGAGCTCCACAAACGGTAGCCTCAAACTGCAAGTAACAAGAGGAATACAGTTCAACATACACTTGTTCATAAGAACAAGAAAAAATGTGATTGATGGCAGAAAATACCATAACCCCCTATTTGTAAAGACTTGATGCAGAAACACGGAAAAGCCCAACTTATATGGTAGGAAAATATGAACTAAAGATATTAAAAGTAACAAAAATACTTGGCGAAGAAGTTCTGTGGTGCAACCAAAAGTCTGCTGATTGGTATACAGAAATTCACCAAAGTTTTTTAAATATTAAAAAAAAAAATGCCCAAACCAAATCACAGAGGCATGGAAGTCTACAAATTTAAATGTGAAAATATACATTTTTGAAATAAAGTAAAACACTGCAGTGCATCTTCCTGTTAGTAGCCCAGACATACAGATTATGTGTAGACTAGAGCATAGAACAGTTTAAAAAAAAATGTTTTGATAAATAATCTTGTAAAAGCAGGCTTCTTCAAAAAACAATCCAAATTTTGTCTTAAAATGAAAATATTGTGTCTCAAAAGCGATCCCATCCCTTGACCAGAGTACTGCAAACATGTACCAAATTCTACTAGAAAAGTAATGCATGTGTGTAACTCTGCAAACTGTTTGTCGACCCCCCCCCCCCCCAACAGTGTATATCCCTTCCACTGTAGTATTAAAGTCTACAGGGGAAGAAAAAAAAAAAAGAAAACTGCCCACGGATAAAACTCAACTTACCTAAGTAATAAAGACGTATATCAAGCAATTCACTGTGTACTGGAGGTTTGAAAAATGTGTGCATGTACACACTTAGGAAAGCACAACTTGAGACAAAATTAGGAATAAAATGATCCATCTACTAGAAATAGTACCAAAATGCTTCTCCCCAAACATGTCCAAAAATGATTGAAGTTCTACATGTTTAACTTGTGATAATGGCAAGTCGGTGGCTTTTTTACTGTTAACAGTTTCATTTCTGATGTAATTTCTAAAGGATTCACTGTTTTTATGCACTAGATTATGAAGACCGCAGGAGAGGATTAATCAAAGTTTGCCCTGGTTTAACAGTCAACACTTAACACCCATTCTCCAGTTTGTATAGCTTACCAATATTACGCTCAACACAAACATTTTTGCACGGCTAATTAGGTTTACCACTAACCAGTAAGCCGGATTCATGAATCCAAAACTGTATCAATGAAAAATAACTAACATCACATTGTAATTGTAATCCCCTTTTTATAACTTATTACACCACTGCTTCTTTGAACATCTGTAGCTTCAGTCATAATGTTTTTTATGACCCTAGCTGAGTCCCCCGTCCTTTTCTGCCATCTTATTAATGTGTGTTAACCCTGCCCTTAACATCAGTGTTATACCTTGGAAAACCCCCTTCCATGATGCTAACATGATACAAGACACTCAAATGCACACCATATACATAGGCAAATACACACCTGCCATCCATCCTCTTACTTATCCCTAACCAAAACACATTATATATGTATATATTCCTATTCTTCATTGCCAAAACTTTTGTTGATACCTAAACTTTGGATTTACAAACCACCATATACAAGAGCACACATGCGCAACACTAAATTTATTCCCTTTGTAGCTAGACCTTACTCTAGCCCTAACCAGCAAACATTTGTGCGCACACACACTTCTACCCCCATATTAAAAAGTTTTGGCATTTAAATCCAAAGTTCGCACTCTGCTTCTGCAACCTATCTTCATCCTTTTGAGATCACCAAGAGCATTAGAACAAACATGCACTTGACTAAAAGAGCACACACTTCATTCTTTTGACCAACTAAGCATTGGACCAAGTGATTGTATATATTTATGTATATTGATATGCATATATTTTCTCACTATTGAATCTAAAAAGGTAGAAAAACAGTAACAGACAATGTTTTTGCAGGGGGCATACTACCCACACCCTCTCCCTACACAGCCTATGTACCATATCGAGATCGCACAGATCACAACACAGAGAGAGTAAGATCCTCCAGTAAAGCAAAGAACCTCAGCCTACTGCTAGGATACTTCCTGTTCACTCTTCTACGTCATGACACTTTTACAATTCTAACTCACCAAAACCACTCTAACAACCTTTGGAAAAAAAATCTAAATCTGGTCTTGTTTTGTAGACTGCATGAATTATACTACAATGACTAGACACATTTTTCACAGTAACGCACAGGCTTTGGCAATCAGTTTCCAACTACCTGAAAAGACCTCACTAACTGCACTAATTTCAGACCACAACTTAAATTCTTTCTAACCATGCAACACCAGTCCAAATGTTATTTTTCTAGCCATATCCCCTAAAAATTCTTACACCTTAATAGAAGACCAACAATTACTTTTTTAATGCACACAGTTGTATGTGTGTTCTTCTTTTAGGTCTGAAAACCTTGTACAACCTGTAGAGACAATATTTTCAAATAAGTTCTGAACTTGTGTATCTTGTTTTGATGATTCCCACACACTGTGTACTTAAATTGGCAAACTATTTCTAATGCCATTCTTGTTACCTCCCCCTGTATTAGCTACCATTTTGTTACTGTATACTTCACATTGTACCTTTGTATTATTATAAGCAACAAAAAACACAAAACAGCACACAAGCAGGTCTTCCCGATAATTTACTGTTTCTAAAATACACACTTGTTTTTGACTTTAAGCGCTTTTCGTTTGCACCAAAGCAAACTTCTTCAGAAGTCAAAAGCATTAGCTCTGACTCAATTTAAAATACACATATGGTGACGTATTTGATACCCCACCTATGCAGCAACAGTGTAACTTAAAGCTATAAGCAATTTAAATTACCACTCCTATAAAACCTAAGACAGTTACAACCAATAGAACATTTAAGCCTGAGATATCATTAATATCAGGCTAAGTATATGTATAACAATAATTTTACATGTACAACAATGTCACTACACGAGTTGATATTACGTTAAATACTAAAATTGCACTTCTTTGAAGTAGCAAATCAACAGCATTTAGTCATACACTCTATCGACCGGCCAGACTGGTACCATATTACACTACGAATGGGGCTACAAAATTACATCCACTAACATGTCAACTATCTACACAGATTTTTACTTTTCAAAACACAACTGATAGGGCACATGTCATTTAATCCGGGAGCCCTATAGGCATCTAATCTTATTTGCCATGCCAATTCCAATTCTTCTAATTGAATTGGCATTGGACCACCTCTTGTTGGGGTTTGGATTTGGAATTGGAATTGGTATGGCAAATAAGATTAGATGCCTATAGGGCTCCCGGATTAAATGACATGTGCTCTGTCAGTTGTGTTTTGAAAAGTAAAAATCTGTGTAGATAGTTGACATGTTAGTGGATGTAATTTTGTAGCCCCATTTGTAGTGTAATATGGTACCGGTCTGGCCGGTCGATAGAGTGTATGAATAAATGTTGTTGATTTGCTACTTCAAAGAAGTGCAATTTTAGTATTTAACGTAATATCAACTCATGTAGTGACATTGTTGTACATGTAAAATTATTGTTATACATATATTTAGCCTGATATTAATGATATCTCAGGCTTAAATGTTTTATTGGTTGTAACTGTCTTAGGTTTTATAGGAGTGGTAATTTAAATTGCTTATAGCTTTAAGTTACACTGTTGCTGTATAGGTGGGGTATCAAATACGTCACCATATTTGTATTTTAAATCGAATCAGATCTAATGCTTTTAACTTCTGAAGAAGTTTGCTTTGGTGCAAACAAAAAGCGCTTAAAGTCAAAAACAAGTGTGTGTATTTTGGAAACAGTAAATTATTGGGAAGACCTGCTTGTGTGCTGTTTGTTGTTTTTTGTTGCTTATCAGTTTTATTTTGGTGGATTTAACTTTGTATTATACTGTTATTGTTATCTGCTGAACTAGGCCTAATATTTGGCATATTTGACCTCTGTCCAGCCCCAGTAAACAAATTAAGTTAAGCTAAACCTAATAAATAAACATGGCTGTTGTATCCTGTACTTGCAATGCTCTCTCATATGAATGTATTGCTGGGCAAAGTATTGCTTTAAGATGCACACTTTCTATATTCAATGTCTTGTCATAGTCTGTCATGTATACCAGTAGTCATTTGTTATAAATGTGTAACTTTTTTTTTTTTAGTTGTTAATAACTTGTACCTTGATAAAGGTTTTGGATTTACTGATTATTTTTGTACAATATACTTCTCTGTTAATATGTTTGTTACTGCTGTTAATATGTCGATTACAGTAATTCTCAGTCTTTGTTTCTATTGGTTAGGCTGGCTCTGATCTGTGTTGAAAATCTTATGGTATGCCCACACTTTCATATAGGGTACAAGAGCCATATATACATAGTACGACTTGTACATGCCACCTGGTCGTTTATAGTGTTATAAGCCTGGTATTACCTAGCAAAATGCCGTGCTTGCCAGAATGCTTTGTAGCAGGTGGTGGTTGAGGACAGACCCTGAGAAATCATCAAATCTAGTGACCCGTGTTTCTACACAACTGATGACCGGGGCATTTGCAAACATACTTAAATATGCTAACCAGTATAGTGTGCTTGAAATTGTCTTTTGTTTTATTCCTGATGCTCATCTTGCTTTTAGAACTTTCTGGATGTCTTTATTCCAGATTATACTAATTTCTGTTGGTATTTTATGAAACGCTATAATCTGGTATAGCTATTTCAATGATTAAGTGCAGAAAAGTAATTTTGGATGTGTTGAGAGTGCTGAGAAGAGCACTTGATTGAAACAGTATTAATTTAATAAATGTTAATCGTACCTTGACTCAGGAGTAAGGTCCATTCCTGCCATGTGTTAGCAATAATAATCATTTGGAGAAGTTAAAAAAAAAAAAGTGGCATTGAGGTTGTAAAATAATTCCCGGATTTGAGGGATGTTGTTGCATCTCATGAAGTTGAGATGTTGGAATATTTACAGTTATACAGTGGATATAAAAAGTGTACACACCCCTGTTAAAACGCCAGGTTTTTGTGATATAAAAAAATGAGACCACAATAAATGATTTCAAAACTTTTCCAACCTTTAATGTGACCTATAACCTGTACAATTCAATTGAAAAACAAAGTAATCTGTTGGGGAAAAACATAAAAAATAAAAAAGTACAATAAGCTGTTTGCATAAGTGTGCACACCCTTAAACTAATACTTTGTTGGAGTACCTTTAGATTTAATTACAGTATTCAGTGTTCTGGGGTAGGAGTCTATCAGCATGGCACATCTTGATTTGGCAAGATTTGCCCACTCTTCCTTGCAAAAGCACTTCAAATCTGTCAGATTCTGAAGGCATCTCTTGTGCACAGCCCTCTTCAGGTCACCCACAGATTTTCTATTGATTTAGGTCTGGGCTCTGGCTGGATCATTCCAAAACTTTAATTTTCTAATGTCGAAGCCATTCTTTTGTTGATTTGGATGTATTCTTGGGATCATTGTCATGTTGAAAGGTGAAATTCCTCTTCATCTTCAGCCTTCTCGCAGACGCCTGAAGGTTTTGGGCTAAAAGTTACTGGTATTTGGAACTGTTCATAATTCCCTCCACCTTGACTAAAGACCTAGTTCCAGCTGAAGAAAAGCAACTCCAAAGCATGATACTGCCATCACTATGCTTCACCATGGGATGGTGTTCTTTTGGTGATGCAAAGTATTTTTGTGCCAAATGTACCTTTTGGAATTGTGGCCAAAAAGTTCAACCTTGGTCTCATCAGACCATAACACATTTTCCCACATGCTTTTGGGAGACCTGATGTATTATTTTGCAAATTTTATCCGGACCTAGATGTTTTTCTGTGCAAGAAAAGGCTTCTTTCTGTCTTGCAACCCTACCCCATAGTCTAGACATATGGAGAATACAGGAGATTGTTATATGTAGTACACAACCAGTACTTGCCAGAAATTCCTGCATCTCCTTCAGTGTTGAGGTAGGTCTCTTGGCAGCCTCGCTGACCAGTTTTCATCTAGTCTTTTTATCAGTTTTGGGGGATGTCCATTTCTTTGCAACATCAGTGTTGCCCCATATTTTCTCCAATTTTTGATGACTGTATTCACTGTATTCCATGGTATATCCAATGCGAAATGTGGAAATTTATTTGTACCCTTCTCCTGACTGATACCTTTCAACAATGAGATCCCTTTGATGCTTTGTAAGCTGTATGTGAACCATGGCATTTGCTGTAGCAGGCAATTGAGTAAATGTCAGGAAAATCCTACTAGGACAGCTGAACTTTTATTTGGGGTTAATCAGAGTCTCTTAAATTGATGGCAGGTGTATACCCAAGAAGACTGAATGTTGAAGCACCTTTTGATTTAATTACAGCACTGAACTTTTATTTGGGGTTAATAAGAGTCTCTTTAATTGATGGCAGGTGTATACCCAAGAAGACTGAATGTTGAAGCACCTTTTGATTTAATTACAGCAAAGTATTAGTTTAAGGGTGTACACTTATGCAACCATCTTATTCAACATTTTTTATTTTTATATTATTTCCCCTAACAGATTTGTTTGTTTTTCAATTGAATTGTACAGGTTATAGGTCACATTAAAGATGGGAAAAGTTTTGAAATGATTAATTGCGGTCACTTTTTTTTATATATCACAAAAACCTGGCATTTTAACAGGCCGTGTATACTTTATATCCACTGTATGCATACCCATCTTACATACTGCATTACTTTACACGATTATGTTAGCTTTTTTGAAAGATGTTAATGAATTGTCATAGTTTTAGTAAAATTATGTTTGTATGTCTGTATTAATGTGGTAGTTTGTGGGCAAACAGATCATGGATTATGTCTGTATTAATGTGGTAGTTTGTGGGCAAACGGATCATAGATTATTGGTTTTAAGTGGTATATTTATGTGGTTTACTTTTGTGTGCAGCTGTCTTTGCAAAAGTTCATGATTACCATGTCCTTAATTTAAGTAAAGAGACATTTACTGCCAGAAAAGCTGTCCAGGGCTGGAAGGATTGCACATATTTGGAAGTCCTCATCCGGAAACATGGATTAATGTTTGATGCACAGGTGTTCTTGACCCAAACCTTTCCTCCAGTTTAATAAATGACAAAAATAGCGTTAGGCTGCTAAAACCCTGTACTTTATGAAAATATTTTCAATAAAATTGATGAGAGCATTCGTCTCTGTTGTTGAAAGTATGAGACTTCTTCAGAGATGAAAGCACTTATCAATTTTATTGAAATTATTTTAATTTGGTTATTAAAGTACATGGTTTTAGCAGACTAAAGCTATCTTTTCTCCAGTTTGACATGTGATGTGTGCAGTGTGATGATGTCATTCATATTCCCTTTTAAGATCCAGCTGCTATTTCCAGGGGGAAGGCTATAGTGGGAAAAGATTCAAAGGCAGAGCACACCCGGCATTACTGTTATAATGTAGCTTAATTATGACACTAACTTTGTTGTAGTCCATGCCACAGCTGAGCAGATTAAACATGTAAAAATTATTTAAATTAAACAAGTAATGTAATAAATTGGTTTACTTGTTTAAAACTGAGCCCCAGGCAATTGCTCTTCATCTGGCCAGCACATAGGTTTCTGACACCTTGTTAGCAACGTGCTTACTTGTAGGTATGAATGAGTAAAGTATAGGTTGAGAGCCCCCCTGCCTCAGCTCTGGTTTTACTCATCTCTTTTTGTTAATTTAGAAGTGTAATTCCGCTTTTTGTGCACCATTGTTTTACCTGCTCTGGGAGTAATTAGGCTAGACATAGACCCTCAACTGTCTAGAGTTTTTCCCAAAATGTTCATATTTCTGCCGCATGTTTTTGATCTGTTCCATAAAATGTGTGGCTTCCAACATTTAAGTAAGAATTGAAGTCAATGAATAATGACAGACATTTTAAATTTGAGACTTCATATCCATCAGAAAATGCATGCTAATATAAAACCAATTCTACCAGCTTTGCGTTTTATAGGAGCAATATTTAAAATGTATTGGTGATTTTGGGACTTTCTCTCCCATTATTTTTGGATTTGGTCAGATTTCTTGTGTTTATAGATTGAGTGGTATGAAGCTAGAAACAATAAGCTGTTGACCTTGTCTACTTTCCTTCAATGTGTACTTTTTTGATCCATTCTCACTTTGGACAAGTTCCTACCCGTAAGCATCCAGAAGAATGAAAGACATTTGTCAGTTTGCCTGCATCTGTTTGTTTTGATTATGGAAGAGGGATTTATTGTGATCACTAGGCATACCAGTTTTATCAGTTAAAGATCTCCAACTATAGTGTAACATATTACACGGCATTACATGGTACTGATTAACAGTTTTAACATTTAAAACATTGACAGTCTGTGTTAAGTGGAGTATTAAAACATGTTTTACTTGCATTCCCTTACATTAGAATGGTTATGTCTTGTCAAAGACTGAAAAAAAAAATATCAGTTGTATTTGTGATGTCCCCACGATGGGTGAGTAATAAAGGAGCCTGAATCCTCACCACTGACACTGGAGAGGGACATGCACTTGTAATAAAAATGGATACACTCAGTATTTCCAAATGCAGCTGTCTGCATCAAGACAATTTCCATTAAGAGCACACAGAGAACACACTTAGTCTGGGGTCTGGATTTCTCTAGCTGTCTCCCTCCAGGTCCCCAGTAAGACTCCCCACTGGTACAGCTGTAGAGTTAGGTCCTCAGCTGAGTGTTCAGGCCAAGTCCTCCAGCATCCTCTTTGTAGCTGACACACACACACTCACTCGCTCACTCGCTCACTCACTGCCACCAGGCACTCCACAATGAGCTACTCTAAGGCCCTTAACAATGGGTTTCCAGTTATACTGTGTAATATTAATACTAATGCAAATGGTAGTAGTTGGCCAAGACAGCTAGGTCTTCTGCAGTGCCCCACACAGTGTTACCAAATAAATGTAAGCACTATCAAAGGTTAAATACTTTATACAAGACCCAGCCACAATAAAAGTTTTAAATATATTTAATAATAAATAAAAGAGCATGGAAATACTGAATATATATTCACAGTGAACCACAGATTTTAAATCACATGAAATATTGAAAATAACCTTGTCTTTCTTTATTTGTAAGAGTTTGTCCATCAGTATCTAAACTAAGCTTCACTATATTCCTGACTGAATCTAGGAAAATTACTATTCCTAATAACTTGCTTGATAGAGCAAGGCGCAATGAAATACTACTGAGCAGTCTTTCTAGTCAGATTCCCCAAAATAGAAAACTCAGTACTCAGAGATTACACCTTGTAAAATATAATGTCCAAGATGGCTTGCAGAATGACCTCATCTGGTCACCTAACACTAGATTCTCACAGTACCCCCTTTGAAACTGAGACAGGAATTTAGCATAGCTGGCTACGATATACATCTACTGTAAATGTTTATGACGGTGCTTGGGGCTTCCCTCTTTTTACTGAGCTAATGAACAAAGGTTTCTTCCAGACCCACTGTCTCCAGTTCTATTCAGCACTGTGGGGTGCCATATTCATGGTTTAACAGCTCGTTTACATTTCCCTTATTTTTCATAAAGTAAGTTAGCTGCTTAACCTCTGCTGTCCCAGTGTCCTCCTTTAAAATGTATACATTTAATTCAGTTACAATAAGATTTCTTTATAGACTCATAAATTCATAGGTGGTTAGTAGGATAATGAACAGAAGGGTCTTTTTAAGCCTAGTCATGCATCCCAAATCTCTGACAAGTTCTGATACCCTTGATAAGTGTAAGCATGGGCCTGGGAGATGAACCATTTACAGGTTACCTGTGTCCATTGGAGACATAGGTGCCAAACCAGGGATGAATTTACAGTTTCCCATCCAGTTGTCCAAGTTGCACTTGAATTGGATTAGGGAGGAACTCTTTTCATTCCAGCAGAGTGTACTGTTGATACATTTTAATACAAGCAAACCTCACAAATACATTTTCAGTGCAAGTATCTGTACAAATCAGTTTCATATACAAATGACATATAATTATTTACAAAATTCCAGCTAGCTGTGCGAGCACAAATCATATGTCCACTGCCTTACTCCTCCTGGCATGGCTGACAGTACCTCATATTGTCACACCTCTCCCTACTTTGAAGACTCAAGCTAGTTTTTCAAGTGACAATTGAAAACCATGGCTTGAGAGAAATAAGCTTATTTGGGAATATGTTACCCCATTCACTGTCTTGGAGCCTGTTTGCATTGGCATTGCTGAGCCCACTATGGTGTTATACTGTCATGTCATATGCCTGCATTCCTAAGCTCCACCTTAATAACTTAGCATTTTGTTGGCTTGCTCTATGTAGCTATGTTAAGGCATTGTGGTCTGTATCTACAGTGAATTTCCTTCCATACACATAAGGCTAAAGTTTCTGCAGTGTCCATACTATGGCTAGACATTCTTTTTCTACAGCTGCATAACATTCCTTCTTGGGGTGGAGTCTACAGCTAAGATATACCACTGGATGCTGTTCTCCCTCTGAGGAAACCTGGCCAGGTACAGCCCCCACCCCATGGTTTGAAGCATCCACCATTGCTGTAATCTGGATTGGCTAACACAGGGGGGTCCTTCCAAAGCTCCTTTAAGCTTCTGGAATACCTGTTCACATGCTGGGCTCCACATTACCTTATTTGGACTGTTTTTCCTTGACGGGTTTGTGGGGAGCGCAGCTATTGTACTACAATTGGGAACAAAGTTTCTGTAATACCCTGCTGTCCCTAAGAATGCCCTTACCTGCTTTTTGGTAAGAGGGTCAGGCAGTGCCTGAGTAGTTTCCACTTTGGCAGGTTCTAGCCTGATCTTACTACTCCCCACCCTATGTCCCAGGTAGCAGATCTCTGCCATACTTGCCTGACACTTACTGGGCTTCATGGTCAACCCTGCCCGCTGCAGTCTGCCAAGCACCTCCCTGACATGCCGAAGGTGCTTTTGCCAGGAATGGCTGTAGATGGCAATATCATCCAGGTAAGCAAGGGCATAATCTCCTGCTGGGATATGATCTACCAGCCTCTGGAAAGTCGCTGGGGCATTTTTCATCCTTAAGGGCATCTTCGTGAACTCATACAAGCTGAAAGTAGTCACAAAGGCTGACCTCTCTCTAGCATTGGGAGTCAAAGGCACCTGCCAGTAGCCTTGGCCAGATCAATAGTGGTCAGATACTTAGGCCCTCCCAGCTTCTTGAAGGTTTCATCTGTCCTAGGCATGGGGTAGGCATGCGACTCTGTGTGACTATTTAGACTTCTGCAGTCCACACCAAACCCAGTGCTGCCACCTTTCTTTGGTACCAGCACCACTGGGGAGGCCCAGGGACTGCTGGACTCCTGGATTACTCCGTTTTCCAACATCTTCTGCATCGTTTCCCTCAGAGTCTGTCTGACTTGCTCAGGCACTCTGTAAGGGGCCTGCTGAATATGTCTTTGGGGGGCTGTATCCTCATGGTGCTGCACCAGGTGGGTTCACCCTCATTTCCCAGTGAACATGTCCCCAAACTCCTGTAACACTGCTCAGATTTCTTGAACGTGGGTAGGGATAGCCACTGGGACATTGCTACCCCTTCCACTGAGGTGTCGGTCTTAGCCTCACTGAGGAGGTCAGTCACCAGATCCCCCCTCAGACTCCTCCTGCCATCTACTGCAAATACTTGGCACAAGGGCCTCCCTGTCATGGTAAGGCTATGTGATGTTAACATGGTACAATTTGTGCCCCTCCCTCCTGCCCTGCAGTTCTATCATGTAGTTAACATCATTTACTTTCTTTACCACTTTGAAGGGTCCCACCGAAGCTGCCTGCAGCTTATTGTGCCAGACCGGAATGAGCACCATCACTGGACATCCCACAGCATACTCTTTTTAGCTTGAGCATTCCTGACATACCAGACCTTTTTTTGCTGTTGGACTCCTGCCAGGTTCTCATGGGCCAAGACCATGCGCTCCCTAAGCCTTATCCTGAGTTTAGGACATATGCCACAACAGACTCCTTGTGGGATTCACACTTACCCTCCCACTCATCACAAATCAAGTCTAAAGGTTCCCTCATCCTAGACCAATACAGCAACTCAAAGGTGAAAAACCTGTGGATTCTTGGGGTATGTCTCTTTAAGCAAACATATGGGGCAAATATTTGTCTCATTCTCTCTTAAACTGGTCTGCAAATGCCCATAGTATGGTCTTTAGTGCAGAGTTTAACCTCTCCACTAGACCATTAGTCTGGGGTTGATAGGGATTTCTCTATAGATGCTTCACCCCACAGTGCTTCCACAGACAAGCCAACAGGTCTGAAATGAAATTAGCTCCCTTGTCAGTCAGTACCCTGCTGAAAATCTCAAGCAAAGCATTTCTCACCTTCTCTACCTTAATGGAGGGCAAAGCCACTGTCGCAGGGTATCTAGTAGCATTATCTACTACCACTAGGATAGATTTCTTCCGTATGGAACTTGAGTATTCAGAGGCCCCACAATATCCATAGCCATGCTCTGAAACAGCTCCTTGATCTCTTCTCTTGCCTTTCCTACTTGCATCCATGATGATACCAGAACAATAAAAGTTTTGCATAATCTGTCTCTTGCTATGCTTTATGGCCATATGACCTGCAAAAGGAATGGGCTGTGGCTAGAAGTGCCACACAGTAGGCTCTGGGCACTGCCAACTTCTGTAATACCTCACCTTTTAGCCCTCCCTCAGGGGTCCACTTTCTATACAGTAATCCTTTGTTCCAGTATACAGACTCCCTTTTCCTTGAGAATCGGGTGCTTCCCTAGCTACTTCTCTCAAGCCTTGTAATGTAGGGTCTGAGAGCTGAGCCTGTCTTAACTCTCCCTTTGTGACTTTTCCCAGCTCCTCTTCCACAGCAAGTCTGGTATCTTCTGATAGTAGTGCCTCACTGTCAGCCTGGGTGCTACCACTCACCTCTGCCCTTGCATTTACCCTGTCCAAGGGAACATCAGTACCTTAACAGCAGCCGTGGCTCCTCTTCAGGCTCACTGCTACAGAGTAGCTCCCTCCATGAATTAGCCACATCACCAGTCCTGGCTTTGGGGATGTTGTCTGTTTGGATCTCCCCAGGCTACCAGACCCACATGCCTGTCTCCAAACCTGACTACATGTCACTGCATGCACACAAGGTACTGCATTAGCAAAATCATTCCCTATTGAAATGTCTGCAGGGATATCTTAAAACACACCTACTTGCCTGCTTTCTTTTCTACCCCCCCCCCCCCCCCCAGTCGAGGTGAATCCTGGCCAAAGGCATTTGGAATGGAATCCATCCTCAAGTTTTGAATGGAGTGGACTGCCCAAGCAAGTACTGCTCCTCTAACTCATTCCCTCCAGTTGAGGTCTACTAAGTATGTACCTTTAACTCCCAGTGGGTGTGGCATCAGCCTTTAAAAAATCAAGTTGTCACCTTATAGTTCTAACCAATACTAACTGACAGAGGTCCTATAACAGTACAATTGTGTTTGCCATCATATATGCTTCAAGATGTATATAGCATGGTTTTGGAATTATTAATGCAAATATGAACAGGCAATATTTGACGCCTAGAGGCGCAGTAGGATGCAACTGTAGAAACACCTGGAGATGTCACTCGGCTGTAATGAGTTTACTGCAGGCTTCACAATGGTTATATTTGATGCTGTCTCTCTTGGCAGTGGCCTGACTTCCATCAGCCAAGATAAAATACAAACTCTTGTGGTAGCTTGATACCCCAGTTGTCTTCATTCTGTTATTCCCACTTACTGGTTCCCCCACCTTTTCTTCCCCACCTTTCCTCCATGGCCATCTATATTCTACATGGCCCCGCTGGTTACATTTAAAACATTTAACCCTTGATCCTAGCCATGTACCTGAACTAGTGGCTACCTCTGTTACTGGCAGACTCTGTTGGGACAGGTTAGGCTGCCCACCATGGGTTCCTTTATATCCATGTGCAACACTGGGTATCCCCTTCCTATGCAGTGATGCCCTGCTTGCTAAGTAGAGATCCCCCTTTTTACCCGTCTCATCTGCAGAGCTGCATTCCCTGTCATCCAGCCAGATTTTCATGTTCTCCGGCAAAGTGCTAAGGGGTTGTTCTCTCATCAAGAGGTCTGCCAGCCTTTGAAAAGTGGTGACCTGACACCGACTTGTCTACCTATGAAAATAAGTGCTTAACTCCGCAGTATAATCACACACACTTTAATCTTTCTTGCATCCACACTCATTAACCTTTTGTCTGTAAGCTTCAGGTGTTAGCTTAAAACATTCCAGTAAACATTTTTTTAGCTGTAGCATAATTTAAGCAATCCGTATCGGGTAATTTAGCAATCCATATCAGGTAATTTAGAAACAGCAGTTACAGCTTTACCATGGAGTAAGGGGGTTAGGAAACATACCCAGAACCCTTGGTCAGCATTATACTGTTTACATACCCTTTCAAATATATGAATAAAACTATCAAAATTATCACCCTCTCTAAATTGTAGAAGAAATTTACTGACTTTTATTGCTTCTGGGGTTTGGTTATTCCCTTCCCCAGTACCTCCATGACTCTGATGAAGAGTCAGCATCTCCCTGTCATGTTGATGCTTCTCCTTTTATTTGGCCTCCAAACGCTGCAGTTTCTCATTTTCTTTTTGCCTCCAAATGTTCAGTCTCTGCTGATTCTAGATCCAAACACTTGGCCTCTAGTTCAAGTCTTTCTAACTCCAGACAGATTTTAAGTCCACTGAGGGAAAAGTTGGACAGTCCTGTTTCTGAGAGATGTACATCCTCAATTGCCTTCCTGGTTGCTGGTCTGTGCTGCAGCTGTGATTAAGGCTGCAATCATTTCCCCTTTATTCAGGTTGGCATACACCAGTCCTTTGGCTTGGCACATCTCAGCCAACTGGTTCCTTGTCAACTTGCCATAATCCTCTGTGGATATCCTTGCCTGCACTCCTTGAATAACTAAGCTAACAATAAGTAAATAAGTAAAAATATTTTAATATGAAACTCTGAATGTTTACTTTGTGGCTGCTGAGAGCAGACTTTTTTTTTAATGCAGCTGCTTACAGGTTACAGAAGTTCAATTAATATCCCACCACTACTCACTAATATTTGATGCCCCCACCCGGGGGCAGTAATCAAGGAGTCTGAATCCTCACCACTGACACTGGAGAGGGATGTGTACTTGGAATGCAAATAAATACACTCTATTTCCAGCTACAGCTCTCTGCATCAACCCCAATGTCCCTTAAGAGCACACATGGAACACACTCATTCCAGGGTCTGGATCACTATCTGTCTCCCTCCAGGTCCCTAGTAAGACTCCCCACTGGTACTGCTGTAGGTCCCCAGATGAGTACCGAAGCAAAGTCCTCCAGCACCCTCTCTGTAAACCCAGTCCTTTGTGTCCCTGCCCTAAGTTGCTGATACACACACACACACACACACACACACACACACACACACACACACACACACACACAGAGACACACAGACACAGACACACACACACACACCTGGGAAAGGCTGGCACAGATTTACCTGCTGTGTCCCCCTCTGCCCTACCTGTCTAAGGTGGTAAAAAAAAGCAGTCTCTAAACTAAGCTCCACTATATTCCTGACTGAATCTATCAGAAATACTATTCCCTAATAACTTACTTGATAGAGCAAGGTACAATGAAATGCATGAGCAGTCTTTCTAGTCAGGTTCCCCAAAACAGAATACTCGATATTCAGAGATTAGTCCCTGTAAAATACAATATCCAAGATGGCTTGCAGAATGACGTCATCCGATCATCTGACTCTAGGATCTCACAGTATCCCCCTTTGAAGCTGAGACAGGAATTTAACATAGATGGCTACAATACATATCTAGATATTTATGGCAGTGCCTGGAGCCCCCCCCCCCTTTTTTTTTTTTACTGAGCTAATGAACAAAGGCTTCTTCCAGACCCACTGTCTCCAGCCCTCTTCAGTACTGCGGGGTACCGTTTTAATGGTTAAAAGCTCTTTTGCATTTCCATTATTTTTCTTAAAGGAGTACTGCACCCACATACTCAAAAAACATGTTTAAAACATCATGGCATGATGTTTCCTACACTTTAACAGCACTCTGGGATTATTTACAGGATTTTAAATATTTTTATATGTAATTCCAGACTCTGACCACCTGGAGGCTGGCATATTGACATGATTTGGATAAATCAGGTTGCCATCCAGTATCGCAGAAATCATTGTTTGGCTCAAAAATGTTACATCATGCAGGCCTCCGTTTCCCTAAAGTTTTTGTCATTTCATAGATGTTGCATGCGTACAAAGTACTGAGTAAAATAGAACAGTGTAAGTAACATTCCCTGCTGCTGGATGACTACTTAAAACAGAAACAGTGCAAATGCCACAGAATGCACTCAAAGTGCTGTTTACTGCTGCCTTTTTTTCTAATTTAGTTTAAATGGCACTAATTTGTGAGACAATGAATTCCAGTCCATTTACTTCTCCCTTCCCCCATAACACTTAGCTTCCCTAGCTGTCAAAGTCCTGAGGGTAATTTGATCTGGTAATTCCATTGAATGGCAGATCTCAGCAGGGTGCTTGACTCATGTAATTGTAATCGTTGCTCTAGCATTTCCTTTGTTAGAGGGGACAATTTTTTGCTGCACTATAGCCATGGCCTTACTTGACTGCAATCACACCCAGTAAGGTCTTGCACCAAGGAGCTAAAGAATAAAACATTTATACCATTAACCAGTTTAGATCTTTATTAATTTAAGTGTTAAGGTACCGCTTCATGCTTCCACCTTGTTAAAAATTGAGATTTACATGTGCAAAGTGTGTTGGTATGAGTGTTTGCCTTCATATGTTTTTACTCCACTGGTTGGTTTGCAAAAAAAACCTTTTGCAGTGTCCCTGGATTTGTCTTTGTACATACAAACCACATTGCTATATTTTCCCCTTCCTTTTTCTTGTGTCCAGAAGTCACTTATAACAAAGTAAATTTTGTATTGATTTTTTTTTTAAATAAAGGACATCAAGGTTAACTTACCTTGAATCAGATAATGGATGCCACTGCAAAGAGTCACTGTTGAAATATTTGTGCATGGACAAAATCCCTTACTAAATCTATTTGCCAGCCTCCACTTCAATTGGTGCTATGGCCTTAATATACGGGTGTGTTTGCTCATGCCTTCCAAATATCTCCACCATTACATACCAGTTTTGCAGTGTAGTAACCACCCGATATGCCCATACACCTTTAGCCATCAATATGCAGCTACTCCTGTTCATGTGAGTATGTGAATTCATTTTCAGACTTAAGGTGTGGAAGCTGCACTGAATAATTCTAGGTGCTTGTTCAGGTTTCACATGGTGTTTGCTTAGAGCTACTCTCATGTTAAGCCACTATGAATATGTTGCACTGCCACCTCTGATATCAGGGTAATGTTTTAATCTTTCTATTCCTGCACTGCACACTAGCAGTATCTGGTGCAAATACAACAGAGAAGTATGCAAGCGATACACCACCTAAGCATCATTTGCCGTGCAGAATGTACAAGTATGCATACCAAATTTCTGTGTTTCCAAACATCGGTGTTACTACACTACTACTGAATAAAATGAACAGCACTCAGGCTGGGGGAAGGACAAGGGAGCCATGACATCACAGAATGAGTGGATCTTATTATTTTAGTTAGAATCAGATGACGGCTATGGTGATATCACTTTGGGAGAGGGAACTGATTAAAAAAAAAAAAGAAAAAAAGTACCTGCACTGCCTGGCCTCGATGATGTCAGTAATTGGGTGACTCCAGCAAGCTTTATTCAACGTGAGAGAATCATTTTGTAAGGGAAACCATCACAGTATGAGAAGGTAGGCTTCTGTTACAGAAGTAAGGAGAATTATAAAAATTGTAAATACTTTATTGTTGTTGCTTTACAGAGGACAATGTAAATAGGAAGGAAAAGGGCCGTGAAGTTGAGGAATACATTAGAGAAACCTGTTGTACTCCTTTAAAGTGAGCTAGCTAGTTAATCTCTGCTGTCCCAGTATCCTCTGTTAAAACATATACATTAAACTCAGTTACAGTAATACATGTACATTTCTTTTCATTCCAGCAGGGTGCACCGTTGATACATTTTAACGCTAGCAAACCTCACAAGTACACTTTCAGCACAAGCATCTGTACAAATCAGTTTGATATACAAATGACATATAATTATTTACAAAATTCCAGCTACCTGTGCTGGTACAAGTCATACATCCACTGCCCTTTGTCTCCTGGCATGGCTGGCAGTAGCTTCTGTCATCACACTATTTATGGAACTAATTTTAGGTTTGTGGAGCATGAGCACACCATCTCAGAAGAAAGTGTTTTGCTTCCTTGTCTACGCAGTCCTTCGTTGGTGCTATTGCCAAGTGAGCTTGAGAAGGACTGTGATTATGTACTGGAAACGGAGTGATATGCTTAAAATTGTCTTGTGTAATAAGATGTGCGGAAATAAAAATGGAGTGTTAACCATCGAGTAATTTTTCGCAAAATGCTTTGTTGGCTTTTTTAACTTAAGGCTATAACGTTAGTGGAAGGTTTTCTTCTTTAATATTGCAAATATATGCTGTTCCTAAATATGCACTCTGAGGGTGAGGGGTCTAGAAGTTACTATAGAATTCCCAAACTCTTGGCTGTGCATCTGATTGAAAGGTTAAAATAGATCACAATGTGGTATGTAGTGTGCAAGAAAGTAAAAAATGTTTCCCTGTCCTTTTGATTTCTTATCCTGCTTACCGTGGAACATATCCTGAGTTGATGTGGCAGCACTTTTTGTAGTGAAGACTTGGATTATTTTGCCAGGACAAGTTTTTGCATGGTAGCTTTGATAAAGCTGTGAACCATGCAACTGAGATGCTGCAATGCAAATACAGTCATGTAAACAGGCCTTTGGGGATTAAAAGTGGAGCTCCCTGGATAACACTGGCCTGCCTTCTTTTCTAAAATCAGAGAATGCATATACAGTTTTGCAAATCCTTATGTAAATGTAAACGAGAAGTTTTCACCACCAAATCAGACACTACCCTTTCAGATAGGACGCTGTGGCAGCTGTAGTTCAGGCAAAGGATCGTATAGAAGGAAGTGATTGCTAAAAGTTGAGAGAGGCTTTCTTTAAAAAAAAAAAAAAAAAAAAAAAAAAATTAGTAGTCCCCACTGTAGGTGAGAAGTTGAAATGTTTGAGAGAAGGAAAGTTGGTTCGACTTGTTACAGCGATTTATTATACTATATGTTTCAAGTTGATAAGAACTGCTGTGGTCCCTGCACTTTTGCTGTTCCAGTATATAAACATTATTCTGAAAATGATATCCGCGTTTCCATTGTTCATTTATTTTATCTGCGAGGCCTTTCCAGAGCAAGACTTGCTTGCAGGAAAGTTTTGGTAGGAGAACCTAAGACAAGTGTGCCAATCAAAAATTATAGTCGTTTATGATACTTTGCTTAGTCAAAAACAAGGTTATAAGATGTTTCAAGTATATTGTTTTCATGTAAGAACAATATTTTTTGCTACTGTTGTTTTCTGTAGTTTGCATGCATTCAGTAAATATATTTTTAGAAAGTTAACATTGAATACTTTAAGTGGTTTTCAGGATTTAGAAGTACATTAGTATATAGTTTTATAGTTCATAGTTTTACCACATAGCTGCAAGTGGTTTATTAGGCCTTTAATGTTGGAGTCTTAACTTAATCCTGGAATGTGTGTATTGTCACCAATATAGTTGTCTAATCTTATTTTAAACAAGGTGCTTGAAGTAGAACATTTCACATCTACTGGTGACCTATTCCACAGCCTGGGGATATTTTATGTAATATACTGACCTCTCTTAATAGTTTTATTATGATTAACATGTATGTGCAATAAAGAGACTGGCATAATTAAAAAAGACGTAGTGTTTGGTAGTATATGTGATTTAATTGGATGAGAGGTACTCTGTAATACTGCTGAACAGAATATGAAAGTGGGAGCTGTAAACATACTTTTTTTTTTTTTTTACAATACAAGTAAGCCATACAGCAAAACCGTACATACAGTAGTGAATAAAAAAAATTTACGCAAGGCAATATGGAATGTAAAACCACATAACATCTGTTGTTTTCATTGTTTGTAAATCTCAAGCAGTTAATGTACTTCTGTTAAACATTCCTGTGTTACAGTAAATTGTATTCTTTTCATTATAGGCTCTAACATTTTAATGTACCATGTTGGTTTGTGAAATCCTGCTCAGATCAGTGTTACAAAATTTAAGAGCAACCTCTGAAAACCAACCGGGGGACAGACAGTTGGTGGCATTCTGCTGATAACAAAGTAAGTGAAAATTGATTTTTTTTTTTCTTGTATATTTGAAAAAAATTGCTTTCTTGTTCATGTTCAGAGCAAAGTTATGAATCTCCTTTCTCCTGAGGTGCAGCAGTCTTGAAGTTTGACGAAGGAGGCTCTTTGAGCATGTACAGTTGGATGTTTGTTATAAAAAGTGGTGTAGTGGGCATTGTGCTAGAATAGACATGAGTTTGTAACACCATTTCAGTTGTGTTTGACCATGTAATGCAAATTTTCAATTAATTAAATGTTCAGCTTCTCCTTTGGCTTACACTTTTCTTTCTGTAAACAGTCTCTAATTACAAATTTACTTGCTTGGCAAAAGGCTGTATTTGTCATTTCTGCCCCATCCCCACCCTGTGAGCAGTTCCTACGATAATTACAGCTGCTCTGTAATACCTGGTGATTTTCTGTTTTTTCTTCCTGATGCAGTTTAGCATCAAAGTATGAGCCCTTTAAGTAACTACTGTGAAGTGTCAGGACCTGCTAGAGTGAATCCTGAAACATGGAGACTGAATGGCCAAAAACAGATTTGCATAAACTAAGTTTGAGATTGCCATTTTTGGAATATTCCCTTTTCTCCAAGGTATGGTGATCTTGGAGTTGATGTATATAAATTCAGGGGTGTTGGCGGGGGGAGCACTTTTTTTCTTCTTCTGAAGTCAGTCTATTTTTTTTTCTGAGTGTCCGTGCTGGCATTTTGAGTGCCAACGTTTCAGTAGGGCACCTTTGCTGTACCGTAGGTCATAGTTTAGAAAAGAGCAGTATCCCAGTAGTCCTTCAGCATATGAACTGGAATTAGTTTAACCCAAGAGTAGATTTTATTCGTGTTTCACTGTTGTAGTCATTACATTTAGGTTATCTGCTTGCAGGTTGCCCTCAGTCGGCCTGATTAACAAAGTCTTGGGTCCTGCGTCAGTTGCTGTCCCTTCTTCTATGATGTTAGGTAGTCAGGGATATAAAACATGCAGACACCATTACATCAGTCTTTTTTGCCGTGTGGTGCCCGAAGCAGAAGCAGTTTGCAAGTGCCGGTCGGCCGACTCCTGAAATTTTCATTTTTGAGTTTCAGAACCGAAGTCTTCAACTAAAGCTAAAATATCCTGTTGGCGAAACTTTTTCTTGCTCCTTACCGATGTCAGTAATGTTAATAATTGAATTACTTGTGGAAAGCAAATACCTCATAAAGATTTTCATTCATACTGTATTCCTTGTCTAGGCCCGGACCACAATGTACCTCGCTGTCAGTTATGCGCTTTATTTAATCAGCGCATTATCCATCGTCTGTATATTTCCACCTCTAAATATTTCAGTTCTCGGTTTAATTATCCAGAAATGTCGTTGGTTAGCCATCAGACTACCGGGATTCTGAAAAAATGCATAGATAAAGACAGAGACAGGCCGCCGAGGTCCAAAACTGCCGCCGACGCTTCTAAGCCAGACGCCAGTTTGCCGGTACTCAGTGAGGTGCTTTCGCAGCCCCTGATACCCGCTACTTCTGATTCGCAGGCCTCTACTGAGACCCATTCAGAGTCTGGTATGCCCTTCGAGATGCTTCAACTATGGAACCCGCGGATATCTCTACCTTGGATGAGTCCGGAGCCGCTGTGCAGACACTGGCTTCTGAGGGTGTATTCAGGCCTATGGACTTGCATATTAAACAGCCACATCCTTCTTAGGCCTAAATCTCGAGCCATGCCTAAAAATCCGACGCCCAGGCCACATGCTCAGGCCTCTATGCCTAAAATAAAATGATAAGAATGGCTGAAGATCTAATAACTCTAATCAGGGGTAGCCCTCCCCCCCCCGAAGAGGCCTAGGACTGAAGCTGATTATGAATCTTCTGATCAGGATTCTGTTTTTTCTGATTCTTCTGATGATCTGGATTTGCCCTTTATCTACTTATGAAGATTCTGATGCAGAGGACTCCATTCCCTCTGCTTCCCCTCCTGAGGATTTTTCTTTTGGGGAAACCTTACATACTCTAAGGGAGCATTTCCACTGGGAAAGCCAAGATTTTTCTGAGTCAAAAAAGGGACTTACGGATTTCCTTCTCCTACCTCAGCATAGGCCTTTAGCTATTCCTCCTATACTAGACATTGTTGATGATGCCTTTTTAGAATCTAATTTGGCCCCTGATTCCCTGCCTCCTGCTCCCAGAAAACCTGACGGATACTACAGGGTCCCGGAGTCCCACAAGTTCCTTTTTAAAAATCCTATTGCAGATCCAGAGACAATTTCACAGGGGCCCAAGGGCATTAAGGCTTCTACTGCTAAAAATCCTATCCCTTCTGATAGAGACTCCAGGGCACTGGATAGATGGGGTAAGAAGGTTTACACTTCTGCAACCTTGGCCATTAGGGCTTTAAACTGACAGTTTCATATGTTAAAGTATCCGCAGCATGTTATTGGACTGCCTAAACAGAAAATGATGATGATTCCTGACTGTGTGGAAAAAAAGAGTTACAGGATTTAATGCATTCTGCTGAACAAGTTGGAAAACATACTTTGCAATGTAGTTTTGATTCATTAGAGGCCTCTTGCAGGATACTGGGTCTGTGCTCAGAAGGCATGTTTGGCTTAAGGAGCAATCTTTGCTTGATCATGTTAAAGCTAAATTGTTGGATGCTCCTTTAAATCAGGACCACCTGTTTGGCAACAAGGCTGAGGAAGTTCTTAAAAAGTTGAAGCTAAATCTATGCAAACTTTTAAAGATTTTTTTTTACAAGTTCAACCTCCTAGATTTAGTAGGCACTGGCCCTCTAAGAATTGGTCCTTTCCAGACCCTTCCAGGTCTTCTCAAGCCAAACCCAGACACAGCAAAAAACCCAGGTTTCAGTCCCAGGGGACATGCACAACTAAGCAGTGGGGGGCCTCCACTTCCAAATCTGGGAATAATAAGACTCCCCCCTTTGGTAAACTGTCTCAATGACTTCCTTTTAAAATTTCCAAGCACTTATCAACTGACTGCCCCTTTGGGGGGAAGATTGCTCTTCATGCAAAGAATTGGGAACTCATTACCCAGGACAAATGGGTTTTAAATATAGTGTCCCAGGGATACAGATTTCACTTCCACACATTGCCAACACAAGGGGGTGGCCAGACCTACCCCCAGATCAGTGGGCAGAGGCCCAAAATCAAGTACTTTCTCTCTTAAGCATGGGGGCTATTCAACTGGTACTAGAAGAGGAAAAGGGACAAGGTTTCTACTCAAGACTTTTCCTGGTACCCAGAAAATAGAATTCATGGCATTCTATCCTGGACCTGTTTACTCTAAACACCTTTTTGGAGATTCCAAAATTCAATATGCTGACTCTTCATCAATTACTTCCTATGCTAGGCAAAGATGCCTGGTTGGCAACACTAGATTTAAAAGATGCATACCTGCACATCCCAATCGGGGAATCTTGCAGATGATACCTACGCTTCAAAGCAGGCTACACGCACTATCATTTCTCTGCACTGTCCTTTGGCTTATCTACTGTGCCCAGGGTGTTCACAAAGTGCCTAGCTCCAGTTATTGCATTTTGCAGGCAAAGAAATATTCAAATATACCCATACCTGGACGATTGTCTAATTCAGGCAGAAAGCCAGGACATACTTTTGAATCCTCTGGCCTTTGTGCAAAGGGATGTCCTTCAAGGATGCATCTGCAGTCTTTACAAATGGGTTGTCCTGTCGTCAGGCAGCCCTTCGGTCGGCCGGATTCCAAAGTCTGGGTCTGGCTTCGGCTGGTGTCGCACTTCACCCGACGTCATTGCGGCAGTTTTTCGGATATAAAGGCATCAGCCGACGCCATTTTCCTCAGTCTTTCTTGCCGCGTGGTGCCCGAAGCAGAAGCTGTTCGCAAGTGCCGGTCGGTCAGATCCAGAGATTACTTCTACCGAATACTACTTCGAAGACTTCTATAAAGCTAAGTACCCCATTGGGGACTCTTTCTTGCCTCAGCCGATGTCAGAGAAAGTTAATAACTGTTTATCTTGTGGGAAACAAATACCTCATAAAGATTTCCACTCCTATTGCATACATTGTTTAGGCCCAGACCACGACGTAGCATCTTGTCTAGCCTGTGCTTCTTTTAACCGGCGGACGCTTAGACGTCGATCGGACTTTGCTGAACAGATTTTCGCTCGATTTTGCCTACATTATGCCGTCGGATCCTCCGACTACGCAAATAACCAAGAAACGCAGAGAAAAGGACCGACACTCGCGGTCCGCAGTTTCGGCCGAAACCGCGGTTAAGCAAACCACGAGTGTCTCGGTTTCGGCCGAAGCCGAGCAAGCGGTTCTTTCTTCAGCCGATAACTTGCCTTCTACCAAGGCCTCTTCTAACCTGGTAGAAACGGCTTCTGAAATCCAACCTTCTGTTGCGGTTTCACAGGATTTATCAGACACCATCCCCCTGGATATTTCTACCCCTGCACGTGGAGCTGCTAGGCCTCCTCCAGCTATGTCTATTAAGGCCTTTGCCAGGGCTAAAGCAGCCAAAGCATCAAAACCTGTGCCTGCCAAGCCCCCCTCTCACAGGCCCAGCACCAGTTCCCATATGCTTTCTTTGGCTGAGGATCTCATCTCTTTAATTCGTGGAGCCCAGCCTCATCCAGATAGGGCCTCTCCCCTCCAGAAAAGAGGCCTAGAGCAGAGCCCCCTGAGCCAGTATCCGCAGATGATTCCTCTGATGACTCAGAACATACAGACCCTCCTGAGGCTTCTTATTCTCCTTACGAAGACTCTGATGCTGAGGAGTCCATCCCTTCAGCCTCTCCTCCTGAGGAATTTTCCTTTGGGGAAACTTTGCATGCTATGAGGGAACAATTTCAGTGGCAGGGCCAAGATTTCTCAGACTCTAGAAAAAGGCTTAGGACCTTTCTACATTTGCCACAGCATAGGCCTTTAGCTATACCTCCAGTTCTTCCTGTTGTTGATGATGCATTTAATGATGCTTGCACTGCTCCTGATACTTTACCTCCGGCTCTTGCTAAGCCCGATAGGTACTACAGGGTCCCGGACACTCATCACCACCATCTCCCAGGGTCCAAAATCTGTAGCAGCTACTTCCTCTAAAAACCCCCTCCCCTCTGAAAGGGAATCCAGGTCCTTAGAGAGATGGGGTAAAAAAGTTTACACCTCTGCTACTTTGTCAGCTAGAGCTTTGAACTGCCAATTTCATATGATTCAATATCAAGAGTTTATGCTTGACCAGTTGACTAAAAAGCTGTCCTCTGAAGAATCTTTAGATAAAAAGTATGTTCAAGAAATGGTACATAACATACAGCAGGTTAGTAACCATTCTTTAAAATGTGGCTATGATGCACTGGAGGCTTCCTTTAGATCAGCCATGACTGGCACAGTTATCAGGAGGCATGCATGGTTGAAAGAACAGGCATTACCAGACCATGTCAAATCTAAGCTTTTGGATGCACCTATGGACAAGGTCAATTTATTTGGTTCTCCTGCACAGCAGGTACTAAAAAAGATGGAAGAGAAAGCAAAATCTGTGCAAACAGTGAAAGACTTCTTGCAAGTTCAACCTCCAAGGTTTAGCCGGAACTGGCCCTCCAAGAATTGGTCCTTTCCAGACTCCTCTAAGGCACAAAGAGGCAGGAATAGGCGCTCTAGAGGCAGAAACCAATCCAGGGGTGCCTACAGGGGTCGGCAGTGGGAGGGTAACAACCAGTGAGGCACGGATACAGCCACCACCACTACAACAACTCAATCACAGTGACTTGGTGGCACCGCCTACCAGGGAACAACTAGAAGCACCTTTAGGCGGAAAGCTAAACTTATTTTCAAAAAACTGGCACTGCATTACAAGAGAAAAATGGATTTTGCAAACTATAGACCAAGGTTACAGATTCCACTTCCATACCCTCCCAGGAAAGAGAGGAATGCCGAATCTACCACCTGCTCAAAGGACAGAAGCTCTAAAACAAATATCTCAATTATTAGAAATGAGAGCTGTGGAGAAGGTACCATCTATGGAGCAAGGAAAGGGATTTTACTCCAGACTCTTCCTGGTACCAAGAAAAGAAAACAAATGGAGGCCTATTCTAGATCTGTCCGCTTTAAACACATTCCTCATTGTTCCAAAATTCAAAATGCTGACCCTACAGCAGCTTCTTCCCATGCTGGGCAAGGAGTCTTGGCTGGTAACTCTAGATCTCAAGGAGGCATACCTGCACGTCCCCATAAGACCAATTTGCAGAAGATACCTCAGATTTCTTGCAGGATCAGAGCATTATCAATTCTCAGCATTGCCCTTTGGCTTATCTACTGCACCCAGAGTGTTCACGAAATGCCTGGCATCAGTAATCGCTCATTGCAGACTTCAGGGGATTCAAATCTATCCCTACTTGGACGACTGCCTGATACAAGCGGACAACAAAAACAAACTATCAGAAGACTTACAAAGAGTCATCTACCTGCTGCAAGCCCTGGGATATACAGTCAATACAAAAAAGTCCAGGCTGATTCCATCCCAAAGAATAACCTTTCTGGGTGCAGAACTGGACACATCAAAACAAATGGCATTTCTAACTACTGAAAAGAAAGAGCAACTTCCTCTCTACTTCTTGGCATTAACAAAGCAGAACCATTTAACTGCAAGAAAAGTGCTACAAGCTCTAGGCTTCATGGCATCCTGCATAATACTGGTCCCTCATGCCAGGCTGCATATGAGAAAGCTGCAGTGGTACCTAAAGAATTTGTGGTCCCAGCACCAGCACAGCCTAGAAACCAAAATTCCAATGATCCCATGCCTGAAGCAAGAGTTCCTATGGTGGGCTCAGGCCTGCCAATCAAACACAGGATTACCATTCTGCAAAAGTCAACCAAGACAAACCATCACAACAGATGCCTCAGACCTCGGTTGGGGGGCACACATGATGGACAAGTGCATTCAAGGCCTATGGACTCAAGACCAGCTACATCTGCACATAAATCTAAAAGAAATGATGGCAGTGAAATTGGCAATCCAGGCATTCAGGCCATTTCTCCAAGAAGGCCAGTTGATGATAAGGACAGACAACACCACAGTTATGTGGTAAATCAACAAACAGGGAGGCACACACTAATACCCTCTATGCCGGCTGGCACTGGACCTATGGGATGTGGCTCTGAGCTACAACATTCAGTTACAGGCAATTTATGTACCAGGGAAGAAAAACATTCTAGCAGACATATTAAGCAGAACTACAACAGATGCCCACGAATGGATGCTGCATCCGGACATCTTCAAAACCATCACAAGAGAATGGGGATTACCACAATAGACTTGTTTGCATCCCCATTCAATCATCAGTTGAAGAAATTCTGCACAAGGACTTACCACCCTCTTGCTTGGAAGGTGGACTCCCTATCTTTCAGTTGGAAAAGCCTGACAGCATACGCCTTCCCTCCACTTCCTTTGATGCACAAGGTGCTTTTGAAAATCAAAGAGGACCGTCCGAGGATCATTCTGATAGCACCAGACTGGCCAAGACAACATTGGTACCCACTGCTGAGGAGCATGTCCTGGGAACAAATATGGACACTGCCCCTGATCCCATTACTGCTAACACAGAACAACTACAACATCCTGCATCCAAACCTAAAAACTCTGCAGCTAACTGCCTGGAACATTACATAACAGCAATTAACCCAAATTTATCCCAAAGGGTTAAAGACATAATCCTGGAGGCTCGTAGACCTTCAACAAGAAAGAATTATGCAGCAAAATGGAAAAGATATCTCATCTGGAGTACTGCAAAAGGGCAAGAGGTGACACTGGTGAACATAGCCAACATCCTGGAGTATTTGGCGGAGCTCTTCCATTCAGGCCTGTCCTACTCTTCCATCAAGATACATGCATCAGCTATTTCAGCAGAGTACAGCTTGGATCCTCCTGTCTTCTCGCATCCTCTGCTCAGACAGTTTCTGAGAGGAATTAAAAATGTGAAACCTCCCAGGAAACCTCCATTGCCAGCATGGGACTTGAACTTTGTGTTAGAAAAACTGACTCTTCCTCCTTTCGAACCAGCAGCAACAGCAGAATTACAATACTTATCCTGGAAGACTGCTTTCCTGCTGGCAATAATTTCAGCAAGAAGGGTCTTTGAACTACAGGCATTAATGGCAGTGCAACCCTTCCTAATCTTCCATCAAGATAGTGTCCATGAGAACAAATCCTACATTTATGCCTAAGGTGGTATCCAGAGTCTCTTTAAATCAGGCTATCCACCTCCCTACATTCTTCCCCAACCCACAGAACAGGGGAGAAAGGCTCTTACATACCTTGGATGTACACAGACAATTACGCTACTACCTGGACAGGACAAAAAACAATAGAAAAACTGACCAGCTTCTGGTAGCATATGCAACAGGAAAGGAAGGAAATCCAATTTCTAAACAGACAATCTCCAAATGGATAGGAAATTGCATTAGATTTTGTTACTCCTACCATGGAAAGAAAACAACAGAGAACATCAGGCCTCACTCCACAAGGGCTACAGCCACTACCACAGCTTTCTTACGAGGAGTGGCTACCAAGGACATTATAGAGGCTGCTACTTGGACCTCCGTGCATACATTTGCCAAGCATTACAACTTACCTCTATACTCTAGATCCCGTGCTGGTTTTGCCACTGCTGTTTTGCAAGGGATCCTAACTACACCATAATCTCTTCTCTTTCCTCCTCCCTTTGTTTAGCTATGGTATTCTACCCATTTAGAAGACTGCAGATGCATCCTTGAAGGACATAGTACAGTTTTGTACCTACCATAAATGTAGATGTCCGAGAGGAATGCATCTGCAGTCAGGATTACTCACCCTCCTTCCCCTCTGAGGTACTCCTAGGGTATTTGCCAACCTTCAGCTAGCTTGGGGGGGATCTATTATGGTGTATTTGTTTGTATATATGTACATACATGCTTATTTTATGTGTTTGCTCTCTACTATTTGGAAACTTTGGCATTTATCCAAATTTAGCCATCCAAGAGGGCACCTGGCATCTGGGGCAAGAAACACTGAGGAAAATGGTGTCGGCTGATGCCTTTATACCCGAAAAACTGCCGCAATGACGTCGGGTGAAGTGCGACACCAGCCGAAGCCAGACCCAGACTTTGGATTCCGGCCGACCGAAGGGCTGCCTGACGACAGGACAACCCATTTGTAAAGACTGCAGATGCATTCCTCTCGGACATCTACATTTATGGTAGGTACAAAACTGTACTTTCTAACTTGTCTGGGATACACCATAAATGAAAATTAATCACACCTGGTAACCTGCCAACAAATTATATTCCTGGGAGCAAGCTTAAATACAACTTCCCAGATGGCTTACCTCATGCCAGAGAAACAAATTCATTTGACAACCTACTTCAAACAAGTGGCCACAAAAACCCTGCTATCCGCAAGACAAATACTGCAAGCCCTTGGGTTCATGGCCTCCTGCACTCTTCTAATTCCATATGCAAGACTGCATATGATGAAACTGCAGTGGTATCTAAAAAGCCTGTGGTGTCAACCTTCTCAAGACCTAGAAACAATGATTCCTGTCGTACCTTGCCTATGCCTAGAGTTCCTTTGGTGGGCAGATGCCTGCCACCAAAACAAGGGGCTACCTTTCACACCACCCCCTGCCACCCAAACCCTAACAGACACATCAGACTATGCATGGGGGGCTCACCTGGTAGGGAAGTGCTTTCAGGGCAAATGGAACCCAAGTCAAATGCACCTGCATATCAATCAAAAAGAAATGTTAGCTGTACAGAATGCTCTGACAGCCTTCAAGGACCATATTCTTCCAGGACAACTAATGGTAAAGACGGACAACACCACTGTTATGTGGTACATCAACAAGCAGGGAGGTACACATTCTTACCCCCTCTGCAGACTAGCCATGGCATTGTGAAACACAGCCTTGCGCTACCAAGTGCACCTACAGGCTCAATTCCTGCCAGGAAAATTAAATACACTGGCAGACGGACTAAGCAGAAACCTCATGGACCTACATGAGTGGAAACTGGAACCAAGGATTTTCAGCATGTTGACAAGCAAATGGGAGAGCCCAGATATAGACCTGTTTGCCTCTCCCCAGGACTACCAATTGGACAAATTTTGCACGACGACTCCCCACAAACAAGCCTGGAAAGTGGATGCTGTGTCCTTCAAAACCTATCAGTCTATGCCTTCCCCCCTCTGCCTCTGCTCTCCAAAGTACTACTAAAAATCAAACGGGACAAACCAATGATGATTTTGATTGCCCCAGATTGGCTGCGCCAACACTGGTACCTCCTCTTGCGCAGTGTGTCACGGTTATCTCCATGGCACCTGCCTCAGACTCCTTCCCTGCTGTCTCAGTAGGAGAACCAGATTCTGCACCCTCAGCTTCTAACACTGAACCTTGCAGCCTGGCTAATTACTTAATCTCTCCTTTACCATCCCTCAGCAAACCTGTGATGGATATGATTTTAGAGGCAAGGAGGCCTAGTACTAGAAAGTCTTGTGCTGAAAAATGGAAAGGATTCTGTGCCTGGAACCAATCTCAAGGGGATGAGCACAATAACACCCAATTTACCTCAGATTTTACAATACTTAACTGAGATGCTTCACAAGGGCCTGTCTTTTTCCTCCATTAAAATACACACCTCAGCAATTTCAGCTCATTATAACACAGAACCTCCCCTCTTCTCTCATCCACTGCTCAAGCAGTTCCTCAGAGGGGCCAAAAATTTGAGACCACCCCGGAGAGCTCCACCCCCAGCCTGGGACCTTAACTTTGTCTTGGAGAAACTCACTCAACCTCCTTTCGGGCCAGCTGCTACTGTGGACTTAAAATTCCTTTCTTGGAAAACAGCTTTCCTTTTAGCAATGTATCTGAATTATAGGCCCTTATGGCAATGGAACCTTTCATCATCTTTCTTGTGGACAGGGTGTCCCTCAGAACCAATCCATCTTTCATGCCCAAGGTGGTATCCAGTGTGGCTCATAATCAGTCCATTCATTTGCCAACCTTCTTTCCCAATCCACAGAATAAAGAGGAACGGATACTGCATTCCTTAGATGTGCACAGACAACTTGGATTCTACTTGGACAGGACTAAACCTCAAAGGAAATCTGAACAACTGCTGGTGGCATTTGCTGCAGGGGCAGAAGGAAAGGCTATTTCAAAGCAAGCCATTTCTAAAGGGATAGGCCATTGCATTTATTTCTGCTGTAAGCACCATGGAAAACCTATCCCCAGGGGATCAGACCTCACTCCACCAGGGCTGCATCTACCTCTACAACCTTTCTCAGTGGCGTTCCTATCAGGGACAACCTAGAAGCTGCTACCTGGAGTTCTGTACATACTTTCACCAAGCATTATCATTTGCCAATTTTCTCTAAATCCAGAGCTGGCTTTGCCACTGCAATCTTGCAGGGCCTTATAGCTGGCCCTAATGCTATCTAAATTCCTCCTCCCAACCATAGCTTTGGGAATCTACCCAAATGTAATGACTACAACAGTGAAACATGAAGAACATAGTACAGTTGTGTACACTTACCATAAATGTAGATGTTCGAGTATATTCACTGTTGCAGTCCTGGTTACCCTCCCTCCAGCCCCCTAACTTCTTTTGGCTATACCTCTACTTTACTTTCCTTTACTATGCTTAAAAGCCTTTTCGGTGTATTTGCTTTTTTGTTGGAGGTATATCTTTGTGCTTTTATATTTAATTGCTTTCCATTAGGGGAGCACCTGACATCTGGGGCAAGAAAAACTGATGTAATGACATCTGCTGCATGTTTTATACCCCCTGATGGCCTGACGTCATGGAAGAAGGGACAGCAACTGACGCAGGACCCAAGACTTTGTTAATCAGGCTGACTGAGGGCTACCTGCATGCAGATAACCCAAATGTAATGACTGCAACAATGAATACACTCTAACATCTACATTTATGGTAAGTGTACACAACTGTATTTGCCTTGCATTTAAAATTGTTGCCCATATTGTAGATCGAATATAATATAGTGGATCCCATGAAATATTCTAGAACTAAGAATCCCTCTGGGTGTAGAATTTCCTTCTAGTGCAACAAAAGGCAGTGAAGCTTGCATTAAAGGAGTACAACAGGTTGCTCTAATGTATTCCTCAACTTCACGGCCCTTTTCCTCCTTATTTACATTGTCCTCTGTAAAGCAACAACAATAAAGCATTTACAATTTTTATAATTCCCCTTACTTCTGTAACAGAAGCCTACCTTCTCATACTGTGATGGTTTCACTTACAAAATGATTCTCTCACATTTGAATAAAGCTTGCTGGAGTCGCCCAATTACTGACATCATCGAGGCCAGGCAGTGCAGGTACTTTTTTTTTTTTTAATCAGTTCCTCCCCCAAAGTGACATCACCACAGCCGTCATCTGATTCCAACTAAAATAATAAGACCCACCCATTCTGTGACGTCATGACTCCCTTGTCCTTCCCCCAGCCTGAGTGCTGTTCATTTTATTCAGTTGTAGTGTAGTAACACCAATGTTTGGAAACACAGAAATTTGGTATGCATACTTGTACATTCTGCACGGCAAATGATGCTTAGGTGGTGTATCGCTTGCATACTTCTCTGTTGTATTTGCACCAGGTACTGCTAGTGTGCAGTGCGAGAATAGAAAGATTAAAACATTACCCTGGTATCAGAGGTGGCAGTGAAACATATTCATAGTGGCTTAACATGAGAGTAGCTCTAAGCAAGCACCATGTGAAACCTGAACAAGCACCTAGAATTCTTCAGTGCAGCTTCCACACCTTAAGTCTGAAAATGAATTCTCATACTCACATGAACAGGAGTAGCTGCATATTGATGGCTAAAGGTGTATGGGCATGTCAGGTGGTTACTACACTGCAAAACTGGTATGTAATAGTGGAGATATTTGGAAGGCATGAGCAAACACACCAGTATATTTAAGCCATAGCACCAATTGAACTGGAGGCTGGCAAATAGATTTAGTAAGGGACTTTGTCCATGCACAAATATTTCAACAGTGATTCTTTGCAGTGGCATCCATTATTTGATTCAAGGTAAGTTAACCTTGATGTCCTTTATTTAAAAAAAAAAATCAATAAAAATTTTACTTTGTTATTAGTGACTTCTGGACAGAAGAAAAAGGAAGGGGAAATATAGCAATGTGGTTTGTATGTACAAAGACAAATCCAGGGACACTGCAAAAGTTTTTTTTTTTTTTGCAAACCAACCAGTGGAGTAAAAACATATGAAGGCAAACACTGCATACCAACATACTTTGCACATGTAAATCTCAATTTTTAACAAGGTGGAAGCATGAAGTGATACCTTAACACTTAAATTAATAAAGATCTAAACTGGCTAATAGTATAAATGTTTTATTCTTTAGCTCCTTGGTGCAAGACCTTACTGGATGTGATCGCAGTCAAGTAAGGCCATGGCTATAGTGCAGCAAAAAAATGTCCCCTCTAACAAAGGAAATGCTAGAGCAAAGATTAAATTACATGAGTCAAGCAACCCTGCTGAGATCTGCCAATCAATGGAATTACCAGGTCAAATTATCCTCAGGGCTTTGACAGCTAGGGAAGCTAAGTGTTATGGGGGAGGGGAGAAGTAAATGGACTGGAATTCATTGTCTCACAAATTAGTGCCATTTAAACTAAATTAGAAAAAAGGCAGCAGTAAACAGCACTTTGAGTGTGTTCTGTGGCATTTGCACTGTTTCTGTTTTAAGTAGTCATCCAGCAGCAGCGAATGTTACTTACACTGTTCTATTTTACTCAGTACTTTGTACGCATGCAACATCTATGAAATGACAGGAACTTTAGGCAAATGGAGGCCTGCATGATGTAACATTTTTGAGCCAAACAATGATTTCTGGGATACTGGATGGCAACCTGATTTGTCCAAACCATGTCAATATGCCAGCCTCCAGGTGGTCAGAGTCTGGAATTACATATAAAAATATTTAAAATCCTGTAAATAATCCCAGAGTGCTGTTAAAGTGTAGGAAACATCATGCCATGATGTTTTAAACATGTTTTTTGAGTCTGTGAGTGCGGTACTCCTGCAACAATCAAAAACATCATAGAGGGTGACTGGTATTTCTTTTTTCTGTATCCTTTTTATCGCCATGTCTGTTAGCCATAATTTCTCCCTCCCATGGGTCATAAGCACATTCATTCCCCATGCCATGTGTTGCTATGGGGGATGAGAGCCTGTCTAGGGGGAAATTAACCCTTGCGGTAATGGGGATACTTTGAAATCATACTGGCAACTTTTGTAATGGGAACATGTATACTGACCCCACCCTTTGGTGGTAATTCATCGAGTCATGCATGTCTGTTTCCATGCACAGACAAGGTCTACCTTTACAGCCTTGGGAAACCATGCCCACATCCCCTATGGGCTGCCCCCTGCATTCATGACCAAGGCTGAGTCATGTACAGAGCAGTGAGCAAAACTGGTCGAGGATCACCAACCTTGCCTTTCAGGTATGTCCAACCTGCCTGCCATTAGCCTGCGCTGCTGATTGAGCTCTGGTTCCTTGGCCATACAAAGGGATTTATCCCCTTATATTGGTAGTGTAGGTTGATTGCCAAGCAGTTTGATACCTTTACTGATTTTATAGGAACATAATGACACATACTAGGCAAAGGATCACAGTATAAGATACCTAGCCATATACACCTTTAAGAAGATGCACTTAAAGTTCTTTCTATTCTTTGCAAGCACTTAATAAGGTTCCCTCCCAAATAATGTAACGTAATCCTGGTATAAACTTGGGCCTATCCATATGGTTATCTGCACTAGCTTTAAAGGCAGACAAAGTGGTACTTTGCATGACTTATAGCGGTAGCATTCCATAGGTTGGGAATAATATTGAGTTAGGGTCTTATCCCCTTAGTAAGTCTTGCTTGTTTTTTTTCTGGTGTAGATTGAGATCATGCACACAGTTCATCTTTAGAAATGATAACCCCCTGGTATGATTTAAGGTGCTGTCATACTTCATTGTGAGAGAAATTTTTCAAAGGCCTTATCTGTCTTGGAAAATATTATGTCTACATTCATTTTGGTATATTCATCTTTTTATTGTACAGAATCCCATTCATAGATTTTTTTTGCATTTCTGTTAGTAGTGTATCAAAATGTTATTTAAATAAAATCTTCTGATTATTACCTTCATTTTGTGACCGATATTTGCTTGTCAGCCATATCGTATATAGATTTTAGATGTTTGACCCGCAGTGAATGCTATTAATTTTAGTGATGTAAAATGCAGATTAATCTCAGAAGCCCAATCTAACATTAGAAATTGCTTTTATCAGAGAGATTGCTCAGTTTTAAAAAGTACTTGTTTCACAGTCCCTGACAAATGTGGTGGTATGAAGATTTGGAGACTTGGAAAATGTCATCATAACTGTGTTGAATAATGAAGTCTGCTGCAGTGTTAATTGTGAAATTCTAGCCAGAAGAGCTTTAGAAGTCATAACCTTACAACTTCAGGCTATTTACTTAACCATTCTTTCATCCAGGTGATATTTAAATGGTTTAAGGAGGACATTTTACAGCTATGTGACAGTGTCAGATGATTTGGAGTTAAGTTAGGAGATATTCACCATAACCCTTTTATCCAAGGGAAGGGTTGGGAGGGTGGCCTAATGGTTAAGGTGTTTGCCTTGCAAACACAAGGTACACGGTTTGAATCTCACAGGGGATAATTGGATAATTGGCTAGGCTTAAAATGGCTCACAAGGGCAGTTAGCCTAGTACTAATCTATGAATCTATATATATAAAATATGGATTCACTTTAGAAGCTCGAAATACTGAAATATCAAAAATTCAGTATTTCGAGCCATAAAATGGAATCTTGAGAAGAGTGAAAGCTCAAAAGCACAAAATTCAAAACCTTGAATTACCGGAGGTTTTGAATTTCGCGCTTCTGAGGTTTCGCTGTGGTTACGGATTCAGGTAAGTGTGTGTGTGTGTGTGTGTGTGTGTGTGTGTGGAGTAGAAACGCGAAATTCAAAATCTCCGGTGTGCAAGATTTTGAATTTTGCAGTTCTGAGTTTTCATGGTTTTAAATTTTTGACTTTATAGCTTCGAAATACTGAATTTTGACATTTCAGTATTTTGAGGATATAAATTGAATCCATATATATACATATATATATATATATATATATATATATATATATATATATATATATATATATATATATATTTATATATTTTTTTTGTCCTTCCTTGTGTTGGAATGACAGTAACGTTCTTCTATTCAAAGACGTTACCCATTTTGGAATTATTAAAGAACTATTGTTTATATTTGCTGTATTTTGCAGCATATTAAATTAATTAATTAATTAATTACTTAACTTATTGTTCTCTTACTAAATGATATGCGGTGGGGGTGGATATTCTGACATGATTTTATTTTTTGGCCAAGAGCTTTCTTTTTCCGTAGTGCTGTTTAGCCTTAGATAATGAGATTATAATGACTTACTCTTCACCGTATAATTTCCTTTTTATACTTTTAAGATAGCAGTAATCAACTTTTCTGTGTTCTTGTATTATTAGCTTTAGATGATACAATGAGACTTCTCTTTTATTTCAGCTTCAGAAAATTACTAAAATTTCCCATGTGTAGGTATTGATATTTTATTGATAAAGTCTCAGAATTTAAAACTGTTAAGTGTGATTCCTGGAATAGTGAGTCTGAATGTGCAAAAATGGGGACGTGTATACCCAAGTGTAAGATTGCTGGGTTTTGAGAATATTCCCTTTTGTCCAGTGTATGTCAGTTTTGGTATTAGTGTATGTATACGAGTTAGAGGTGCAGAAATCGTGATTGTTGTTTCACATTGTTTTGTAATTCTGGGACTCTGAGTTATGAACCTTGGAATTACAACACAAAGCCAGATGTCCTTCAAGGATGCATCTGCAGTCCTTACAAATGGGTTGTCCTGTCGTCAGGCAGCCCTTCGGTCGGCCGGATTCCAAAGTCTGGGTCTGGCCTCGGCTGGTGTCGCACTTCACCCGACGTCATAGCTGCAGTTCTTCGGGTATAAAGGCATCAGCCGACGCCATTTTCCTCCGTCTTTCTTGCGCGTGGCCAAGCAGAAGCTGTTCGCAAGTGCCGGTCAGTCAGAACCAGAGATTACTACTTCCGAATACTTCTTCTACTACCGAAGACTTCTAAAAAGCTAAGTACCCCGTTGGGGACTCTTTCTTGCCTCAGCCGATGTCAGAAAAAGTGAATAACTGTTTAACTTGTGGGAAACAAATACCTCATAAAGATTTCCACTCTTACTGCTTACCTTCTTTAGGCCCAGACCACGACGTAGCAGCTTGTCTAGCCTGTGCTTCTTTTAACCGACGGATGCTTAGACGTCGGTCGGAATTTGCTGAGGAGTTTTTCGGCTCAGATTTTGCTTACATTAGGCCGTCGGATCCTCCGACTACGCAAATATCTAAAAAGCGCAAGGAAAAGGACCGACACTCGTGGTCCGCGGTTTCGGGCTGAAACCGAGCTCGCGGTTCTTCCTTCAGCCGAAAACTTACCTCCTACCGAGGCCTCATCCAACTTGGTGGAATCGGCTTCTGAAATCCCACCTGCTCTTGCAGGTTCCCAGGAATTATCTGATACTATACCCTTGGATATTTCAACCCCTGCACGTGGAGCTGCTAGGCCACCTGCAACCATGTCGATTAAGGCCTTTGCCAGGGCTAAAGCAGCAAAATCTACCAAATCTGTGCCTGCTAAGACCCCCTCTCACAGGCCTAGCTCTAGTTCACAAATGCTTAGTCTAGCAGAGGATCTCATTTCTTTGATCCGGGGATCCCAACCTCACTCAGACAGGGCCTCTCACCCACCTCCAGAGAAGAGGCCTAGAGCAGAGCCCCCTGAGCCAGTTTCTACAGATGACTCCTCTGATGATTCAGATAATTCAAACCCTCCAGAGGGCCCTTTCACCCCTTATGAAGACTCTGATGGTGAAGAGTCCATTCCTTCTGCCTCTCCGCCTGAGGAATTTTCCTTTGGGGAAACCTTGCATGCTATGAGGGAACAATTTCAGTGGCAGGGCCAGGATTTTTCAGACTCTAGAAAAAGGCTTAGAACCTTTCTGCATTTACCACAGCATAGTCCTTTAGCCATCCCTCCAGTTCTCTCTGTTGTGGATGATGCATTTAATGATGCTTGTACTGCTCCTGATTCACTACCTCCGGCCCCTGCTAAGCCCGATAGGTACTACAGGGTCCCGGACACACATAATCATTTGTATAAGGCTCCTTTTGCAGATCCCGAAACTATCTCCCAGGGACCTAAGGCTGTAGCAGCTACCTCTGCCAAAAACCCTCCCTCTGAAAGGGAATCCAGGTCCTTAGAGAGATGGGGTAAAAAAGTTTACACTTCTGCTACTCTTTCAGCTAGGGCCTTGAACTGTCAATTCCACATGATCCAGTATCAAGAATTTATGTTAGACCAGTTAACTAAAAAGCTGTCCTCGGATGAACCATTAGACAAAAAATCTATTCAGGAAATGGTACATAACATTCAGCAGGTCAGTAATCATTCCTTAAAATGCGGCTATGATGCACTGGAAGCTTCCTTTAGATCAGCCATGACTGGCACAGTGATCAGAAGACATGCATGGTTAAAAGAACAGGCCTTACCAGACCATATCAAATCAAAGCTACTAGATGCTCCCATGGACAAGATCAATTTGTTTGGCTCTCCTGCACAACAGGTGCTGAAGAAGATGGAAGAGAAGGCAAAATCTGTCCAGACAGTGAAAGATTTCTTACAGGTCCAACCTCCAAGGTTTAGCAGGAATTGGCCCTCCAAGAATTGGTCCTTTCCAGACACCTCCAGAGCTCAGAGAGGCAGGAATAGGCGCTCAAGAGGCAGAGGTCAATCCAGAGGTGCCTACAGGGGACGCCAGTGGCAGGCTAACAACCAGCGAGGTACAGCCACAGATACAGCCACCACCACTACTACAGGACAACCACAGTGACTTGGCTCTGGCACCGCCTACCAGGGAACAACTAGAAGCATCCTTAGGCGGAAAGCTAGCCTTATTTTCAGTAAACTGGCATTACATCACAGGAGACAAGTGGATTTTGCAGACAATAGACCAAGGTTACAGGTTTCACTTCCATACTCTACCAAGGAAGAGAGGAATGCCAAACCTACCTCCAAATCAAAAGGCAGAAGCTCTAAAACAAATAACTCACTTACTAAGGATGAGAGCTGTAGAAAAGGTACCATCTATGGAGCAAGGACAGGGATTTTACTCCAGACTCTTCCTGGTACCAAGAAAAGAAAGCCAATGGAGACCTATTCTCGACCTGTCCGCTTTAAACACATTCCTCATTGTCCCAAAATTCAAAATGCTGACCCTACAGCAGCTTCTTCCCATGTTGGGCAAGGAGTCTTGGCTGGTAACTCTAGATCTCAAGGAGGCATACCTGCACGTCCCCATACGACCAAATTGCAGAAGATACCTCAGATTTCTTGCAGGATCAGAGCATTATCAATTCTCAGCATTGCCCTTTGGCTTATCTACTGCGCCCAGAGTGTTCACGAAATGCCTGGCATCAGTAATTGCTCATTGCAGGCTTCAGGGAATCCAAATTTACCCTTACCTGGACGACTGCCTGTTACAAGCGGACAACAAAAACAAGCTAACAGAAGACTTGAAAAGGGTCATTTATCTTCTACAAGCCCTGGGATACACAGTCAATATAAAAAAGTCAAGGCTGATACCATCCCAAAGGATAACCTGTTTGGGTGCAGAGCTGGACACATCAAAACAAAGGGCATTCCTAACAGTAGAAAAACACGAGAAACTCCCTTTCTACTTCATGGCATTAACAAAGCAGAACCAGCTAACAGCAAGAAAAGTCCTGCAAGCCTTGGGTTTCATGGCATCCTACATAATATTGGTTCCACATGCCAGACTGCATATGAGAAAGTTACAGTGGTACCTAAGGAATTTATGGTCTCAGCACAAGCACAGCCTAGAAACCCAAATTCCAATAATCCCATGCCTGAAACAAGAATTCCAATGGTGGGCTCAGGCCTGTCAATCAAACAAAGGACTGCCCTTCCACAGCACTCAACCAAGCCAGACAATCACAACAGACACCTCAGACCTCGGTTGGGGGGCACACATGCTGGACAAGTGCATACAAGGCTTATGGACTCAAGACCAGCTGCACCTACACATAAATCAAAAGGAAATGCTGGCAGTAAAACTGGCAATTCAGACATTCCGACCATTTCTTCGACAAGGTCAACTGTTGATAAGGACAGACAACACCACAGTTATGTGGTACATCAACAAACAGGGAGGCACACATTCGTATCCTCTATGCCGGATGGCAATGGACCTCTGGAATGTGGCCCTGAGCTTCAACATTCAGTTGCAAGCAATTTTTGTGCCAGGAAAAGAAAACATTCTAGCAGACATACTAAGCAGAACTACCACGGATGCCCACGAATGGATGCTGCATCCGGACATCTTCAAAACCATTACAAGAAAGTGGGGACTACCAGAAATAGACTTATTTGCATCCCCACGCAATCACCAACTGAAGAAATTCTGCACAAGGACGTACCACCCACTTGCTTGGAAAGTGGACTCCCTATCTTTCAGTTGGAAAAACCTGACAGCATATGCATTCCCACCACTTCCTTTGATGCACAAGGTGCTATTGAAAATCAAAGAGGACCGTCCAAGGATCATCCTGATAGCTCCAGACTGGCCAAGGCAACATTGGTACCCATTACTGAGGAGCATGTCTCGGGAACAAATATGGACTCTACCTCTAGTTCCCTTACTGTTAACACAGAACAACTACAACACCCTGCATCCAAACCTGAAAACACTACAGCTGACTGCCTGGAACATTACATAAGATCAAATAACCCAAATTTATCCCAAAGGGTTAAAGACATTATCTTGGAGGCTCGCAGACCCTCAACAAGAAAAAATTATTCAGCAAAATGGAAAAGATATCACATTTGGAGTACTGCAAAGGGAGAAAATTTGTCACTGGTAAACATAGCCAACATCCTGGAATACTTGGCAGAGCTCTTCCACAACGGCCTGTCCTATTCTTCCATTAAGATTCATGCATCAGCTATTTCAGCAGAATACAACTTGGATCCTCCAGTCTTCTCACATCCTCTGCTCAGGCAGTTTCTAAGAGGAATTAAAATGTAAAACGACCAAGGAAGCCACCATTGCCAGCGTGGGACTTGAACACTGTGCTAGAAAAGATGACACACCGTCCTTACGAACCAGCAGCAACAGCAGACTTACAATACTTATCATGGAAAACTGCTTTCCTGCTTGCAATCACTTCAGCAAGAAGGGTATCTGAGCTACAGGCATTAATGGCAGTACAGCCCTTCCTGATCTTCCATCAAGATAGAGTGTCCATGAGAACAAATCCTACTTTTATGCCAAAGGTGGTCTCCAGGATATCTTTAAATCAAGCTATTCATCTACCTACATTCTTCCCCAACCCACAGAACAGGGGGGAAAGACTGTTGCATACCTTGGATGTACATAGACAACTACGCTACTACCTGGACAGGACCAAGGGCAATAGAAAAACTGACCAACTACTGGTAGCATATGCAACAGGAATGGAAGGAAAAGCAATTTCAAAACAGACAATCTCTAAGTGGATAGGAAATTGCATTAGATTTTGTTATTCCTACCATGGGAAGAAAACTCCAGAAAACATCAGGCCTCACTCTACAAGGGCAACAGCCACTACCACAGCTTTTCTACGAGGAGTGGCTACCAAAGACATTTTAGAGGCTGCTACTTGGAGCTCCGTGCATACATTTGCCAAGCATTATAATTTACCTTTATACTCCAGATCCTGAGCAGGTTTTGCCACTGCTGTTTTGCAAGGGATCTTAACTACACCATAATCTTATTTCTCCTCCTCCCCCAGTTTGGCTATGGTATTCTACCCATTTGTAAGGACTGCAGATGCATCCTTGAAGGACATAGTACAGTTTTGTACCTACCATAAATGTAGATGTCCGATAGGCATGCATCTGCAGTCAGGATTACCCACCCTCCTTCCCTCTGTGGTACTCCTAGGGTATTTGCCCATCTTGTAGCTAGCTGGGGGAATCTATTATGGTGTATTTGTTTGTATATATGTACATACATGCTTATTTTTTGTTTGCTCTCTACTATTTGGAACCATTTGCATTTATCCAAATTTAGCCTTCCTAGAGGGCTCCTGGCATCTGGGGCAAGAAACACTGAGGAAAATGGCATCGGCTGATGCCTTTATACCCGAAGAACTGCAGCTATGACGTCGGGTGAAGTGCGACACCAGCCGAGGCCAGACCCAGACTTTGGAATCCGGCCGACCGAAGGGCTGCCTGACGACAGGACAACCCATTTGTAAGGACTGCAGATGCATACCTCTCGGACATCTACATTTATGGTAGGTACAAAACTGTACTTTTTGTTGGCTTCAAGTTCTTCTTGCAGGTACCCATCCTATCTTCACCTAGTAATCAGCCAGATTTCAAGCCATTTTAGTTTTTTTAGCTCATCAGCTGTAACAACAAAACTGGTTTGCCTTTTCATAGTACACGTGTAACAAAATAAATGAGGGTTATGACCTCAGTGGAAGGGACAGACGGAGCTGAAAACACTTTCTCTTATTGCATAGCCCCACTACATGTGATATTTTTAAACAAAGAAAAGCCTAAACAGGAAAGACATCTGGAGCAGTTTTTGATGAGAATGTCTGTTTCTGCAGTGTAAGAATGAGTCCTGCAGCAGTTTTGAATGAGAAAATCTGTTATTGCAGTAAAAAAATGACTTCTGCAGCAGATGATGTCCTTCATGGATGCATCTGCAGTCATAACAACTGGGTTGTCCTGTCGTCAGGCAGCCCTTCAGTCGGCCGGATTCCAAAGTCCGGGTCCGCTTCGCTGATGTCGCACTCCACCCGGCGTCATCTCTGTTGGTCTTCGGTATAAAAGCATCAGCCGACGCCATTTTCCTCAGTCTTTCTTGCGCGTGGCCAAGCAGAAGCTGTTCGCAAGTGCGGTCGGTCGGATCCAGAGATTACTTCTACCGAATACTACTTGAAGACTTCTAAAGCTAAGTACCCGTTGGGGACTCTTTCTTGCCTCAGCCGATGTCAGAAAAAGTTAACAATTGTTTAACCTGTGGGAAACAAATACCTCATAAAGATTTCCACTCTTACTGTCTGCCTTGTTTAGGCCCAGCCCACGACGTAGCAGCCTGTTCGCCTGTGCCTCTTTCAACCGACGAACGCTTAGGCGTCGGTCGGAGTTTGCAGAACAGTTTTTCGGTTCTGATTTTGCGTACATTATGCCGTCGGATCCTCCGACTACCCAATCTACTAAAAAACGCAAAGATAAAGACCGACACTCGCGGTCCGCGGTTTCGGCCGAAACCACGGTAAAGCAAACCGCGAGTGTCTCTGTTTCGGCCGAAACCGAGAAAACTGATCAAAGTACAGCTGAACCTATTCTTACAACTGAGGCCCCTGCTACAACTCTTGAATCGACCTCAGAACTTTTACCCACTACGGTGGTTGACTTATCAGACACCATCCCCTTGGATGTCTCTACCCCAGCACGTGGTGCTGCTAGGCCTCCAGCAGCCATGTCCATTAAGGCCTTCGCCAGGGCTAAATCAGCCAAAACTACTAAAACAGTGCCTGTTAAACCCCCCACATCCAGGCCCTCTTCTAGCTCTCAAATGCTTTCTTTGGCAGAAGATTTAATTTCTTTAATTAGAGGATCTCAATCTCACCCAGACAGGGCCTCTCAGCCCCAGAGAAGAGACCTAGGGCAGAGCCCCCTGAGCCAGTGTCTTCTGATGATTCTGCTGATGAATCAGACATAACTGACCAGCCAGAGGCTCCCTTCTCCAATTTTGAAGATTCTGATGCTGAAGAATCCATTCCAGCTGCTTCCCCACCAGAAGAATTCTCCTTTGGGGAAACCTTGCATGCCATGCGAGAACAGTTCCAATGGCAGCAACAGGATTTTTCAGACTCCAGAAAAAGACTTAGGACCTTTCTGCACCTCCCACAGCACAGGCCCTTAGCTATACCTCCTGTTCTCTCTGTGGTGGATGATGCTTTCAATGATGTTTGCTCGCTCCAGATTCTTTACCCCAGCCCCTGCCAAACCAGACAGATTTTACAGGGTGCCAGATACTCATCACCACCTTTACAAGGCCCCACTTGCAGACCCAGAAACTATATCCCAGGGTCCCAAGGCAGTAGCATGACCATAGCTAAAACCCTACTCCTTCTGAAAGGGAAGCAAGGTCATTAGACAGATGGGGTAAAAGGTCTACACTTCAGCTACTCTCTCAGCTAGAGCTTTAAACTGTCAGTTTCACATGATACAATACCAAGAGTTTATGCTTGATCAGTTAACTAAAAACTAACCACTGATGAATCTCTTGATAAGAAATATGTATTAGAGATGGTAAATAACATACAACAGGTTAGCAACCATTCCTTAAAATGTGGCTATGATGCACTGGAGGCTTCATTTAGATCAGCCATGACAGGCACAGTGATAAGAAGGCATGCATGGCTAAAGGAACAAGCTTTACCGGATCATGTTAAAGCTAAGCTGCTAGATGCTCCTATGGACAAGACAAGTTTGTTTGGTACACCTGCCCAGCAGGTTATGAAGAAAATGGAAGAAAAGGCAAAATCTGTTCAAACTGTTAGATTTCTTGCAGGTTCAACCCCCAAGGTTTAGCAGGAACTGGCCTGCCAAAAATTGGTCCTTTCCTGACTCCACAAAATTTCAAAGGGGCAGGAATAGACGTTCCAGAGGCAGAAACCAATCCAGAGGAGGTGCCTGCAGAGGACGACAGTGGCAAGGTAACAACAGAGGCACAGACACAGCCACTGCCACTACATCAGCACAACCACAGTGACTTAACCCTAAATCCGCCTACCAGGGAACAAATAGCAGCTCCTCTAGGCGGAAAGTTAACCTTATTTTCAAGGAACTGGCACTGCATAACAAAAGACAAGTGGATTTTACAAACCATAGATCAAGGTTACTGGTTTCACTTCCACACTTTACCAGTCAAAAGAGGAATGCCAAATCTACCTCCAAATCAAAAAACAGAGGCTCTACGCCAGATAATGGAGTTAGCAAACATGAGAGCTGTGGAAAGAGTGCCAACAGCAGAGCAAGGAAAGGGTTCTATTCCAGACTATTCCTAGTTCCAAGAAAGGAAAAAGTTGGAGACCAATTCTCGACCTGTCCACCTTAAATACATACATCATTGTCCCAAAATTCAAAATGCTGACACTACAGCAGCTTCTTCCCATGCTGGGCAAGGAGTCTTGGCTGGTAACTCTAGATCTCAAGGAGGCATACCTGCACGTCCCCATTCGACCAATCTGCAGAAGATACCTCAGATTTCTTGCAGGATCAGAGCACTATCAATTCTCAGCATTGCCCTTTGGCTTATCTACTGCCCAGAGTATTCACAAAATGCCTGGCATCAGTAATCGCCCATTGCAGACTACAGGAATTCAAATTTACCCATACCTGGACGACTGCCTGCTACAAGGGGACAACAAAAGCAAGCTGACAACAGATTTACAAAGGGTCATTTACTTGCTACAAGCACTGGGATACACAGTCAATTTACAAAAGTCAAGGCTGATACCATCCCAAACAAGGACATTCTTGGCGGAATTGGACACAGTAAAACAAATGGCATTCCTGACTACAGAAAAACAAAAGAACTTCCTCTTTACTTCTTGGCACTAACAAAACTGAACAAGTTAACAGCAAGAAAAGTACTGCAGGCCTTGGGCTTCATGGCATCATGCATAATCTTGGTTCCATTTGCCAGACTACATATGAGAAAACTACAGTGGTACCTAAAGAATTTATGGTCCCAACACAGACACAGTCTAGAAACAGAAATCCCACTAATTCCATGCTTAAAACAGGAGTTCCTATGGTGGGCTCAGGCATGCCAGTCAAACCCAGGCCTACCCTTTCGCAGATGTCAAGCAAGCCAGACCATCACAACAGACGCTTCAGACCTAGGATGGGGGCCCACATGCTGGACAAATGCGTGCAAGGATTGTGGACACAGGATCAACTTCACCTGCACATCAACCTAAAAGAAATGCTGGCAGTAAAACTGGCAATCCAAAAGTTCAAACCATTTCTCAAGGAGGGCCAGTTGATGATAAGGACAGACAACACCACAGTCATGTGGTACATCAACAAACAGGGAGGCACTCATTCATACCCCTATGCAGAATGACCTTGGAGCTGTGGACCCTGGCACTCAGCTACAACATCCAGTTACAGGCAATATTTGTACGGGAAAGACAATACTCTAGCAGATATATTAAGCAGAACCACTCGATGCCCACGAATGGAAGCTGCACCGGACATCTTCAAGACCATCTCAAAGAAATGGGGAATGCCACAGATAGACCTATTCGCATCACCTCTCAATCACCAGCTCAAAAATTCTGCACAAGGACATTCCACCCACTAGCATGGAAAGTGGATTCGCTCTCCTTCAACTGGAAAGGCCTAACAGCATATGCATTCCCACCTCTTCCTTTGATACACAAGGTACTACTGAAAATCAAGGAAGAACGTCCAAGGATAATCCTGATAGCTCGAACTGGCCAAGACAACACTGGTACCCACTACTGAGGAGCATGTCTCGAACAATATGTGGCCAATACCCTGATGCCTTTGATGTTAACTCAGAACAACTACAGCATCATACATCCAAACCTAAAAACGTTGCAACTAACTGCATGGAACATCACATAGCAGCAACTAATCCAGAACTTTCCCAAAGAGTAAAAGACATTATTCTTGAAGCACGCAGACCTTCAACAAGAAGGAACTATGCTGGAAAATGGAAAAGGTTTGTCATCTGGAGTACAGAAAGAGGAAAAGATGTGTCAAACATAGATATGCCTAACATTCTGGAGTATCTGGCCGAACTTCTTCATTCAGGCCTGTCCTACTCCTCCATCAAGATACATGCATCAGCTATTTCAGCAGAATACAGCTTTGATCCACCTGTTTTTTCGCACCCTTTGCTCAGGCAGTTCCTCAGAGGAATCAAGAATGTAAAACCTCCAAGGAAACCACCATTACCAGCTTGGGATTTGGACTTTGTGCTAGAAAAATTGACACTATCACCCTTTGAACCAGCAGCAACAGCAGACCTACAACACCTGTCATGGAAAACTGCTTTCCTACTGGCAATCACTTCAGCAAGGAGGGTTTCAGAACTACAGGCCTTAATGGCAGTGCAACCCTTCCTAATCTTCCACCAAGATAGAGTGTCCATGAGGACTAATCCTACATTTATGCCCAAGGTGGTATCCAGAGTGTCTTTAAACCAGGCAATCCACCTACCTACCTTCTTTCCCAACCCACAAAACAGAGGGAAAGAATACTGCATACCTTGGATGTACATAGACAGCTACGCTACTACTTGGACAGAACAAAAATAGCAGAAAGACTGACCAACTTTTGTAGCCTATGCAACAGGAAGGGAAGGAAAAGCTATTTCCAAACAGACAATCTCCAAATGGATAGGAAATTGCATACGATTCTGTTACTCCTTCCATGGAAAACCAATTCCACAGAACATAAGACCTCATTCTACAAGGGCAACAGCCACTACCACAGCCTTCTTACGAGGAGTGGCAACCAAAGACATTATTGAGGTGGCTACTTGGACCTCCGTGCATACATTTGCCAAGCATTATAATTTGCCTCTATATTCCAGATCCCGAGCAGGGTTTGCCACTGCTGTACTGCAAGGGATCCTAAACACACCATAATCTACTTTTATCCTCCTCCCTAGTTGGCTATGGTATTCTACCCAGTTGTTATGACTGCAGATGCATCCATGAAGGACATAGTACAGTTTTGTACCTACCATAAATGTAGATGTCCGAACTGGATAGCATCTGCAGTCAGGATTACCCTCCCTCCTTCCCCTCTGTGGTACTCCTAGGGTGTTTACCCTCCTAATAGCTAGCTGTTGGGGGGGAGTCTTTTATGGTGTATTTGTTTGTATATATGTACATACATGCTTATTGTTGTGTTTACCTCTATCTATTTGGAAACATTGGCATCTATCCAAATTTTAGTCTGCAAGAGGGCTTCTGGCATCTGGGGCAAGAAACACTGAGGAAAATGGCGTCGGCTGATGCTTTTATACCCGAAGACCAACAGAGATGACGTCGGGTGGAGTGCGACATCAGCCGAAGCCGGACCCGGACTTTGGAATCCGGCCGACTGAAGGGCTGCCTGACGACAGGACAACCCAGTTGTTATGACTGCAGATGCTATCCAGTTCGGACATCTACATTTATGGTAGGTACAAAACTGTACTTTCATCGTGTTTCACTGTTGCAGTCATTACTCTTGGGTTATCCTGCTGGCAGGCTACCCGCAGTCGGCCAGAATTTGAAAGTCTAGGTCCGGCGTCGGTTGCTGTCGCCTCTTTCCTGACGTCAGTGCGCCAGGGGTATAAAAGATGCAGCTGACGCCATTTTCTTCAGTCTTTCTTGTCGCGCGGTGCCTGAAGCAAAAGCAGTTCGCAAGTGCCCGTCGGCCGACTCCTGAGATTTTCAAATCTGAATTTCAGAACCGAAGTCTTCATTAAAGCTAAGTACCCCGTTGGGGAAACTTTTTTCTTGCTCCAGACTGATGTCAGAAAAAGTTAACAATTGTATTTCTTGTGGGAAGCAAATACCTCATAAGGATTTTCACTCTTACTGTATTCCTTGCCTAGGCCCTGATCACAATGTTGCTAGCTGTCGGTTTTGTACTAGATTCAACCAACGCACTATGAAGCGTCGGTTCGATTTTGCATTTCATTACTTTGGCCGAAGATTTAATTACATAATGCCGGCGGAACAGCCGACAACTGGAGTTTACAAAAAACACAAGGACAGGCATCCAAGGTCCAAAACCGACGAAGCCTTTTCTAGGCCAGTTGCCGGTTCTCGGTGAGGCGCTTTCGCAGCCCCTGGCGCCTGCTACCTCAGAGCCACAGGCCGCTACAGTCTCCCACGTGGAGCCTACTGGGCCTCTGGAAACTCAAAGTATTGGACACTCAGAAATCAATCCCTCAGATGGGTCCAGAGCCGCTGAGCAGGCATTGGCTTCTGAGGGTGTCTTCAGACCTACACAACTATATGTTAAGCCATCTTCAGCTTCAAAGACAGACTAAAGCAGCTGTAAAGACAAAGAAACAAGTACAGCATTCTCCTATTCCGACTTCCATGCCTAAAAAACTGATGCTGAAAATGGCCAAAGACCTAATTACTTTGATCAGGGGCTCCCATCCCCCTCCTGATAAGAGGCCTAGGCAAGAGACAGAGTATGATTCTTCTGATCAGGTATCTATTTCCTCTGATTCCTCTGATTCTGATGCTGAAGAATCCATTCCTTCAGCCTCTCCTTCTGAGGACTATTCTTTTGGGGAAACGCTGCATACTACGAGGGAGCATTTCCACTGGGTGAGCCAAGATTATTCTGAGTCTAAGAAAAGGCTCAGAGACTTCCCGCTTCTTCCTCAGCAGAGACCCCTTGCTATTCCACCTGTTCTAGACATTGTAGATGATGTATTTTCAGAGTCCGGGATGTCCCCTGACTCTTTACCCCCCGCACCTGCTAAGCCAGACCGATACTACAGGGTCCCGGATTCTCATAAATTCCTATATAAAAACCCTGCTGCGGACCCAGAAACTATTTCTCAGGGTTCCAAGGGGGTTAAAGCTTCCACTGCAAAAAAAACTGTCCCCTCTGATAGGGATTCTAGGTCTCTAGACAGATGGGGGAAAAAAGTTTATACTTCTGCCACCCTGGCTGTAAGGGCTTTAAATTGTCAATTTCATATGCTTAAATATCAGCAATATTTAATGTCACTACTTAAACAGAAAATGTTGACAAATACTGTATGTTCAGAGAACAAAGAATTGCAGGATTTATTGCATGCAACTGAACAAGTGGGAAAGCATACTTTGCAAAGTGGTTATGATTCACTGGAGGCCTCTTGCAGGGCCGCTGTTACAGGTTCTGTTATTAGAAGGCATGCTTGGTTAAAGGAACAAAATCTGCCTGATCATGTTAAAGCAAATTATTAGATGCACCATTACACCACAATACTTTGTTTGGTACTAAAGTAGAAGAGGTGTTGAAAAAAATGGAGGATAAAGCAAAATCCATGCAGACAGTCAAGGATTTCTTACAGGTACAGCCACCCAGGTTTAGCAGGAACTGGCCTTCTAAAAATTGGTCCTTTCCAGTCTCAGATGGACCACAAAGAGGCAGATACAGGCATCCCAGAGACAGATCTCAGCCCCAAGGCTCATACAGGCCTAAACAATGGGCTGATTCTACCTCCAAAAGCGGAGAAGACAAATCACAGCCTTACAGGAAACAGTCCCAATGACTTTCCTCTACCAGTTCCAAGCAGTTTTCTTTTGACAGCCCCCTTAGGGGGAAAACTAGCACTTTTTTCATCAAATTGGCAAATAGTTACCCAAGACAAATGGGTTCTGAACATAGTGTCCCAAGGTTACAGGTTCCATTTTCACACTCTACCAAGGTCATAGGGCATGCCAGACCTGCCACACAATCAATGGGCAGAGGCACAAAAACAAGTTACAGCCCTCATGGACATGAGGGCCATTCAGCAAGTACCACAATAAGAGCAGGGGCAAGGATTTTACTCCAGACTTTTCCTAGTACCCAGGAAGGACAAAACCTGGAGACCAGTACTGGACCTGTCTATACTAAATACGTTTCTGGAAGTTCCAAAATTCAAAATGTTGACTCTTCAGTAGCTACTGCCCATGCTGGGCAAGAGGGCTTGGCTCGTAACTTTGGACCTAAAAGAGGCATACCTGCATGTCCCAGTCAGACAATCTTGCAGAAGATACCTCAGATTCATAGCTGGCTCAATGCATTACCAATTCTCTACACTGCCCTTTGGCTTATCTACTGCGCCCAGGGTCTTTACAAAATGCCTGGCACCAGTAATTGCATTTTGCAGACAAAAAGGAATTCAAATGTATCCCTACTTGGATGACTGCTTAATTCAAGCAGAGAACAAAACACTCTTCTAAAGCATCTGGCGTTTGTAAAAAGATTACTAATTGGCCTAGGGTACACAGTAAATGAAAAGAAATCAAAACTAGTGCCCTCTCGAGAGATAATATTCCTGGGTGCAAGCTTAAATACAACTGCCCAGATGGCTTATCTCATGCCAGACAAGCAAAAACAACTGACTACTTACTTCAAGAAATTGGCAACAAAAACCCACTTATCTGCAAGGAAAATCCTGCAGGCCTTGGGTTTCATGGCATCCTGCATTCTACTAATTCCATATGCCAAACTGCGTATGAGGAAACTACAATGGTATCTGAAAAGTGTTTGGACTCAGCATTGCCACAGCCTGGAGACAGTAATTGCACTCATTCCCTGCCTACAATAGGAGTTTCGATGGTGGACAGAATCCTGTCACCACAACAAGGGTCTGCCATTCAGTTTACCCACAGCCAGACAGACACTGACAACGGATGCACAGATTGTCTGGGGGGCCCATATGGCAGGAAAATGTATTCAGGGCACATGGCCTGCAAACCAGATGCATCTTCATATCAATCACAAAGAGATGCTAGCTGTTCAAAATGCCCTGACAGCTTTCAAGGACCTGCTTCATCCAGGACAATTACTGATAAAGACAGAAAACACTACGGTCATGTGGTACATAAACAAGCAGGGAGGTACACATTCCTACCCCCTCCGCAGACAAGCAATGACCTTATGGTACACAGCATTGACTTTTCAAGTTCACCTGCAAGCACAATTCCTGCCAGGAAAAACAAATACTCTGGCAGACGAACTAAGCAGAAACCTCATGGATCCCCACGAATGGAAACTGGATCCACAAGTCTTCAGGATGATAATAAGGAAATGGGGATGCCCAGACATAGATCTATTTGCCTCCCCTCACAACTGTCAATTGCAGAGATTTTGCACAAGGATTTACCACAAGCAAGCATGGAAAGTGGACGCCCTATCATTCAGCTGGAAAAATCTAACAGTATATGCTTTTCCCTCACTACCTCTCCTTCCCAGAGTACTCCTAAAGGTCAGACAAGAGAAGCCAAAAATAATTCTGATTGCAATAGACTGGCCACGCCAGCACTGGTACCCAATCCTACAGAGCTTGTCTCAAAGTCCAGCATGGATATTGCCTCAAACATCTCACTTGCTGACCCAACAAAACAATACGATCCTGCACAGCCAACTCAGGACCTTAAATCTGACAGCATGGCGGATAATGTAGCCATTCAGAAAACTCCTCTTTCAAAAGCTTTTATGGATGTTATCTTGGAGGCCAGGAGGCCCAGTACCAGAAAATCTTATGCAGAAAAATGGAAGAGATTCTGTGCTTGGAACCAAGAACAAGGCATTGACACGTCTGTGTCAAATATTCCTCAGATTTTACAATACCTAACTGAGATGCTGAACAAAGGCCTTTCTTTCTCATCAATTAAGATTCATGCCTCTGCCATTTCTGCACATTACAATACGGAACCACCTATTTTTTTCTCATCCTTTAATAAGGCAGTACCTCAGAGGGGCCAAAAACATTAGGCCTGCAAGGAGAGCACCAATTCTGGCCTGAGACCTCAATTACGTTTTGGAAAAACTCACACTGCCTCCTTTCGAGCCAGCATCAACAGCAGATATTAAATTCTTATCCTGGAAAACAGCTCTGCTCCTAGCCATAACCTCTGCAAGGCAAGTCTCGGAGTTAAAAGCACTCATGGCTGTGGAACCTTTCATCATTTTTCATCCAGACAGGGTTTCTCTGAGGACAAACCCTACATTTATGCCTAAGGTGGTGTCCAGTGTGGCCCTCAATCAAACCATTCACTTGTCTACCTTTTACCCAAATCCACAGAACAAGGGTGAGAAAATTCTGCATTCTTTCGACATACACAGGCAGTTACGCTTCTACTTGGACAGAACTAAAGCTTTTAGAAAGACTGAGCAACTTTTAGTGATATATGCTGCAGGATCACAAGGAAAGGCTAAGACTATTTCTAAATGGATAGGCCATTGCATCCGTTCCTGCTATTCTCGACATGGCAAATCAGTGCCTAAGGGCATTAGGCCTCATTCCACCAGAGCAGCAGCCACTTCAGCAGCCTTCCTCAGAGGGATACCAACCAAAGAAATCTTAGAGGCTTCAACTTGGAGTTCAGTGCACACCTTTACAAAGCACTACCACTTGCCTCTCTACTCTAAGTCCAGAGCAGGCTTCGCCACTGCAGTTCTGCAGAGCCTCATAGCCTCTCCTAATCCTATTTAGCCCAGCCACCCATCCTCAGCTTTGGGATTCTACCCAAGAGTAATGACTGCAACAGTGAAACACGATGAACATAGTACAGTTGTGTACCTACCATAAATGTAGATGTTCGAGTGTATTCACTGTTGCAGTCCAGGTTACCCACCCACCATCCCCCTTCACTTTGCTGGGACTTATCTGCACTTCTCTATCCTATACAACCTTTTTGGTGTATTTGTTTGTAGATTAAGGAAATGTTATTTTTGTGCATGCATTTCTCATTGCTATATTTTTCAGCCTACCTATTTGGGGCACCTGACATCTGGGGCAAGAAAAACTAAGAAAATGGCGTCTGCTGCATCTTTTATACCCCTAGTGCACTGACGTCAGGGAAGAGGCGACAGCAACCGATGCCGGACCTAGACTTTGGAATTCTGGCCGACTGCGGGTAGCCTGCCAGCAGGATAACCCAAGAGTAATGACTGTAACAGTGAATACACTCGAACATCTACATTTATGATAGGTACACAACTGTACTTTTTAGATGAGCATGTCTGGTATTGCATTGAATGTATAGAACAGTTGCGAAAGAGTCTTAAAATTGTAACGGAAAGACTAACTGATGAGGGAACAAACTTTTTTCTTTTTTTAGAGAAATAGACAGTGGAATTGGTACATATTAACCAGTCAGAAAAATCAGTATGTTCTTAACTTTAGTTTGCCTTTGCAGCCATTTTTTATCACAGTGCAAGAGCATTGGCACCAGAAAATGATGGCAGGCAGTCGGGAGTTAATTGTTTTTCAGGTTCTGGTTTCTGCTACTGCTACTTCAGTGAGCCTTGTCCACTTCATGCTTGCAGGCTATTTTCCTGTCAGGAACGTGATATGTACTGTATACAGTGTGCCAGCTTCATGCATGAGGCCCCGCAAACTTAAGTGACAAGCTGTTAACTGTAACATGTTAAATTACTACTTTTATTCATTAGAAATGTGTTCAGAGTTATAGTTACACTTTAGATATCAGTCAACAACCACATAGTTACATTGTGGCTCCTGTACAACAGACATGTAACTGTGATTTAATTGCACAGTTCTTTCTGGTTAATGATTAGTTACACTGAAGCATCCACTTAAAATGTAATCTGTGCTGGGCAGTGTGAATAGCTTATGTAAAACTTTGATGCATTTTGCAAGTGGCTGACCCAGAAGATGCTTTCCAATCCATTGCTGAGTTTTTACCATCAGAGAATTGTAACTTTCTGCATTAGGATCAACACTGGCTACTGGTTGGCTAATGAGATCCTTGTAAATTAGTCTACTTAATGAGACCGTCTGCATCCAGATACATGCAGCAGAGTGTGACAAATACTTATAATTTCAATTTTAGGGTTACTGAACTGTATACTTTTCTGTAGTACATTACAATGCATAATGTGACAGCAAAGTGGACACATTATATATCGAGTGCGTTGTCTCTGTTGTGAAATATCCTTATAGTTTCACCCCACCCACTCATTCAAGCAGCCTGTTCTCTAGGTTTGCACTCTGTTTTCTCACAGAAAGAAAAAGGAAAAAAAGTACAATCTTGGGTTGTGGTTCAGTCAGGCCCTGTCTGTGTGCATATGATGACACCTTTGTCTGTTCTTCCACCTCATCTTTCCCTTATAGACCATCCATTTCATAAACCTCCTTGCAGTTTCTGGTATGTGTTTGTCCATTGCCTTCAGTCACTGTTCATTCCCCTCCCCTGTCCTCTGCTGAGCCTCATTGTCCTACTTCTGAATGCTTTTCAGTTGCTGACATATTTTGTCCTTTGAGTTCTTCGCAGATATATGCATTGTTGCAGATGTGTTCTAACCAACATGTAAGTTGGTAGAGTACAACTTGCCTGTCCCTGCTGTCTGTGACCTTACTTGTAGATCCTACCATTTGTGTTTTTTTTTATTTTGGTCAAAGCTTGGTGCATTGATTGATTACTCACAGCCCTTTGTTGGACACCATGCCTCCAGACCTAGCATCCTGTATCTTGTGTATGATCCTGCATTGAGTGCAGAGTCTCTCTTCTGCCTATAAAAGACATTCAGACCTCTTTTCATGTCAAGGACTGTGGTACTATTCAGATTGGTTCTGTCTTTTAGCTGCCCCCTCCCAATGTATTTGAAGTACATTTGTTGAATAGTGTGGGTTCTAATACCACTTGTCATTTTTCTTTACTTTAATGGGCGTCTTTTCCCAGGTCATCCTGTGTGTTTTTCTGCCAGCCATTCTCCAGCCAACTTGGTGCATTGATTGATTACTCACAGCCCTTTGGTTGACACCATGCCTCCAGACCTAGCATCCTGTATCTTGTGTATGATCCTGCATTGAGTGCAGAGTCTCTCTTCTGCCTATAAAAGACATTCAGACCTCTTTTCATGTCAAGGACTGTGGAACTATTCAGATTGGTTCTGTCTTTTAGCTGCCCCCTCCCAATGTATTTGAAGTACATTTGTTGAATAGTGTGGGTTCTAATACCACTTGTCATTTTTCTTTACTTTAATGGGTGTCTTTTCCCAGGTCATCCTGTGTGTTTTTCTGCCAGCCATTCTCCAGCCAACTTGCTGCATTGATTGATTACTCACAGCCCTTTGTTGGACACCATGCCTCCAGACCTAGCATCCTGTATCTTGTGTATGATCCTGCATTGAGTGCAGAGTCTCTCTTCTGCCTATAAAAGACATTCAGACCTCTTTTCATGTCAAGGACTGTGGTACTATTCAGATTGGTTCTGTCTTTTAGCTGCCCCCTCCCAATGTATTTGAAGTACATTTGTTGAATAGTGTGGGTTCTACTACCACTTGTCATTTTTCTTTACTTTAATGGGCGTCTTTTCCCGGGTCATCCTGTGTGTTTTTCTGCCAGCCATTCTCCAGCCAACTTTAAATTATTATCTTTTCCTAGCCTCTTTGGCCTATCAGGCAGCCTTTGATACTATGAAGACCTTCCTAACCTCCCGGTGGTCACATCATCTGGTACTACTGTCATTAATTTTCACTATTACCAGTCTTAGAACTACAGAAGGTTTAACAGCCAGCTTTTCCTAGCACTGAAGCCATACCATTTGCAATCATGAAACCATACCTCCTTTAGAAGTGCATCAGGCCAGTGTCTTATGATCTTCTCCACCTTACCTGCAATTGCAGTCATACCAACTGCACTGATATTTCCTTTTTATACCAGGGTGTTGTAATTTCCTGTCATCTGGTCTTTCCTTGCTGGTCTAAAATCTGTTTAGGCATTCTTGGTTCTTGCTAAGTTTTTTGGGTAATTAGACTGTTAGACTGGTATCCTGTCTCTAGCAGCCGCGGTGGTGCAGCGGTAGCATTGTCGCCTCACAGCAAGCGGCTGTCCTGTTCGATTCTCGGCTGGAGCATCTTCTAAACGGAGTCTGCATGTCCTCCCCACGGTCGAGTGGTGTTCGAAAGACATGCGTGAATGGGCGTGCCTTCGTTGAAGGATGGGCGTTGGACTTGCACCTCGGCACCGTAAAAATCTACTGCCAATCATTAGCGGACCGGCGTTCCGCTGTGGCGACCCCTAACTGGGAAAAGCCGAAAAAGAAGATGACTGATATCCTGTCTGGACTCTGGGCTTTGTCCTCATTTTAATACTCCTCTATCATCTGCATTGGCCCAGTTTTACATATTCCTCTCTGCTTTGCTGTTTTCCATTTCATATTATTTTTTCCCCCTTTTGTGTGAATATGGTGACAGAAAGTTCACTTACACACTCCTGTGATGTCCTTGTGCTGAACCACCCTTCTGTCCTTTATCATACTGTCTAGGTTTGGGCTTCTCTGTTTTCTTCTCTAGTGTATCTGGACAATTTTCTCAGTCTAGTTCATGGAACTAGTTTCCACACTAGAATATCCTTCATCTTCATCACCCATTTAGTTAATTCCCAGTTTGCCAAAGCAAAGACCTTCATCTGTCAACCCTGTACCACCATATGCACACATTTCCTCCCAACATTTGAAAGCTGTTTACTTATTCCTGAGTGCTTCCTTCATTTCCACACGCTGTTACATTGATATCTTTCGGGCGGACAGCCATGCTTACTTTTCAGGTTGCAATAGTAGATAAATGTGGCTAGGGCTGCTGAAATTTGTGGTGAATTTCTATTAGTTTGAGTCTTAGAATATGCTACATCTTAAGTGTAACCTGCAGTTGTTATTACAGGCACTCTTAAGTCATGATTGTGTTTTCCAGTTTTTGGTTTTCACAGCTTTTATGTGCAACCTGCTGTATTATTTAACCCAAGAACGGAATATTAAATAAGTTATATTTTTTATATTCTGTTGTATCGCACTGCTGTCTTTTGATGCATAAGAAGCAGATACGAATGTAGACTTCCATTGTTTGTGAATATGCTCTTGGGCATCTTGCATTTAGACCAAAAGTTGTCTGTTTTGAGTTTATACATTTGCTAACAGGATTAGTCGATGGGTTTGAAGACTCTTCTCGTACAAGAGCAAGATGACACAACAATATAGTAATTTTTTGACAGAGTCGTGTGGTAATTAAAATTGAAAAATACTGTACAGTGACACAACAGTAGCCTGTGCAGTTGCTGTAAATATTCACAGGATATAGGAGCCTTGCAAGTAACATGATCTACAAGTAGAGGTAAATCAGAATAATTACGAGTTTTTGAAGTGTTAACTCCACTTGACACAGAAGTCCAGAAAAGCTAGCTGGCTGTACAAATACAAATAACCAGAGAATGTGGTAAAGAGGAAGCACTGATGCTAGAAGGGGCTGAACAAGGATATGTGAAGGAGGCAGATGGTATTAGTTTCCAAAACATTTGCAACTGATGGTGTTTAGAAGTAAAATACAAGGGAGGACTGGAACGGAAAAACTGCATATTAGAGACTGAGCTAGTATTAGAGCAAATCTATTTCCAGACAGATTGAAGTTTTAAACAAGGGTCCTTTAGAGGTAGTTGGGGAAAAGAGATGCTAGTAGGTCTGGACACCAAAACTTTGAGGAACATGGGGTTAAGTGCGAGTTCCTGCCTTTACATGATAGCAGGTGGAGGACAGAAGTTGTAAAAGGACACTGATCCATATGTCAAGGTTTTATCTGAACAAAATGCTTTTCCAATTTCATTTAATGCCAAGCGTCTTAAACTGTATTCTCATTTTTGAATTATCTGTGCTCATACCTCTCATTTGTCCAGATTTTTGCCTCATATTTTTGGTCTCTTCCTCATCATATTTATAGTTTTCTGCCACATCACTGAGGACTGCTGTCAGTAAATAATGGGCATATATTTGAGTTTCACACTTTTGCATTCGTATGCATTTTCTGATAGAAGGTTGCAAGAACAACAGATTTTACCTAAGTTTATAAGAGCACTATGTAAATTCAGTTCCTAGTTGTGGGCCTTTATCCCCCCATTATTTTAGGCATTGTCCAAATTTCTTGAGATATGAGGGTGAGAGATGTCTGTACCCAACATGTTGGATTTTGCAAAGTCTTGCATCATCTCCTTCTGGTTTGACACACCATTGTATATATCATATAGGCAGATTTTGGAGAGTGAATTTAGGTTGGGTATCTACAGCTAAGGTATTTCTAGCCTTAAAACAATATAGGCACTTGGGTTAGCTACAGAAACTTCAGGACCAATACATTTCTTGAATGTATGTACACACTGCAAACTTGTTTTTTAAAATGTGATTTGCCATTCATTTCTTCGCTCACCTCAACCTAAACTTGCGGCCTGTACCTCTTAATTCTGAGCATGAACAAGAGCAACTACATTTACAATGTTAAAGCTAAACATTTCAGAAGACATGAAACTGGAAACCATCAGTATTAGATGCCAGATGTTAAAACGGCAGGAAATCACAGTACTTCCCTTTCTAAGTGACTGAAAAGATAAGGGCACAGAGAAAAGCAATCTTTGAGGACAGAAAATATGCAAACAGATTAAGAGAAATTAGTGGAAAGAAAAATACTTGCACAAGAAAAAGTGTTAGAAGCTTCAAATAAAAAATTGTGCTCAGTATTAAAACAGATTTATGAAAAGCATTATATAGACCAAGAAACTTTGGACCATTTGGAAAAAGAAGTGACTGAAGAAGTGCAAAAATATAAAGAACATAATTTAGAGATTTTTTAAAAGGTATAAAAAAGAAATATGGACATGGGAAAGAGAGAGATCTGATATGGTGCAATATTTATGCAAAGGAGAAAGCCAAATTAATCAATATAAAAAGAGATGACCCAAAGATATTCAGAGAAATATAGGCAAAGGCATCCAGATATGGAATATTTCACAATACAAAGATTGCAAAGAGGAAACGTAGGACAGAAGATTAGTAACGTACAGGTTAAAAAAAAAGTTATGGAATACCTGCGAAGTGAAGGCTTTATTGTAGAAAGTGTAACACAGGTTATTTCACAGTGTGATGGAACAATGAGTCCCCCAAGTAGGGAAGCACAGCATGAGCAAGAGATATATGAAGAATAAATATGGACATGGGAAAGAAAAAAAAATGATTTAATGTGGTACAATGTTTATGCAAAGGAGAAAGCAAAACTAATCTATACAAAATGAGTAGCACCAAAGATATTTGAAGAGAAGTACTGGCAAAGGCGTCTGGAGATGGAAAATTTAGCAATACAAAAAATAGGAAAATGGCGGAAAAGTAGAAGAGGATTAGTAATGGAGGAGATAAAGAAAATAGAAACAGAGGTTATGGGTTACCTGTGAAGTGAAGGATTTAGTGTCAAAAATGTAATAACATCACAGCAGGCTAGAGCAATGGATCCCCAAATTAAGGAGTAACCAGTGGAGTGGGAAACGTCTGATCAGATGCCAAATGAAGATACTTTGGAGCCTTAAATAGGAAACTACTACAAAAGTTTAGTTGGAGGAGCACAGTTGTAGAATGATAGGCCATTGAATTCCCCTATGAAAGAGCAGTGAATGTCACAGACTGAAGAGAATGTGGCACAGGAAGATGTACTGGAAGTTTCTATAGAATGCCCACATGAAATGGAGAACAAAGAATGTGTTCTTAGTTTAGAAGAAAATGATCTAAGAGAAGAGTTGTTTGATTTGATAGAGATGGTCTGGCATATTAAGATCAATGATAGAGATGGTCTGGCATATTAAGATCAATGAAAGAAATGGAATACAGAAAGTCAATAAAACCCAAAAAGTTAGAACTTTGATAAAACAAATGAACACAGTAGTTAAGACTATTCAGAGATTCTTGTGGTTTAGTAGTAGTAAATAGGATGTATTACTGTGCAGCTAAAGTAATAACAAATAAATCTTGCCACAAAAACACAGGGTAACAAGGGAAAGGAAGGGGAGAAACCAAATACCATCATGGAAATATCAAATGGAGAAAACTGTAAAGCAATTAAGAAATGTCACTAGACTATAGAAGAGGAAAAAGAGCAAAAAAATACGCAGAAAGACATGATAAAAGCAATGCACAGTATCAGAACAAATCAGGATCTGTTGTGAAGTATCACAAATAATAAACTAAAAATATCAGCATATGCAGAAACAATTAAAATATAGATAGATACTGATGACCCAAAAAAGCTTTATAGAGAATTGGGAAACAAGACAAAAGGAATTGAAACACCACCAAAAGAAGAAATAGCTACATTTTGGAGAAATATCTAAGAAGATCTTGTGGAACATAACAAAGATGCTAAATGAACAGAAGAAGTAAAAGAAAGAATAAGAAGTTCAAATGTACAGGTTATGAAATGAGATGAAGTAATGTTGCCAGAGAGACTGAAACAACGTTAAGAAAAGCTCCTAAATGGAAAACCCCAGGACCAGATGCAGTACCTAACTTCTGGCTAGAAGTATTAACATCCTTACATGAAGATTCAGCCATGAGTAAGAACTATTTATATATGCATGCCAAACAGACACCAACATGGTTAACAGGAAAAACAATACTCCTACTTAAGAGTGAACCTGCAAGCTATCTTAAAAACTATAGACCAATAACTTGCCTTCCGACGATGTATAAACTACACACTGGAATTGATGGCAACAGAGTTTAGTTATTTAGAAGAAAAATCTATCATGGAAATAGAACACAAGGGTAACTAAAGGTCATATGGAACAGAAGGTAAATAAAGGTCAAATGGAACAGAAGATGATTTATTGTTAGTCATAATGGAAAACTGTAATGGAAAACTGTAAAAAGGGGAACAATCTAAGTATGGCATGGCTAGACCACAAAAAAAAGCGGTTGACAGTATCGACATTCACGGATAAAAGATTGCTTAAAATGTTTTAAGATGCAGCCTACACTGATCGATTCCATTACAGTAACCATGAAATGGTGGCAAACCATTTTGCAGTTAAACCATGATAAAGGAAAATTATTTCAGGGATAAAAATTCAAAGGGGGATATTCCAGGGTGACTCTCTGTTACTGCTGCTTTTTTGTCTTGCTTTTAACCCATTAAGCTGTCTACTTAACAGATTAGGTCATGGCTGTAATTTGGCTTCCAGAAAACAACAAAGTTTAAAGACTTCTCATCTTCTTTTTGTGGATGATTTAAAACTGTATTGTTCATCAGATGAGGAACTGAAAGCACAACTGCAAGTGGTCAAAACTTTTTCAGGTCATATAAGAATGTCATTTGATCTTGATAAATGTGCAAAAGCAACTTTTAAAGCAGGAAAACTGCAGCACCAAGAAAATATCAGTTTGGGACAAGAATGTGATCTAAAAAAAATTTTTAGCAAGAGGGAGTGTAGAAATATTTGGGAATTGATGAAGGATCAATAAAAAAACATGAACAAATGCAAATAAAACTTGATAAGGAATATTTTAGAAGACTAAAATTAATACTGAAAACCGTGTGGACATCTAGGAACAAAGTCCAAGCTGTAAACCAATTTACTCTTCGTGTCTTCACCTACAGTTTTGAAGTGACTGACTGGCCCCAAAAGGTATTGGATCGGTTGGACTAGAAAACAAAAAGGATATTTCATGCTACCCAAATGATTTATAAAAGTCAGTGTATACCAAGACTATATATATTCCCCATTCTGAAGGTGTTATGGGTCTCCTCGAAACTGATTACACGTATAAATCTGCAGTCATAGGACTGCATACATATCTGCAGACCTCATAAGACCCAAATGTAGTGAACGTTTTAAAACATGAGAAGAATAAGTCTAAAATGACTTCCCTTCTAGTTTGATTTCCATTTCTGCTTGACACCAATATGCTTCTGCTAAACTAAGAAGTAGCTAAAAATCAGGCAGCAACTCGTGTGCCAAAAACCAAAAGAAAGAATATAAGGTGAAGGATCAGATAAGAAGGCAAGAAATGTGGAAAATGCATAAATATAGTTGCAAGTATAGAAAACTCTTGGAGCAACCTTATGTTGATCAGAATCGAATGCAGGAATGGTTAAGTAGAGGTGAATTTAAACCAAATGACAAAAGGTTAATATTGGTGGCCCAAGGTAGTGTACAACATGCAGGTTGGTCTACAAAGTCCCTTGAACATGTGGGAGATTCATACAAATGTAGGTTTTGTAAAACAGAATGAGAAACTGTCACACATCTTATTCCTGGTTGTGATATAGTAATGGTAGAAGGACTGTATACTTAAGGACATAATAAAGTGGCAAGAATGCTGCATTGAGGACTATGCAAACATTATAATACTGAAGTAGCTGAAAAACACTGGAAGTATGAGCCACAAAGCATTATAGAAATGAAGTTTATATATCACATGGGATCATCCATTAGCAACAGTTCACAAAGTAGATGTGGAAAACCAGATGTAGTAGTCAATTAAAAGAAGACAAATGTAGCATTGATCATTGAAATTGCTACACCCATTGACATCTGTGTCTTGCGTACAGAGAGATAGATGGTCATAAAATACCAGGATATGCAGGCAGAAATGAAGGTAATGTGGAAGAAGGAAACCCAGACAGTCACAATAGTAGTAGGAGCAACGGGTCTTAGAATTTATAGTCATACTTAGGAATGTTACCAGTGCGTGTAAATCCATACGAATTGCTGGAGTCAATACTGGGCACATTGCAGGTGCTGCAAAGAACGCTTCTAGCTAACTTCAAAGATTGAAACAATATTGATTTCATGAATTTTAATCATACTTTGACTTGCTTATGAATGGGGTCCATTCCCAACATGCTATTAGAAACCCAAAAGACGTTGAGAAATTTAAAAAGGGGAGAACACATGAAAGTTTGCAAACTATTGTAATTCCGAGACCGTGGAATTCAGGGGTGGGAAATGAAAATGCTTCTTGATTGGAGTCATGGAATTTTTGGTATCCACCAGTAGATCATGAAATAACTGTTTTAAGTTATTTGTCTGACGTAAAGCTGTAACCCCAAAATCATGTTCATGCAATTGCTTGCATAAACATACAAATGAAAAGTCCTTGAACTACATATGTACTTATTCTTTGGTGAAAATAAGGACAATTCTGAATACTAAAATTGTTTAACATTTAATCTCTCCTTTCTCTTTTGTGTTCATATCTTCCTCTCTGTTGAACTTATTCTTTTCCTACTAGTTTCAGTCTTGGGGGAAGACCTAGAGGTTTAAAGTTTGGATTTAAGGCTCTTGATCAGTCTTTTCATCCCTTGTGACCTGTCTGAAGTTTTTGTTGGCCCTGGTCATGCAGTTTGTTCCATCGGGCTAACCATCTTATGACGACAATGTCAGTATGGGTATGGCTAGGATAGTGTAGCCTTTCAACTCAATTACGTCCCTTGCTTGCAATTGCTTCTAATGTGATACAGTGTTGCATTTACATTTGATCACTTCTAAAGTGATAGATTTTTAATTTGTGTAAGCTTATTTAATTTGGCAAATGCTAAAGGCATTACTATTTTGAGATGAGGCCAAGGTTTTGCTATGTATATGTATGTATGTATATATATATATATATATATATATATATATATATATATATATATATATGCAGAACTGCTGCATATGAAAAGTAATCATCTTAAGTCACACTTGGGTTCCCTGTGGTTTTGACACCTGTGTAGATTAGTACTGACTTTGATTTAGATACCATGAACTAGCTAAAGAGTACATTGGAGGGTCAAGGAATTGAACGGCTGTAAATGAGGCAGTTTTTGGGTTAGCCAATGTGAATGACCACACACAAGCAATGTAAGTAATTTCCAAGCTGCTTAACTTTGCTCTTCTCCAGTTGCATGCTCGATCCAGTTTAAGGGGACAGGAGAGTCAGTGCAGCATTTCACAGCATTCAGTGAATGCAGACTAAAGCACTGGTCCTGGATGGCGTATGCATGTTTTGTGTGCATGCGTGTATATGTGTATACATGTTCATGTGTGTGTGTGTGGGGATACTAATCCAGTGTATTTCCAGACTGACATAAAGGACAGTGCAGCTGTGACTCCCTCCTACTGTGAAGCAGTGCCTATATATTCAGATGTGTAACTAAAAGGCATTGCAAGTAGAGTACACGTGGCTTGCACTAAAAATGCATTGCAAGTTAATGAAAACGCACCAGACAGCAGCAGAGTACACTTACAGCAGCAGGTGGGGCGAGGCAGGAATTTTACAATGCATGCAGGTGAGGAGAGGCAGGAATTTTACAATGCATGCAGGTGGGGCGAGGCAGGAATTTTACAATGCATGCAGGTGAGGCGAGGCAGGGATTTTTCAATGCATGCTAGTGTGTCCACATTTCTTTGTTGGCTGCTATACTTTGCAGCCCAACCAGACACACTAACAGCAGCATGTGAACACAGTTGGTTACTTTGGGGTAAGGTAATAGCTTACCTAACAGCCTGAATGTCATTTCTATTAGGCTGTTTTAAAGTAAACAGAACAGGCTGGAATTAAGTACATTTTATTTTTTCTCCTTTTCCATGCATGTCCTTTTGAGCATTTGGAAGTTGGCATAAGTAAATATTCTGAAAACTGAAGTTTGATTTGGAAACAAGTAGCAGGGAGCTGCTGAAAAAATGTATATGTATATTTCATGCACGTGTGTGTGTGTGTGTGTGTGTGTGTGTGTGTGTGTGTGTGTGTGTGTGTGTGTGTGTGTGTGTGTGTGCGTGTGTGCGTACACAGTTTCACTTTTATAATCTCGGAATACTAAAATATCGAATTTTAGTATTTCGAGAATATAAAGTCGAAAGTGTAGTTATGCAAAAGTGCATAATATCGAATGCAGAAATGTGGAATCTGCCATTGTGTTGCCGCGTTTGTGACGTATGGTGCGGTTTGTGGATTTAGCAGGGGATTCAGGTAAGTGGTATTCTTGTAAGGGTATTGGGTAGGGATTTTAGTGTATGCATAGTGGTGAGTTTTATGTGTTTGTGTGTTTAGTGCTACCTCGGAGTTAGTATATATAAGTAGCGGGGGTGTGGTGGGCAGGGGGGATTGTGAGTTTATGTTGTGTTTGTGTGTTTTGTTTGTTGTAGTGTCATTAGGTAGGTGTATGTGTGCTTGTTTGTGTGGTGGTGTGTGCATGTGAATGATCGCGATTTTGAATTTCACGGTTGTGGGTGTCGGTTTTTTGCCTTTCGGCTTTATAGCCTCGAGATACTAAAATTCGGTATTTTAGTATTTTGAGATTATACAGATATATATATATATATATATATATATATATATATATATATAGAGAGAGAGAGAGAGAGAGTTGCGAGGTACTAATGTTGACACCAAATGATCAACATTATACATGCCAACACACCCATGTGCCCAGCATCAGTCTCGACAAATTCACGAAGTTTGCAACAAAAGCCTAATGAAAATATAATTTTTTGTAGGGAGCATGCCCCCTTGCACCCTTCTCATCCCCTGCTAGTTACTGAGATCGCACAATTCTCTGGGGAGGGACAAATTCCTCAACCCCAAGAATCGAAAGATGTGCTACTTTGGCTGGCAGGTGTTAACCATCTGTTTAGTTGATTAAACAGATGTCAACCAAGGTAGTGGTTTCCATATACAGTTAAACACACACACACACACACACACACACACACACACACACACACACACACACACACACACACACACATATAAAATGTGTGTCCTGTGAGTCTGTGTGTGTGTGTGTAGTGTCCAGTTGTATGAGATTGCTGCATTACCAGGGTTTGTGTATATGTCCATTCCCCAACATTGTGTGATATCTGAGTTAAAATGTATAATTAGCACATGGGTCTGCATGGTGCAAGTGGGCTTCCCTGCAAAAGAAAAGTCATTTTTATTGTTGCATGATCTGAGGTTATGTAAGAGAACATGTTCAATAATGCGTTGATTTTTTTTTTTTTTTCTATTTTGTCAACCTTGGTAACATCAGCATTTGGGTGTGATTATATAAAAGTATACATACACACACACACACACACATATATATCTATATATATATATATATATATATATATATATATATATATATATATATATATTATATATATATACATACACATACATATGTGTATATATATATATTTATATGGTTCCCCTTCAAAACATCTAAAACCCATAACATCTAATTTCATAACAACTAACACTACAAATCGCAAGAAAATAACATCCCCTCCACATATAACGACACCAAACTACCACACTTTTTATTACATTTCTGCAGGGGGGCAAACCCCCCTGCACCCACCATGTGGGGGCTCCACCCCCACACCCCCCGTAAATTAAATATAACAACTCCAAGATCGCACTACAGTGGGGAAAAAGAGAATTTCCTAGCCCCACTGTATCAAGCCCCCTTGCAGAAATGTAGTAAAAAGTGTGTTTGGTAGTTTGGTGTCGTTATATGTGGAAGGGATAGGTTCATAGGTTCATACTAGGCTATCTGCACTGAGGCAATTATAAGCCTAGCCCAATTCTGTATGGCTTACGCCACCACTTGATTTGAGTATACTGTGTCCTTTTAAAGTTTAGTTTACTGTGCCTCTGTCTAATAGTGACATGGGAGTAATCCCTGGGACAAACCTACGATCCCCCATCCACCTATCGAGGTTCTTCTTGAAGAGATTCAGTGAGGTGCTCTCCCTCACATGAACTGGAATTCTATTCCAGAGCGAAGGGAGCCTCTGGGTTATGAACCTGTCCCTCCAGCAAGTTCTATTTATTTTTGTGCTGAGGTTCAAGTCCCTCGAGCGTGTGGCTCTAAGGGATTTAGATTTACTGAGGTGGAGCATGTCCATTAATTCTGGATTTGACATAGCATTGTATGTCAGGCATAGATCACCTCGAAGTAGGCGGTATGCAACTGAGTAGAGCTGGAGTTTTTTTTAACCGAGCAGCATATGGCATCTGTTTGAGACCCTTGATCCTCTTGGTGAGATACTTTTGGGGTCTTTCTAATTGCTGCAGGTGTCGGGTAAGGTACATCCCAAAAGGGGCATTGTATTCTATGATGGGCCTGATGAGGGATGAATAAAGGGGCACGATTACCTCTCTTGATTTAGATGTGAAATCCTTCGTGATGAGGTGGGCTATGTAGAAGGTCTTTCTAACCAGTTTGGCAATGTGGTTTTCAAAGGAGAGATTGCTATCAACTTGGGTCCCCAGGTCCCTAATAACTTTCTCTGTACTTAATGGGTTTCCGCCTATGTGGTAATTTGTGGGCACATTGTTTTTGCCAAAGGGTATGACTATACATTTTTTGGCATTTAGCTTTAAACCATGGCGCTGGCACCAGTTATCTGTCTCTGTGAGACCTTTTGAAGGATGTTTGTGTCAGCTGGAGAGTTGATTATGGCGCCCAGTTTGCAGTCGTCTGCGAACTTGGTGAGCCATAGTTCTCCCACGTTTGCCTGTACCTCGGAAAAGTATATACCGAGCAAGAGTGGTCCCAGGACAGAACCCTGTGGGATGCCACTTGTAACTGGTTTCGAGTCTGACATGGCTCCAGCAACTCTCACTCTGTGGGTTCTGTCTTTGAGCCAGTTTGCGACCCATCTTGTGACATAGGGGTTTATATTTAAGCTGGATAGCTTATCTATGATGCCCGAGTGGGGTATTGTGTCAAATGCCTTTGCAAGGTCCAGATAGGCTGTGTGGACTACCTTCCCTTCATCTATGGCTTTGGTGACTGTTTCGAAGAAGTCAACCAGGTTCAAAAGGCAGGATCTGCTCTTGACAAAGCCAAACTGGGTAGGATCTAGTGTCTGTAGGTCCCCAGTGTCTTTGTTTATGAGCTCCATGATGATCCTCTCCATAGCCTTGCAGACTAAGCTAGTCAGGCTTATGGGGCGATAGTTTCCAGGGTCCGTAGAGGCTCCACCTTTGTGGAGTGGGACCACTGTTGCTGTGCGCCATTCTGTGGGCACATATCCTGTAGTGAAGCTGAGATTGTATAGCTGTTTTATTTGAGGGATTAGTTCCTCTTGAGTTCATGTAGGACGCAACCTGGGATGCCATCTGGTCCAATGGAAGCAGTGTTTTTTGCTTTAGAGAGGGCAGCCTTCACCTGAGCATCAGAGATGTTTGGGAGGCAGCCTTCTGCTGGGATAGATACTTGCTCTTTTGGGGGAGTTTGCACTGAACCTGTCTGCCAGGATATTGGCGATGTCTGTGGGTTCAGTGTATTTTTTGTCATTTAGAATCAACTCAGAACAAGTCTGGGAGTTGCATCCCAGGTTTCTAACATAACTGAAAAAAGCCTTATGATTGTCTTTGGTGTCCTGTGCAATTTTTCTCTCGAAGCTGGCCTTGGAGGATTTTATGAGGGATCGTAATTTTTTGCTAGTACTGATCAGAGATGCCTTCCCTATTAGGGATTTTGCTCTATCCTGTAGTAGTTTACTCCTTCTGTTGTACAGTTTATGGCAGGGGTCCACCAGACTGGACGCCTGCCTTTGGATGATTGGGTCTTGGTTTTGTTTGGGATAGCATGATCCATGCATTCCTGGAGATGTCCGTAGAATGCGTTTATGTAGGATTCTGCAGTTTGGGCCGTAGTTTCCACTGGCCCTGGGGCCTTGAAGGATTCCACTTCAGTTTTGAGAAGTGAGAAGTTCGCTTTTGAGAAGTTTTTCACTGTGGTTTTCCGGGCTGGGGGTGGGGTCAGGATGTGGACATCCAGTGAAATTAATTTATGGTCTGATCTTACCAATGAGGGATATACTTCTGGTGTGGAGCATAGAGTCCCCATGTTGGTAATGATCAGGATGTTATTTTGTTGTGATTTGTAGTGTTAGATGTTATGAAATTCAATGTTATGGGTTTTAGATGTTCAGGACTCAATGTTATGAATATATCTCTCTCTCTATATATATATATATATATATATTTATATATATAATATATATATATATTATATATATATATATATATATATATATATATATATATATATATATATATGCATACACACACACACATGTATGTATGTATGTGTGTGTGTGTATATATATATATATATATATATATATATATATATATATATATATATAAATATTATTTCTTGTCGGCGCCAGTTGTGGAAATGCTGCTGGTCAGGTTTGCCAGATGCCATGGTCTGCATACATTACTTGGTTTTATGCTTTTTTTCACATAGAATCTTTCATTTACTCTTCATTAGCCTTTGCAGAAAAATACTTGTAGGTATTTTGGTGAAATAGTTGTTGCAAGTAAGCCTAGTCTTTGGCAATTTTATTAAAATTGTTTCAAATTGTCTTGAGAGTGTGCCAAGAGTGTACAGCCAGCACTTGTTTTCCTCTTTCTGACTTGAGCAGTGGTGAAAACTCTAGTGATGACAGTGTTAAGGATATGTTTGGATACGTAGCACTTTGCTACACCCCTAAACTGTATGTTTGGATACGTGGCACTTTGCTACACCCCTAAACTGATTAATCTCATGTTACACTAGCAGATTGACAAGTGACACCCCCTTTGACACTAGCGTAAGGGATGGCTGAGCATGCCTTTTTTGGATGGTGAATTCGATTGCTGGTTCAACCTATAGTGCTTTTTCACTTGTGTGCATGTTCCTCTTATTCTGAGACAGCAGAATGAAACGTCCATAGTTTCCCATAGGCTGTGCTGTGATTGCGATCAGGACTATGATGGCTTCCATTATTAAGAAGTATTTATTAGGTTATTAGCAGTATGTGCTCTTTGTTGTAATGCTCAGTTGCAAATTGAAAATCTTAACGAAAAGCTGCTTTCTCTGAGATATTGACAATTAGGGTTTTAGATGCATCACAAGTTTTTCTAGCAGCAGCGCAAATGTATGTCTCTGCCTAGGAGAGTCTTCAGATTTTCATATGCAAATCTGTTTGAGCTGCTACTTAACTAGTCATGTAAAACTTTTGTTTATCATATTCTTTGGGCTAATCTTTCAGCTATGCAAAGCAGACAGTGAGATTACAGCATGTTTTGTAAGTTTTTCCTAAGCATTCCTGCAATGAAATGGGACCCATTGCAAGGTGATTCATGAAATGGTGTCTTTATCGCAATATAACGTAGTTCTGGAGGATGATTCAGAAAAGTAATGGCTAGTCAGTGTGTCTGTCATAGTGTGGCAGAAGTAAAATTCTTTTTGACTCTGATTTTTTTTTTTTTTTTTTTTTAATACTACAGTGGAGTCGACATATTTTATCCAGTCTGAACATAGACTCATCAAGTCAAATGCTTCATCAGGTCATATGCACTTTTTGTAGTTGTTTACACAGGGCTGGCTTTATCCATTATACCTTTTGTTCTGTTATACTTGTAGCATATGTACCTGTCCGTTGTCTTCTGTCAAGCAGGATCATATGTCGATATCTTATAAGCTCCTGTGTTCAGTAGTGACCAGGAGCTTGTTCTTTCTGGATCCATGAGCTGTGTTGCTACCTCTGCTTGAATGCATATATTTTTTGAATAGCAATTGTCGGAATCCTGCTGCTTATAGTTTTTAAGACTGATGGCCATTGTGTCAAGGACTGAAGGAACCATACTTTGTTGTCTTGTCCTGAAATATATTGGACAAGTGCAAGCATCATCTGCCTTCACAAATGCTTTGTTTACTGTTTAGTTGTGTTTTGAGTTCATCCATAGTAGACTGCATAGCTTATTTTGTATGTCACCCACAACCCTGCCCAAATTATTATGTGGTCTTCACTCAGAACCTGCACACATTTTCTTTTCTACTATGTGGCAGACCTGCTTTCATTGACTTATTACAATGGTATTTCAAGTAGTGGATGAACTTTGGATGAAATGTCTGCATTACAACAATTAGAGTTTTTATTTTGTCTTGCGTATCTGTCAGCCATAATTCTGTGTTTGTACATTTATTGCATCGTATTTGTCTATAAGTGTGATGACAGGTAAAGGATAATCACATTGTCATTTTATGATTTTACCTTTGTTAGACTAATGTTCTCAAATTAATGTTCATCATCTACAAACTTGTATGTTAAGAATATGTATATTGGAGACATTTATGTTTCCCTGGTTAGGTAAAGTAGGAATAAATAGGCTGCCTTGTTGTAAGTTATGGTTGTAGCTCATTAGTCCAGAGTGTCAGAAAATAAATCTTGTTTTCTGGTTCGTGCGCAGTTCGAGCACATATACTTGCGTCTTAGGTGTTCTTCCATATTTATAACTACTAATTGTTATGTTGTCAGAAGTGAAGTTTTGTGTGTGTGTGTGTGTTTGTGTTTGTGTGTTTGTGTGTTTGTGTGTTTGTGTGTTTGTGTGTGTGTGTGTGTGTGTGTGTTCGTTCCTCTCTCTGGTTTTAGTTTGTCTGAAATCTGGAAGTTGTGGATCCAGAAATTTAACTGAGTCTGACTGTGAGAATGTCTTAAGAAACCTGTCATGATGAAAGCGTGCTACATTTCTGCATGATGCAGGAGAGTTTATAATTCTTGTTGAATTGAGGACGTAGAACATTTCAAAAGTTGTTGCATAGGCAACATTTGAATTTTGTGAGGGCACAGAGTCACATAGTGATGCCTATTTTACTGAGTAAAATAAGTGAGGCAGACTTGCATTTTGGAGGGAATAAATGGCTGCTCATTAATACAGCATAGAGATGACTATAGTATTTGGAATGAACATATAATAAGCAAATTCTGTATGAAGCAGGTTTAGCCTGAAATAAAGTGATTTTAATTATTGTCCTCACTCTACAATTACCAAACACTCACAATGGAGTTATAAGAAGTGAGTAGAGTTGCATATAAGGACAGAAACCTGATCCTGTTTATTTAACCTGGTCAACGTCTATGAGGAGGTTCCTGAAACAATAGTTGAGGGAAAAATCGGGCATTCAGTTTCCATCCCACACTGAAGCTTAATTGATAAACTTGCCCAGCTAAATGTAAATGCCTACATAACTCATTTGATAGCAAACTAAGTAATAGAACCCAGGAAATTATGATGGGAATCTCTAGCATTCTCAAAAAGATCTATCACTAGCACTGTTCTCCAAGGTTCAATCCTTTGGCCACCCCTCTTTGGCATTTACTTCTTATAGGACGAAGCTAATGTTAAATGTTTATGAATGACCAAGTTTGCAGATGACTATAAACTTGGTACCATCGTAAGCCAGAAAATACCAACATACTGCAAGATGGCTTTTTCCAAACAATTTGCTAGTATCAAAACCATATTCTAAAACTAAATACCAAAAATGTATGATAGAATCCTTCAGCAAGCAGGATGTCTTCTGTAACTATTACATGAACAACACACCCCTGAAAATTGCTCCAGTAGTTGGGGACCTAGGAACATATGTAACCTATGTAGACAGTGAGCTGTCTTTTGATCACCATGTAAGAAGATCCTTTTTCATTAAGCAGCTTATTAGTAAGGCTGTGGCATCCATGATAAGGGATGTGATCAGTCCCCTATATTCAGCATTTATTAGGGTGATCATTGAGTATAGTGCCCCCTTTGGTATATACCTGTAGAAACACTTGAGACAACATGAATGACCATGTTGCTTTCTAACCAATAAAATTAAGGGCCTAAGTCATAAAAGCTACACTGACCATATTAAAGCCTTCCCTCTTCTTGGTATCTTACAGGCTACTTATTGGCAATCTTTGCCTCACTTACACAGCCTCATCTAACCCCATGTTTTTATTCCTACTGAGCATGCACAAGCACAGTGGTAGCATATATACCTATTCGTGAGATTTTTATCTCTTCTGTAACATAAGCAGAAAATGGAGGGATGTGTGTGTTTCACAGAGAATATACCACTTCCCTGGAACTGCCTTCCAATCCATGTAAAGCAAAGTATGTCTCTTACTCTGTTGAAGTGTAATCTGAATGAATGGATAGGAAACTGCAAGTTCACCTTTGGTTTGGCACCTTTGTCCCGTATGGATAGGGGTATGGGCTATTCATACTTAAAATAAAAGGTCTAAAATTTTCTTGGGAATGCATGGCTAGTCCTTTTAAGGATCCTTACAGATCAATAGCCTAGTAAGGACCTGTGAGTAAACACAGAGTTAAAGTGAATAATGAGGATCATTAGACTCTTGAAAATCATGAAAAAAGTATTGTTAAGTTGTTCATGAAGTATAGTTTGCAAGTCTAATAAAGATGTTTTGTTTAGTCAGTTGTAGTGCAGCTTATTTATTGGTCTGGGCTGATTTCCAGGAGCTCATCATAATGAAATAGGTCCTTCTGCTTAGTCAGTGATGGGCACTCCAGGGAAGCGTCAGTAGACTAGAGTAACAGACTGCATAGTTGACTGTAACAGAAAGTATGGCCATGATTAAAGAATAAATTAAGCATATTGACTAGGCGAATAATATAAGTGTGGTGATGTCTGGGAAAAAATTGTGCATGCATAAGTCTACAAGATGTTAGTAGTAAAGAGGGAAGGTTACCTACTTTATATGTTTGAATATATATTTTTCATATACTTGATACTAACCAATAATTCTGAAAAATTTAACTTTGTAAAGATACTACAAGCTAATTTAATTCACCTTTAAGAAGAGACATTGGTTCATAGGTAAGTACTAGACCAGCTACCCTTGTGGGCCTTTTTAAGCCTAGCCAATTTCTCTTTTTGTGATCAAAATAAACTGTCCCATTTGGTTATATACTGCCCATATCCATCCTATGGATGATTATGTATTAACTCAGATGCGAATAACTGGGATCATATCCTAGATAATTTGAGGGGGCCCATGCATGGGGTAAAGCATTTAGGAGATGCCTATCTCCATTAGTAGCACAGGGGCAGTACTGGAGTACATCTTCCAGGCTTCCATTTGATATTTATTTTGCACATGAAGTGTTTCTGAAAGCTGTTGCACATTAAGAGTGAGAGGACTGAAAGTGTTATTTGTATTATTGATGATGCAGTATAGTACGGATGTGACCAGAGAAGAACATGAGAAAAGATTTTTTTAGTTAACTGAATAGACTGCTTGTATACCATCAAAGTGAGCAAGAATAAGTATAAAGGCAGAGTTACATTCTTTTTGGACCATCAGACCTCATGATGGTGTAGTCAGAACTGCAGTTGAGATCACCCCCTCCAAAGGATAAGGTTTTTTTTTTCTAGGTGATTTTCCCCTTTGTGTGCCAACCATCAAACTGTAGCCTCTTTGTTTCCTAATAGTATGGCCATGAGTCAAGTGTGACTGTCAAAAAAGTATGCTTTAAAAGAAAAGCAGCTATTTAGCAGCTGTGGTATATAGTTATGAAATGTTTAATTTATGTATTCTTTGAGAAAGAACTGTATTAGGAAGTAACCATAAATAACTGCAGAGTGTATAGTTTGGAAGTCCTTGCACAAAGGACCAATCAGGTTATAAAGAATGTTGTTGTTGTCTTTCAGCTTTTCCCGTTTAGGGGTCGCCACAGCAGAACTCCGGTCTGCTAATGATTGGCAGTAGATTTTGATGAACGCCGAGGTGCCAGCTCGATGTTCAACCTTCAACGAAGGCACGCTCATTTACGCATGTCTTTCAAATGCCCACCCAACCGTGGGGAGGACATGCAGACTCCACACAGAAGGCACTCACCGCACTCCAGTCGAGAATCGAACGGGAGAACCTCCGTGTTTAAATAAATTGTGTGAGTAAGGTGTAAGCCAGGAAAGAAATTAATATATCAGATATACTGAGTCATTCATTTTTGTTGCAGTTAGTTGATCTGCTTGGGAATGAGTAAGATGTTAATGGTCTTGTGCCACAGTTAACAGTAACAGAAAAGAGGCTTAAAATTGTGAATGTACTGAAGGTGATCAAACAATGTAAGCAATTAAATAAGTTGTTTTGAGAGGAATGCCAGAACATAAGACTACCACAAAGAAAGACAGAGTAACTTTTCACCAAGGTTAAACACAAATAGGATTATGGTCTAAAACTGATAATTTTATTAAGGAAAGAAATTTAGTTAGGAGTATATGGTCTCACGTGGGCATAGTAATGTGAAACGAAAGAGCTTGTTGTGTGTTTCAGTCAGGAGTATCTGTTCATTTCGAACAAATGGATAAAAACCATGCAATGGGTAATCCTTATGACAATAACCTAAAAGAAACTATCCTTTCTGGTACTGTGAGGCAGAGATGTAATCATTACTCTTGAAATGTGACTAGAGTTGTTGTATAGCAGTTGTCTGAAGTAGTTGTCTGAAGTATGCCAGCAGGCAGTTTTCAAATATTTTCAAAGAGTGGGAGATTTAGTTTGTTGTGTTTATTCCAAACATCTCAACATATAGGCATTGAAAATAGGTACAAAGGCTTTTGAAAAGTAAATATATCCAACAAAAATATGGGCATCTAATTAGAGTAAAATCTAAATAATGACTACATGTAACACATTTTACTTCCAGTAAAATTGTGGGAAAATACTCAAAACCATGTTTAAAACTGAGTGACAAAAATTATGCAACAAATATTATTATTGGATGCATGATATAAAAGTTGTAGACGTTAATGAATGATACTGCAAAAATCTATTTTTCAGTCTTTTATTTTTGCTAAATAAAGGGAATGATATAAACTGTGGATACAAATTTCTTTAAATTTTTATTGCAAATGTATTTTTGTGTATGTAGTCTGGTTTCCTGTGTACTAAAAAGCTACAAAATCATGCATGAAAGTGGGCGAGATTCAGAAAATCATATGGCGTGGTAAACATGAGCCTGAAAATAAGGAATCTACCCACCCCCCAAAAATAGGTACACCATGCAAATGGGTAAATTAAGCTTTAATATAGGTACATGCCTCCAAAATAAATACAGTTGAGAAGTCTGGTCCAATTGCACACAGTTTAATGGTGTACCAAGTCAGGAGAGCAGAAAGCACTGTAAAACTTAAGTCCCAGACCATTAACAGCGATTCTCATTTACTTGTATTAGACAGTAGAAATTCTGTGCTGCAAGTTGTTGCTGTATTACTTACTGAGTTACTTATGGATAATAGATGAAAGAAAGATCAACCTCTTCGACTTCAGAACACGAAAATCGGGTTTGAGAGACAGAAACAAAATCTGCTGCAACAAGGATTCTGCTGTAATAAATGTTTGACCTCTTCTCTTACATTAGAAGGAAGAAGATAAAGGGAAAATTCAGTATAGATCCCATAAAATGTATCCAGAGGAATTAAAGAAATGTGAGTAGCCAAGGACTGCAGTTAGCCGAAATGTGAGCAGCCAAGGACTGCTGTTAGCCGAAATGTGAGCAGCCAAGGACTGCAGTTAGCCGAAATGTGAGCAGCCAAGGACTGCAGTTAGCCGAAATGTGAGCAGCCAAGGACTGCAGTTAGCCGAAATGTGAGCAGCCAAGGACTGCAGTTAGCCAAAATGTGAGCAGCCAAGGACTGCAGTTAGCAGAGCACTGAAAACAAGTGAGATGAAAGTTTCAGAGTGGTCTTGTGTCTCAGGGTCTTGGTCTCAGATGCTTCCAGTAGTGTTGAGATATACAGTGACATTTAAAATGTTCAGTGACCTGTCCAAAGAAGTATGACCTAAGACATTTACTAGGTGTTCTCTCAAGACCAGAACATCCATCCATTAAGAGCACATCAATAGTATCTAAAGATCACAGAAATGTTAATCACTGTTATCTCTGCATGAGGAAGGAATAGTCCGAAGGACCACAGCCTCAGATCCTTAGTTCCATTTCTGTGACAATTTGCAGTTTGGTGCTTGAGTTTCAGTGGGCACTGTGTAATATCACATAATAACCTCCAGCAGTGACCCAACAAAAGCAAAGTGTTTCCCAGTCAAACTAAGGGCTGGCCTTTTCCTGGGGTTACCGCCGTTTCACTTATTAAAAGCAGATTCCTTCTCTTTACTCACTGGTTCACTTTCTAAAGAAATGTAAACTTTAACCTTGGCTCCATCTCAGATTCACTTGGCTTAGACTCCACACAGCAAATTTCACTGTAGTCACCACAGATTTATTTTTTTTATATTCTTAAATTCTACAGAGAATTCTGTCATGTTTAAAACTGCATGATGTAAATGCCTATAAAACTCAGCAGAAAGAATGGCTCAGAAAAACTTCCAGGTACTTCACAGATATAATGCATACATTTCAGAACAACTAGCTCAATAGCTTTCTCACAACGTGCTTCATCAGGTTTAATATTTGCATTAAAAACAAAACCATTTAAACAGCATCATTCAGTGACATCACATCATCTCTTAAAGGTAAACAAATCAGTAATAGTCAAACATCCTAGTTTAAAACGGTAAAACATGCATTATTTCAGTGGTTGCATTTTTAAAAATGTTTTTAAATGACACATTTCATTTAACCTTGGTAGCTGATAAAACCTTAAAATATTCATCCATTTTACTTCTACAGCTTCAGTTCTGCTTACCAAATGCCCACCTCTATCACAGTTCAGAACCACTTGTAAAACTACATATTTAAAGTCATCATTCTCTGTTATTTGCTTCTTCACTAATCTCTTTATATCCGACATACATCTAGTAACCCTTTCTTTATGTTTTTTATTTGGCTTGCCTATAAAGAATGAGTCACATTTCATACAGACGACAATGTACACAGTATTAGTGGTGTTACAGGTTGCATAACTGTTAAATCTATATTCAGTTTTTGTAACAGGATGAAGGAAGTATTTCTGTTTTATAAGCACACAAGTCCAGTGTTGACGTGAAAGGTGCTCCTCTTTGTGATACTATTTTCTTTTCATTCTAATAGGATTATAGCGATGCTTAAAAATTACCAGCAGCACTAAAATAGAGGACCTACGTAAACTGTTAAATCTTATGAACTTAAAATGTGGGTTAGAAGGGGAGAAGAGAGTTTTTTTCTTTCATTTTCCCATGTTTTCCTTTCTCTTACTTTGCCTGTTACATAGTAAGAACCCAGCGGTAGCTTTATTCACCTTCTTAATCTCATGAAATTTGTTCAAATGGCACAATTTATTACAGTATGTGTTTTGACTACTTGTTTACTTTTGTTGTCTCACATACCTTTGAATCATATTGGATTATTATTTTCAAGGTGTGAATGTTTTAGTTGTATCTAGTTGTGTTCTGTAGGTGACTGAAATAACGTTAAGCTACTCATTTTGTGATAACCCCAAGGCTGAGCCTGCAAGTGGTCCACATGGGTCAATACTTTATCCTGGCAAACAAATTATATAAAATTATTTAAACAGTCATCAGTGTACATTGGTTTAAGTTAGCCATGCTGAACTGTGTTGAGAGAGTGTGACTTATGAAATTAACCATTTTTCCCCGAACACCAAATTAGCACTTGGGTTTCCTCGAGATTACAGTCGTCTTTGAGTCAGTTCTGTAAGTTGAGTGATTTGAAGAAAGAAAAAGCCCCCATCAGTTTGCTGTGTCGACATGGCCCATACAAATGTTTTTTTTTTTCAGTTCTTTTTAAGTCGTGTTCTGATGTGGAATACTGATTTTGTTTATTTGTGATCAGTGGTACGGACAGGGAGTAAAGAGTAATTAGAAGGTGGTTCTACAAGCAGTGCAATTAGTGGGTGTGAATGGGAGTTGGTAATGACCCATGTTGTGTTTCAAGTGTTTGTTTCTGTTGCTGCCAGACATCTATGGAATAAGAATGTTTGCAGAGAAGATAAGAGTGTATAAGAGTATGGCATCATTGCAGTTCTATAGAAGGTCCACAAGATTTACTAGAGTTAAAGCCCAGTCCTCCTCATGGCTACAAAAGGCCACTAGATCAGAAATGAAAAACAGAGATAGAGCCTGGAATCACTGGCGCAAGACAAAAAACCCCTCTGATAGAGAGAAATTCTGTGAATTACGTAACAAAGTAAAAAAAATTAATAAAACAGGACAAAATCCTATATTACCAGTCTGCCCTGAACTCCACCCAAAACAATCCTAAACAATTCTGGTCAACCATCAACTCCATCCTCTACCCAGTAAAAGTAGGAACCCTGCCACCAAACAAAACAAACTCCTCTGAAAACATTGCCACCTTTTTCAACACTCACTTCACATAAAACATTCTATCACTAGCAAAACAATACAACCCATCTTCCCTACCCCCTCCACCTACACCTAGTAACCTGCCCACTGCATTCACTTTATCTCCTGTCCCTACCTGCAACATAAAAAAACTCTTATCAAAACTAAAGCCGCAAAACTAGCAGCTGACAACCTTCCAGCTGAGTACCTTTAAAGTTGCAGCTGAAGCCCTAGGCTGCCCAGTTGCAATCCTGATTAACTGATCTTTATCCGAAAACTATGTCCCTTCACAATGGAAAATATCACACATTATCCCCCTCCACAAAGGTGGACCTTCCACAGAATTCACCAACTACCAGCCCATAGCAATTCTGTCTCCTCTATCAAAAATACTTGAGAGATGCATTCACTCTCAAGTTCTAAACTACCTCCTTACTAACAACCTCCTATCTAGCACACAACATGGTTTCCGACCATACCACAGCACAACCACTACCGAGTTTGCTTTCACTAATACAATCCTTCAACATAAAAAAAACAATGGTTATTTCGCCTCTGCAACTTTCCTAGGCCTGTCTAAAGCATTTGACATGGTATCATAAATAATTCATCACTGTCCTCAATACTTTACTTCTCTCAGTCACAAACTGGTTCCAGAGCTACCTGACTGACCGCCATCAATCCGTTGTTTGGCATAATGATATATCCCCCCAACTCCCCGTCTCAGTAGGTGTTCCCCAAGGATCCATCCTTGGACCCTTACTCTTCTCCATATTCACTAATAATCTAGCCTCTGCTACCAAACAGGCCACTCTCATACAGTATGCAGATGATTCCACCATCATCTGCTCAGCCCACTCCCTACCTGAACTTCAAAAGACCACACAGGAAGCCTTTTCCTCAGTTGAAACTTAGCTTTCAGATGCACAATTAATGCTTAACCCAAACAAAACAAAACTCCTCATTTTCCAACCCACCAAGCACAATCTAAACACCCACCAATTTAATATTAAAGCCAATGACAACACCATTATCCCCCCAACAGACCACACCAAACTACTTGGAGTTGAAATTGACAATAACCTCAAGTTTAACATCCACATCTCGTTAACCATAAAAAAGTACACAAAAAACTAGGAGCTTTATACAGAAATAAGCAATTTCTCACCAAAACAGCCAGGATTTCAGTTGCAAATAACCACATTATCTCCACCCTACTCTACCCCTCTCCAATGTTTACCAACCTAAGGCAAAGTGAGTTAGGTAAACTAGGAGCTTCTTACAACAAAATAGCAAGGTTTGCCATTGGTGCAAACTACCGTAGCCACCACTGCACCTCACTTACTGAACTAGGCTGGCTAGAACTCCCTCACCTCCTTCAGTGGTACCAACTCACTCACCCACAAATTACTAAATCATCCTCTAAAAGTCCCCTCCCTCCAAAATCTATTCCACCCCTATCATACCACCAGACCACTACGCTCCAGCAACAAAAATCAATTACAGGTAACTAGAACCAGGAACTCTGCTGTAGAAGCTCTCTTCTCCTACTCCATAGCAAAATTATGGAATACCCTTCCTCACACTATAACTTCTGTGTCATCACGCACTAACTTCAAAGCTGCTGTAAAATCTCATCTAAAAGAGCACTGGGCATGCCCCTGTAACAAACCTCTCTAACATCTCTACCCCAACCTCTCTAATCCCTTTCTTCCACCCCTCTAACTACCTCAGATTGCAGCCAAGTACATTGCTTGTAAACCTATATCTCAGCTATAATCTTAGCCATTGTTATTCATGGGCAATAGCTGCTAGCTCAGCTATTAAAAACTTGCTAGTCTTTATGGCACCAGTGATATAACTGTTTTACCATTTAACTAAATACTTAATTTCATTTTGAACTATAACTGTTTACTACTACTGTTAAACAAAACCTACCTATACTTCTTGTAACTTGTAATTAATTTTTAATTGTTGTTTTTATTGTGGAGCTTTTCTCCCTGAGCCTCCGCAGAAAAAGGACCCATGTCCAGTCGGATTTTCCCAGTCAACAAGTGTAAATAAATAAATAAATAATAAATAGATGGAGAGTAGTTTGGAAAGTGGAAGCCTGGATTTAGCAATACGAAGAAATGTGATTGAGTAGACAATATTGTAATACCAGGAAGAAGTAACAGGCCTTGTGATATTGATCATCCTGAGAAAGGGAACCCATTTGCTGCATGCAATATTCTGTTAACTTTTTAAGTGAGTTGGGGTAATGTTTAAAATTTGTCCCTAAATTTTGGCCTTTCGCCCCGCATCCCATTATGTCTGGCTGTGTCCCTCGTTCTTAGACAAAGAAGATGAGAGGTATGTTGACTTTTGATATGCTGGTTCTTACAGATGGCACAAAAGATCATGCCGAGTTTGGCTTTGGTAATTAGTAATGGAAGAATCTGTAGCACACACTGGGCTTTGGTGATATGAAAAGCAGTATATTGATATTGTATTTTCTTTACTACAATTCCGGTATCTAAATAAGTAACATTATTATAATGACCTTGTACAGAACTGAAGTGAGACATAGTAACATGAAAGACAAGTATTCATCAAGGGATTGGTACTCCATTTTTTCTGTCTTGGAAGACTATTGTGCTTCCATTTGGCTCAGAAGTGTTTGTTGCCCCATTTTTCTGGTTTGGGTGTTTTTGCATGAAAAGACATCACAGTGCTATATGAGTGCTTTTAGCAAAAGACAGAATGGAAGTAATGAATACTGTAATGTTTTCTTGTGTTGATGTCCTAGCTCAAGATGGAGAGGCTTTTGTCACATATTTCTCGTCTTGGATCTTCATTGCTATCACAGGCAGTAGGATGCTCCAAAATAAATTACAATGTATTTACCAGATATTTTATGTTTTCTGGAGATGTCAGGTATTCAGTAACTTTGAGGGCTTTTGTAAGTTCCTTTCTCAAAGCCAGACCCCTAACCATTTTTGATTCAGTATTTACTAGGAGGCACTAAGGAATCATTAAACTTTAATTTAGTAGTACATGCATATTTCAGAAAGTAAAAATTCCCTCTGAACTTTCTTGCTTTTCCAAGTAATACCAAAACAGAAAGCTTGACGGAGTAAAATGTGAGGGGAATAAGGGAAATTCATATGGATTAATATGAACAGTGTTTCTTCACATCGGAATGTAATGAAAATGTTTTTAATTGTGCAGAGTACTTTTTTTGGTATATCTGATAGCTTTGTAAAGTGTTAAAGCTTCTGGAAGAAATTGGAATTGGTACTCTTATATGCTTTCCTTATGGCATTAATATGACTGGTTAGACTAGCAAATATGCTTTAGGTTTTGTACTGTCTTAAGTAGGTGACCCCAGGACAGCAGAATGGTACAAGTCCACCATGGTTTTGAACAGGGAAATAAATGTACTTTAATTTGCACGTATTACATTTAATGGTCTTAAGTTTTATGTTAATTTTTGTTTTTCCTTTTTATAATTTTCCTTTCATTATCTGTATTTCTCCAGTAAATATTCCCGTACTTATTGTGACGACCCTCCACCTCTGGGCCAGTAATCAAGGAGCCTCAGTCCTCACCACTGGCACCTGTGGAGAACGTTCACTGAGAGGATAACGGGTTCAAACAAATATCTCCAGATGTAGATCTCTGCATCAAGCACAGTTTCCCTTAAATGCACAGGGGGGAACACAGTCAGTTGGGGGCTGGTTTCTACCTCTTTCTCCAGATCCCCAGTAAGACTCCCCACTGGCACAGCTATAGAGTTGAGATCTCAGCTGAGTGTCCAAGCCAAGATATCCAGCACCCTCTCTGTCCAACCAGTGCTTTATGTCCCCTGTCCAAGTAGCTGACACAAACATTGTTGGAGATTTGGTTTACACAGACTCACACACCTGGGAAAGGCTGGCACAAATTTACTAGCTATGCCGCCTTCTGCCCTGACAATAATGTAGTTACCACCGCCATCGGACACTGCTGTCAGCTATCTTAAGGCCCTTACAAGGGTACCCAATATACTGAGTGAAATTAATATTAATACAAATGGTATTTTGACCAAGAGCAAGGCTATTATTAGTGGCCCACACAGTTACCAAATAACTGTGCACATACTCTAAAAACTTAAATATCTCAACAAAGATCAGCCACAATGAAAGGTTTAAATATATTTAATAATAAATAATAAAAGAACAAAAAAATGCTAAGTATATATTCACAGTGAGATCAGAGTTCAAAATCACAGGAAATATTTGAAATAACATTGAAAGACAGGCTCCGACAAATAAAATTTCTAAATCAAGCTTCACTATATTCCTGACTGAATCTAAGAGAATTACTATTCCCTACTTACTTAACAGAGCAAGGCAGATGATGTGGTGAATGGTCCTTTTTGATGTTCTTTGTGTTTCACTGTTGCAGTCATTACATTTGGATAATCTTCTGGCAGGTTGCCCTCAGTCAGCCTGACTAACAAAGTCTTGGGTCCTGTGTTGGTTGCTGTCCCTTCTTCCATGGCGTCAGGTCATCAGGGGTGTAAAACATGCAACTGATGCCATTACATCAGTCTTTCTTGCCGCGCGGTGCCCGAAGCAGAAGCAGTTCGCAAGTGCCGGTCGTCCGACTCCTGAAATTTTCATTTTCGAGTTTCAGAACCGAAGTCTTCAACTAAAAGCTAAGTGTCTTCAACTAAAAGCTAAGTACCCCATTGGGGAAACTTTTTCTTGTTCCTTACCGATGTCAGTAAAAGTTAATAATTGCATTACTTGTGGGAAGCAAATACCTCATAAGGATTTTCATTTGTACTGTATTCCTTGCCTAGGCCCTGACCACAATGTGCCTTGTCGGTTTTGTGCTAAATTTAATCAACACATGATTAAACGTCAGTATATTTTTGCTTCTAAATATTTTGGCTCAAGATTTAACTATCCAGAAATGTCTGTTAGGAATCCGACTACCGGAATACCTAAGAAACACAAAGAAAAAGACAGATACAGACCGTCGACGTCCAAAACCGACGACGCTTCTTCTAAGCCAGTCGCTGGTTCGCCGGTACTCAGTGAGGCACTTTTGCAGCCCCTGATACCTGCTACTTCTGATTCGCAGGCCTCTACTGAGACCCATTTGGAGTCCGGTATGCCGCGAGATGCTTCAATTATGGAACCCGTGGATGTCTCTACCTTAGATAGTTCTGGAGCCGCTGTGCAGGCTTCTGAGGGTGTTTACAGGCCTACAGATTTGTATATTAGACCGACGCCATCTTCAAAGCTAAGGCCAAAATCTAAATCTATGTCTAAAAAACCGACACCTGGGCCACATGTTTGGGCCCCAATGCCTAAAAAAACAAATTATCAAAATGGCTGAAGATTTAATTACTCTGATCAGGTGTAGCCAACCCCCTCCTTCTAAGAGGCCTAGGCAAGACATTGATTATGAATATTCTGAACAGGATTCTATTTCTTCTGACTCTTTTAATGAACAGGATTTGTCTATTCCTACTTATGAGGACTCTGATGCAGCGGATTCCATCCCTTCTGCCTCTCCCCATGAGGATTTTTCTTTTGGGGAAACTTTACATGCCTTAAAGGAACATTTCCACTGGGAAAGTCAAGATTTCTCTGAATCTAAAAAGAGACATGGGGATTTTCTTCTACTTCCTCTGCATAGGTCTTTGGCTATACCTCCTGTTCTAGACATTGCTGATGTATTTTCAGAATCTAGTATGACTCCTGATTCTCTGCCTCCGGCTGCTTGTAAGCCAAACAGATACTACAGGGTTCCTGACTCCCACAAATTCCTTTTCAAAAACCCTATTGCTGATCCAGAAAGCATTTCTTAGTGTCCCAAGGGCATTAAGACCTCTATTGCCAAAAATCCTACCCCTTCTGATAGAGACTCCAGGGCGCAGGATAGATGGGGTAAGAAGGTTTACACGTCTATAACCTTGACAATCAGGGCTTTAAACTGTCAATTTCATATGCTTAAATATCAGCAGCATATCATGGGACTACTTAAACAGAAAATTATGTTAATCTCTGACTGTGTGGAAAATAAAGAATTGCAGGATTTATTGCATTCAGCTGAACAAGTTGGAAAACATACTTTGCAATGTGGTTTTGATTCCTTGGAGGCCTCTTGCAGGGCTGCTGTAACTGGATCTGTGCTAAGAAGGCATGCTTGGCTCAAAGAGCACACTCTGCCTGACCATGTTAAAGCATAATTGTTAGATGCTCCTTTACAACAGGACCATCTCTTTGGTAATAAGGCTGAAGAAGTGTTAAAAAAGGTGGAAGATAAAGCTAAATCTATGCAAACTGTGAAAGATTTTTTACAAGTGCAACCTTCAAGATTTAGTAGGCACTGGCCTACTAAGAAATGGTCCTTTCCAGTCTCCTCGAGTGCCGCTCAAGTAAAATCAAGACATTCCAAAGGCTCCAGGTTTCAGTCACAAGGAACTTTTAGAACAGAACAATGGGGTGCTTCCACCTCCAAATCTGGAGGCAGCAAGGCACCTCCCTATGGTAAGCAGTCTCAATGACTTCCCTCTACATTCTCCAAGCACTTATCTCTTAACTGCCCCTTTGGGGGGAAAACTAGCACTTCATGCACGAAACTGGCAACTTATTACCCAGGACAAATGGGTTTAAATGGGTTTAAACTATAGTATCCCAGGGATACAGATTTCACTTCCACACTTTGCCAGTTCTAAATGGATGTCCAGATCCGCCCCCAAATCAGTGGGCAGAGGCCCAGAAACAAGTTCTGTCCCTCATGAACATGGGGGCTATTCAGCCCGTACCAGAAGAGGAAAAGGGACAAGGTTTCTATTCCAGACTTTTCCTGGTACCCAGAAAAGACAAATCATGGTGTCCAATTCTGGACTTATCCACTCTAAACACATTTCTGGACATTCCAAAATTCAAGATGCTGACTCTTCAACAGATGTCTGGTTGGTAACTCTAGACTTAAGAGGCTTGCCTGCATATCCCAGTCAGGGAATCTGGCAGAAGATACCTCTGCTTCAAAGTAGGCTACTTTCATTACCAGTTCTCTGCACTGCCCTTTGGCTTCTCTACTACACCCAGGGTCTTCACAAAGTGCCTGGCACGAGTAATTGCATTTTGCAGGCAAAGAAATAGTCAAATATATCCATACCTGGACAATTGTCTAATTCAGGCAGAAAACAAGGACACTCTTCTAAAGCATCTGGCGTTTGTAAAAAGGGTTCTAGCTTGTCTATGGTACACCATAAATGAAAAGAAATCATAACTGGTACCCTCTCAAAAAATTACATTCTTGAGCGCAAGCTTGAATACAGCTGCCCAGATGACTTACCTTATGCCAGAAAAGCAAATTCAGTTCATGACTTACTTCAAACAGGTGGCCACAAAAACCCAGCTATCTGCAAGATAAATTATGCAGGCCTTGGGGTTCATGGCCTCCTGCATTCTTCTAATTCCATATACAAGACTGCATATGAGGAAACTTCAGTGGTACTTAAAAAGTTTATGGAGTCCACATTGTCACAGCCTGGAAGCAATGATTCCTACTATACCTTGCCTGCAACTTGAGTTCCTATGGTGGGCAGAGGCCTGCCACCAAAACAAAGGACTGCCATTCACTCCACCCCCTGCTACCCAAACCCTAACAGCTGCATCAGACTATGCTTGGGGGGCTCATCTGGCAGGGAAGTGCATTCAGGGTAAATGGATCCCAAATCAAATGCACCTACATATCAATCAGAAAGAGATGCTAGCTGTACAGAATGCTCTGACAGCCTTCAAGGGCTACCTTCATCCAGGACAACTAATGATAAAGACAGACAACACCACAGTTATGTGGTACATAAACAAGCAGGGGGGTACACATTCCTACCACCGTTGCAGACTACCCATGGCATTGTGGAACACAGCCTTGACCTGTCATATACAGCTACAAGCTCAATTTCTGCCAGGAAAGCTAAATACTCTGGCAGACGAACTAAGCAGAAATCTTATGAACCCACACAAATGGAAATTGGAACCACAAGTTTTCAACATGTTGACATGCAAATGGGGGAACCCAGACATAGATCTTTTTGCCTCACCCCAGAACTGTCAGTTGGACAAATTCTGCACAATAATTCATCACAAAAAAACTTGGAAAGTGAATGCTCTATCATTCAGCTGGAAAAAACTATCAGTCTATGCCTTTCCCCCTCTGCCTCTGCTCTCCAAAGTTCTACTAAAAGTTGAACAGGACAAACTAAAAATGATTCTGATTGCTCCAGACTGGCCTTGCCAAGACTGCTACCCACTCCTGCGCAATGTGTCACACCTTCCTCCAAATTCTGCACACTCTGCTCCAAACTTTGAATCTTGCAGCGGGGCTAATAAACTAATTTCACCCCTGGCATCCCTCAGCAAACCAGTGATGGATGTCATTTTGGAGGCTAGAAGGCCTAGTACTAGAAAATATTATGCTGACAAATGGAAAAGATTCTGTGCCTGGAACCAATCACAAGGAATAAGCACAGCAATGCCCAATATTCCTCAGATTCTATAGTACTTAACTGAGATGCTTCACGAGGGCCTATCTTTTTCTTCTATAAAAATACATGCCTCTGCCATTTCAGCCCATACCAACACGAAACCTCCCCTCTTCTCTCATCCTCTGCTAAAGCAGTATTTCAGAGGGGCTAAAAATTTAAGATCTCCCAGGAGAGCACCAACTCCTGCATGGGACCTCAATTTTGTTTTGGAAAAACTCATTCTCCCTCCTTTTGAGCCAGCTGCTACTGCAGACCTAAAATTTCTCTTGTGGAAAACAGCTTTCCTTTTAGCAGTCACTTCAGCTAGAAAGATTTCGGAATTACAGGCTCTTATGGCAGTGGAACCTTTCATTATTTTTTATCCGGACAGGGTGGCACTCAGGACCAATCCATCTTTCATGCCTAAGGTAGTATCCACTGTGGCTCTTAATCAGACCATTCATTTGCCAACTTTCTTCCCCAATCCACAGAACAAGGGTGAGCGGATTCTGCATTCATTGGATGTACACAGACAACTTAGATTCTATTTAAACAGGACGAAATCTCTAAGAAAATCTGAGCAACTATTGGTTGCATTTGCTGCAGGGGCAGAGGGAAAAGCTGTTTCAAAGCAGACTATTTCCAAATGGATAAGCCATTGCATTCGTTTCTGCTACATGCAACATGGTAAACCTATCCCCAAGGGGATCAGGTCTCATTCCACCAGGCCTGCATCTACTTCTGCAGCCTTTCTCAGAGGGGTTCCTACCAGAGACATTCTAAAAGCTGCTACCTGGAGCTCAGTTCATACGTTCACCAAACATTACCATTTACCTCTCTTCTCTAAATCCAGAGCTGGCTTTGCCACTGCTGTCCTGTAGGGCCTTATAGCTGCTCCTAATACTGCATAAATCCATCCTCCCAACCATAGCTTTGGGACTCTACCTAAATGTAATGACTGCAACAGTGAAACATGAAGAACATAGATGTACACTTACCTTAAATGTAGATGTTCGAGTGTATTCATTGTTGCAGTCCTGGTTACCCACCCTCCAGCCCCCTGTTTTTCTCTTACTATACCTCTCCTTTCTTTTACTATGCTTAAAAGCCTTTTAGGGTGTATTTGCTTTTGTTTGGAGGTATATTGTTTGTGTTTTAAACATATATATATATATATATATATATATATATATATATATATTTTTTTTTTTTTTTTTTTTGCTCCCCGTTTGGGGGGCACCTGACATCTGGGGCAAGAAAAACTGATGTAATGGTGTCGGCTGCATGTTTTATACCCCTGACGACCTGATGTCATGGAAGAAGGGACAGCAGCCAATGCAGGGCCCAAGACTTTGTTAATCAGGCCGACTGAGGGCAACCTGCCAGCACATTACCCAAATGTAATGACTGCAACAGTGAATACACTCGAACATCTACATTTATGGTAAGTGTACACAACTGTACTTTGTCAGGCCCAAGACAAAGTACAGAATGCTCTGTCTCACTAAGAGACTTCTCAAAATAATATCTAAACTATTACTTTTGGGGATAGCTTGCAGAATGACATCACTTCTGGTCATCTGATTTCTAGTTCCCATGCAACCCCCCCCCCCCCCATTGCTGGAAGCTGACAGGATGTAGCATCTACTTGTAAAAATACACATACAAGGGCTTTTGCAGAGATCTGTGGCAGGTGCTGGAAGTCATAAAACAATTTCATACCTTCCCACTTCCAGAGCAGTAATTAGTTCACCCCATAGACAATACAGAAAGCTTCCTGGTACAGACTGTGTCTCTGGCTGCAATTGAAACCTGTAAAATAGTATAGTTATGGCATAGCCCATAAAGTGATTTAATTTTGGAAATATTTAAGTTTTCTGGACTGAGTTAACCTCCTGTCTGCCAGTTTCCCCTATTAAAACATATACATTTAAAACAGTTACAATAGTGCACATACATTTCCGTTCTCTCCAGTAGGGCACACTGTGGATACATTTCAAACACAAACACTTTACAAATATCTTTGCAACACAAACATCTGTACAAATTAGTTTGATATACACATGCCTTACACTTCTAATACATTTGTAATGCAAGCATCTTGTATAAATCAGTTTGATATTCACAAATGACATAATTATTTGCATAATTACAGCTAGCCTATTGGCAGTACCTCTTATCTTCACACTTATCATGTGTCTGATCAGACATGGATATAAAGAAATTCTCTTCGAGAGTGAAATAAAGCAAATGTGTGGTGAATCCATGTCAAGAACATATAACAAGTGAGTTATGATTTGAGACCGAATCATAATTCTTTGCCTTCTAGCTTATCTACCACAAGAGTGGTTTCTGGCCCAGAAATTGTAGTTTATTGGCTGTTTGGGCAGTTTTCCATCTCTTTCAACCTTCTGGTTTAAAAGCCCACGTTTGCGCTCATTTCCCACCTTTCCTGTAACTAGTCTAGTCCAGATACAGATTTGCTTTATCCAGTACTACTTGTAAGCTTCTGAGACCCCCAAACTTGTGTTGGAGGGAAGCATTCTAGCTTATCAGTGGGAAGTAGGTAGCCTATCTACCACAAGATCCAGGTACAGATTCTTAGTTTTAGCACTTGAATTTGCTTATTCGTGCTCGGCACTTGTTCAGAACTTGTTGTTAGCACAAATAAGCTGCAAATTACTACAGCACTCAACCTTCCTCTTTAGGTAGAGGAAAACCGTTTTTGTACTTGCTTCCCTTGCTTAGAGAAAAACAGCTCTTATACTCACTTTCCTCACTTGTCTAGAGGAAAGTAGTTTTTTATTCAGGCATGTCCAAGGGTCAGCTCCCAGTGTTCTCTCCAGTCTATCTGATGAATCACTGATGTCCCACTCGCCAGGCTAAACAAGAAGGTTACTGTCAGTTGCCTGTCTGGTGCCAGGATCTGCCACATAACCCATGCACTCAAGTCACTCCACAACAAGTGCAAGTAGGACTCTCTCATTGTCCATGTTGGTTTGAACGACCTGAGACGTACCTCCCTGGACTACATGAAAAGAGACATGGAAGATCTCTCTGATCTAGTAGCTCATGCGGGTATGACACTAGCCCAGAGTAGCATCCTGCCATCGCCCAGAGTGATATTGCAGTACAAGGGCAAAATTATTGACTTCAACAATTGGCTAAGCTTCTGGTGTCATTCTAAGGGGATCCAGTATCTGTTTGCCTGGGACGACATGGTCGACAGACCACGATGCTTAGCCAGAGATGGCCTGCACCTGTTGCCCCTGGGATTCCAGATACTGGCTAAGGGTCTTGCTGTCCCTATAGTGCCTTTTTTAGGCAAGGTTCAAATGACAAATTCACCACCATAACAGGAACAGGCAAGCAAAAACTGAGGGTAATGCTACTCAGTGGTAGAAGTCTAAATCTCAAAATGCACTCCCTCAAGGCACTCCTTAAAATGGAGAACATCAATATCTGTGCAGTGACTCAGACCTAGATCAAGGCTCTAGAGAGCACCCCTGCATTACCAGGCTATAACTCATATCACACTTTTCAGCCATCTAACCTGGACCAGAACACCAAAGGTGGAGGTGTCTATATTCATTTAAGGATATCCACACTTCCAGTCTAGTTGTGCAGCATAATGCATCCGAGGTTGTCCAAGTGCAACTAACACTGGGCAAAACTGCAATCCAAATTGTAGCTTGCTATAGATCCCCCACCATGCCCCAGGACTCCCACTCCTCTTTTCGTGATATACTGGAAAATATCAGGGTTCAACCAAACACTCTAATAATGGGCAATTTCAACTACCCAACCATTAACTGGGAAAACTACTCTTGTACCAACTCCTTCACTCAATGCTTTCTGGAATTCATACATTCCAGTGCCCTGGATCAACTTATCCACACCTCTACCAGGGGCAACAGTATCCTAGACCTAGTCATTACCAACATGAGTGACCAGTGTTCCACACCTGAAGTCAACTCCTCGTTGGTCAGATCCGACCGCAAGTTAATCACCCTAGATATCCGCATCCCGCCCCCACCCACCATTAAGGAAACCACAGTAAAAATATTTCTCTAAAGCCAACTTCATGCATCTTAAGACAGACGTAGCAAGCTTCGTGACACCCATGCAGATGGACAATACTGTTACGACTGCTGAATCCTACACAAATGCACTCTAAGCACCTACACAAGTGCATGGATCATAGTATCCCAAACAGTACCAAGACGCTATCCTCCAAAAAAAGGAAGCCAATCTGGTGGTCCCCTGCCATAAACAAACTCTACAACAGAAGGAAGAAACTGTTGCAAAAGAGAGTAAACTCTCATGAGTGGAGGAGCTCCCTTGTCAGCCTCAGTAAGAAGCTGAGATCCCTTATAAGATCCTCCAAAGCTAGCTATGAAAACAAAATCGCTACTGATTCTAAGGACAACCACAAAGCATTCTATAGCTATGTCGATAATCTCAATGGCAACACCCAGATCTGCTCTGAGTTACAGCACAATGGCACGAAAATTACAGAACTAACTAACATTGCTAACATCCTGGCAGATAGGTTCAGTGCTAACTTTACCCCCCCCCCTCTCGGCTCCTAAAGGGCCCATATCTATACAGGACAAATGCAGAGTCCCTGTAATCATATCTATCCAGGTAAAAGCTGCACTCTCTAAAACCAAAAACACCGCATCCATGGGACCGGACAACATCCCAGGCTGCATTTTACACTAACTTCAGAAGGAACTGGCTCCCCACCTAAGCACCATGTTCAATCATAATCTCACGTCAGGCTTTGTGCCCACTGAGTGGCGCACAGCAACAGTTATCCCACTCCACAAAGGGGGAGCCACCACTGATCCTGGGAACTATCGCCCTATTATCCTGATGAACCTGGTCTGCAAGGCCATGGAACATGTCATGGAACTCGTAAACAAAGACATTGGTAACCTCCGAACTCTGGACCCTACCCAGTTTGGGTTTGTGAAAGGCAGATCATGCCTTCTGAACCTGATTGACTTCTTTGAGGCAGTCACCAAAGTTTTTGTATATGCACTTTTATGAAAAATGGACTCATGAAACTTAATTTCAGCAAATCCAGATGCTGTGACTCAAAAACTGCTTAAGACCATTTTCAGCAATCTACAAAGAAAGATTTTCTTTTGTTTCTTTTCTTGGTGAAAGCCCTACTGCACCCACCCTCCTACACTCCGCCATCTCATAGCTACCTATTAACTTCATTGGAACAACAATGGGGAAAAGGGCAAAGTCAGTGAGCAATGAAGGTGGATGTCGACATTGACTTTCACAGTTCAGAATCACACTAAGCCATCAAACTATCTCGCTTAAATTATTAAGTGATAGGCCCAACGACTGAGTCTGCGTATTCTCTTGCGATTGTGCATGAGTGCATGGATGCATGCAGATTCTCCTGAACAAGCTGGATGTCTGTATTTAGGCCTACCCAAACACAAATGCTATTTCTTTCCCGCCCCTGTCCTCTTAATTGATCCAAAGGTCCACACCACCCATTTCTAGTTGTCCTATTTGCAATTCCTCCAGAAAAACATCAATTGGGCATATGGAGTAGGTACTTCAAGCCCCCTCCTGTCTTGGATCACACTGTTGTCCTCTAGAGTAAAAAAGATTCCCCATTCAAGGTGCAGGTTGGACCCATCCATTTTCCAAGGGCAGGAGTTGAAACCCATTTGTTTTCCAGTTTGGGCATGCCAGGCAGTCTTTAGTGAGATGCAAGGGTCAGGAGGTACTGAATGGGTCAGTCAGATGATGTACCAGACCTCCCTTCTCCCCCTGGAGTTGCTATCCTGTCAGCAACGCACTAAAGGTCTGCAGTAGCTGTCAGACCCTCAGAATATGCTTGCCTTCATGAGTACTTCATTCCAGCTTGTGTTTACCTTCATGAAGCTGTGCAGCACATGCTTCCCAGGCCTAAACTCAGTGGGTGTAGCAGCCACTGCTCCTGCCAGGTGCCACCTAAGTGGTGGACCAGAGATGCCTCCGTGTTCCCCAATATGGGCAAACCAATACCGATCTCTCTCTCCCACCCTAGTGCCCTGCTCCCTCCAGTGCCCAAGTCTTTAGTGCAACACAGATCATCTGGGTCAAAGTTAGGGTATCAGTCCTCCGTGCTGTGGTAGTGGACAATCAGCACTATGTTTTTATACCAGTTGCTTTTGTCTTGTTCATCTGTGTTATTGTTTGGAAAAGATAAAGGAGCATACTGTTGAATTACTCCCATACTGTTAAATTACTCCCTGCTTTATAAAGTCAAATCTCAAGACCTGATTGCAATGTATATGCTGTTCCTGGGACAGATGAAAACATGAGTCACCAAATAATAAGTGGAATAGCATCTTTCCCATTTCCAAAACTAATAGTAAACTAAAGGGAGGGAAGAAGAGAGGACTTGGGTGGGAACAGAAAAGTTGGTTAGTGTTGCACATTTTCTGGGTTTTTAGCCATCTGTTCAGCATTGCTGTTTGTCTCCATGATGAAAGAGTCCAGCTTTGAGCCCTACCACAGACAGCTGCTGCCGGAAATAAGTAAGCCTTAATAAAGAAGAGTTGAATAATAAATACATTAAAACTAGTCAGTTGAGTGGGAAAAATGATGAGAGTGAATGACGAGTTAAGAAATGCCTTGCTAAGAACATTTTTGTGGTTTTCATGATGTAGGACTTGTCAAGTGTTTTCTGTTTGATCCGGATGGTAACATGCATGTGTCATTCATCATGTCATGTTTGCTTTCTGCATTTAGAACAATGCTGCATAAACAAGTTTTTTTTTGTTTGTATTTGTTAATGCACTTTTCTGTAGAAGATACTTATAGAAGCCAAGCAATAGTAATATTATAACAGGTTTAAATTGGAAGGGATTAAAATATATTGCCCCATTTTTTTTCTTTCTCACACGCATACATGCTCACACACACTACCAAATCCTGAGCAAGTGCACACTTGTCATTTTCAAACCATTAGTTCAAAGGTGTTCCCCATGTGCTACTGACATGTGGGATTATAGATTTTGCTTCATATGGTTTGCAGGGTTTAGCTAGATAGTCTGTAATTTTTCCAGGGTCCGCCATGCCAGATTGTTACGACTGTCCACTTCCTGGTAAAAAATGATGTCCTATTGTGGATGGTGTTTCTGAGGTTGCTTTTTTGGAAGTCACATACCGATCGCATTTTTCTGTTAATGTATTTCAGTAACATCAAGTATGTTTGGCAAGCTTTTGCAAAGGACGCAGGGAGAAAAAGAGAAAAATGAAAAAATGGGTTGCCTGCATACCTGTCAACTGTACAGATTTTTGCAAAATCTCCCAATTTTTTTGGCTCATAGTTTTGGTCGGTTTTTCATAAAATTGTGGTTTTATGGTAAATTTGTGGCAAATCATTAAAGACTGTTAGGAAATAATGACAGACATTTGAGTTTCAAACTTCATACCCTTCAGAAAATTCATACTAATGCAAAACCTATTATTTTATCAACTTTCTTAGTTTGTAAGAGCAATATTTAAAGATGGTCCCTATTTGTGGGCCTTTGTACCACTTTTACTAATGCCTCTTTGTGCAGATTTTTTGCTCTAAGGGGCTGACCGGTATGGTTACCTGTACTTATCATGCTTCAGTTAAGTAGTTTGTGGGCAGGAGGAGAGCTTGTAAGTATGGACACTGCAGTCGTTCTCGACACAATGCTCCATCTGTGTGTACACTAATACAGAAGGTCATGTTTGTGCCGTAAACTGTCCTCCACGGGGGGGGGGGGGGCATTTTCCAGTACCTTTCTCTTAGATGGTTCACCAGTGCAGCACTGGTGCTTTTCATCATAACTTGCAGTACTCTCAAAACTAGGAGGTGTAATGCTTAACCAAGAAAATTACAAAATGCACAGTAAGCCACAGCTTGTCAACAGTGTAGGCTGGAGATCATAAGGAAATAAAGGATCTTGAGTTCTGCAGTATAGAGCCAACAAACCCAGACTTTATCCCTAGGTCTTGGATTGCAGTTTAGTGTTGATAACGGCTGTGCTTTGCGATTTCCATGGGGATATGTTTGAATGTATTTGATTTTGTCTTGAAGAAAGTAATTTCTCTTCATGTGAACAGTAGAGCGATGTCACCAGAAAAATTAAGTCCCACTGCAGTTTTACAGATGGAGGGCTGCTTATTTTGAGTGGCTTTGTATGTTGCATTGTGAGGTGTTTCTTTTCTTCTTTGTTTGTTTCTTTATTTGACTGATAGGTAGGTAGGATGAACTATGGAATCCATTTTTGGTATCTACCTTGAAAGTAAATTCAGCATGTACAGTGTTATAAACCATGCATACCTACATAATACAGTTCAGAACATTAAGATAGTGCATAAATTACATTGTACAAGACCTAATATAAAAGATGTTGCATTGCAGTTGTAGGTGTGGTAGAATTGGTCATGCTTGTGACAGCGGAGACTGCATTCCTGGGCTATAGTAATGTTGCATGGTTTTGGAAAGGCAGTTATGCATTTCCACTTCTTTTCTTGTATCTCTTTATAAGCTTCACATGAAATTCACTGTGTGCTGTAGTGTTAACAGTGTCTTAAAAGCCCTGCTGCTGATTTTGAATGTTCGCTGCTGATTTTGAATGTTCGCATCTTGAGCTCTTGAGTACGAGGGTAAGTAGCACAATCCTATGGACAGTAGAGATTCAACCCAGTTTTTAGCAGCACAAGACAATATTTTGGGGAGATTAATAACAAATCTCTAAAGGCTTTCAAGTCATGCCTGCAGTTTATCAGGTTGAATTTTCTGTGAAAGCTGAAGGTATATATTTTGTTGGAAAGATCCCGTTTACTGAATTGGTTCTCCCATCATTTGCTAAACAGCTTCACACTCTAACTTTTACCAAAGAATGTCACAACTTTACTGAGGGTCTTATACATATGTTTGGAGGATTCTAGCTTGCCATGCAGATATTTGAACATTGTAATTATTTTGGAGAGGCTTGTACAGGGGGGAGGTCATTGCCTGGTTAAGTACCTGTTTCAGTTTGTTGCATCAAGTAGGGTGGTTTAATGTGTTTACCCTTAGATGAAAAATCGCCAAGGAAATTTGATTTTTTTTTTTTTATAACTAAGAATGTCCTTCATTGGCAGCCACAGGAAATGGTGGTATGCCAGTATATCAAATGCCTGCTCATTAAAAAGCATTAAGATTGTCACAAATAAAGCAAGTAGCTTGCTTTGGGAAATTGTACCTCACTGTAGGAGGGGAAGCTGTATAATCAACTCCAAGATTGATGCAGCCCTGGGTAAAACGCTGGCTGCAGTGGGACCTCATTTGATGTAGATTGTTTTGGTCAAGTACTAATCAGACATCTATCAGGATATAAAGAAGGAAAAGCATTTAAACTTCAGTTTGCGCTCCTAATTTATTGTAAATGTACTGCAAGTATCCACATCTTTAGATAAGCATGGACGATAGTAGCAGAATGTCACAAAGTGCATGTCTGCTGTACTCTTCTACAAATGTGCCCAGAAGAAGACTCCACCTTATTCTAGAGGCTTAAGTGCAAAAAGAAAAGTCCTGAAGAGAATGTTATCATGCAAATACAAGTGCTCTACTCCAGCTGGTGGGATCCCATAGAAAAGTGGCTTCTCCGGTTTTTCAAGCATTTTTTTAGGGGCTGCTGATTGTATTGTGTATATTTGTTAACCTTTGCATAAATACGTACAGTTCCAGACTGACACGGGTTCCTGCAGCTTCTCATGCAGAAGTCTTGTTTGTGACACCACTCTGTACCTGCTTCACTTTATAATTGATTCTTTGTAGGTTGGAAGGCTCTTTTATCTATACCCAATGTTCTTGAGCTTCATTACATGTGGGCACAGCCTTGCCTTTTACCTGGACATAAAGGTTTGATCGTGCTTTACCTCTCACTCAAGCAATCGAGCAGGCCACTCTTTGTGCACAGGCATGTTGATTTCTCCATAGCCCAGTACCACCAATAGCCACACAACAGTAGCTTCCACTGTTCTCAGCAGTGCTTATTTCTTAACTGAAAGGTGGTCATTAAAATATTACTCCTACTGTGGAAGGCTGAGCGTTGAATCGGACAACTATTTACAACTACTCTCCTTTATTTCTTAGTCGATTTTTGTGCTGAAATGTGACAAATACCCAGGAGAATCAAAAGGAATTAGTTTGAGAAACCTGTTGAAAGAAATATGCAAAGCAGAAAGCTGTTCATTGCCACTGTGATTAACACATATTGTACCCAGCTTTGTCCTAAATGTTTCATTCTCCCTTCTTGGTATTTCTCATATGCAGAGTTTCACGTATAGGCATACATACTGCACTGTAGAGTATAAAGCACTCATGTGCTGGTAAAATGGTGGTGATTTGATGAAGCACAGCTACTACATTGGCTTAGGGTTTCAGACCACTAAGGATGAACCAGGCGAAAAAGAGAAAACCCGTAGAAAACTTCAGGGAGGAAAATATTTTTAAAATGATGTCTTTGAAGTGGCCTTTTGAAAATCCTTTGTTTTCCATTGCTTACCAGTATCAAGAAATACCCTTTAAATTTAGATGAAGAAACCGCTAATTTCTGCAGCTTCTGATAGGATAAGAACTTATTCTTGAGAAATTACTTTGTGACAGCATACAGTGATGTGTTTTTTATTAACTGGAGCATACCTTTTAGAGGTACTGATGATTAATGAAATCCATTTGAAGAGAGGTGAGTTGGAGATGGGTAGACACCAGTGTTCGGTACTGCAGTCTCTCCTAAAATGTTCAATGTTCAGAATAATCTGTTTTACCCAGCAAGCAGTCCAAATCCCTCTTAAAGGCAGATAAGTTGTCCATTTTTGTAATTTGGGGAGGTAAAGCATTCCTCTACAATCCTGATCTCCAGTGGAAAATTCTCATTTGTTAATTTTCACCATCCTTTGTTGGCAACAGTTTTTTAAGCTTAATAATATGTCTTGTATTCTTCCAAGTCTTTTCATTTAAATTCTATTACGCAATTAGACTGAAGCGCAATATTCAATATAGACCTTCCCACTGACTGGTAGAGGAGTAATAATGCTCCCTCGCGCTTCAATCACAATGTGTCTGTAAAAGCTCAGTAACATCATCTTATAACCACAAGTAAGTTGGTCTCAAATGGCTGCTGTTTAGCAAACATCATTCCCAGGTCCTTTATAAAAACACTTCTCCTAATAACACATTAATGCAGATGGGTAGCAAGCACTTTTACCCCCCCCCCTTTTTTTTTAAACTAAGTTTTCTTCATTGTAGACCATGTAGCCAAATTGTCCTCAAAAACCTTTTTAGTGTACTCATTTTTCAATTTCATGCTTATGGCCCCAACCTTCATATCATCTGCAAGTATGCTCACCCATAATATTATTTAAGAATGAAAAATCAGGCTTGAATGGCCAGTCACAGACCCCTATGTAACCCCAGATGTTCATCGTGTTATACCGCTGCAGTCATTACACTTGGGTTATCCTGCCATCAGGCGGTTCCCCAGTCGGCCTGAGTTCCAAAGTCTTGGTCCTGCGTTGGATGCTGTCGCCTCCTCCCTGACGTCAGTGCGACAGAGGTATATAAGATGCAGCTGACGCCATTTTCTTCAGTCTTTCTTGCAGCGTGGTACCTGAAGCAAAAGCAGTTCGCAAGTGGTCGGCCGTCTCCTGAGATTTTCATTCCAAATCCAGAACCGAAGTCTTCTACAGAGCTAAGTACCGAGCTGGGGAAACTTTTTCTTGCCTCAGACCGATGTCAGTAAAAGTTAATAACTGGATCTCTTGTGGGGAGCAAATACCTCATAAGGATTTCCATTCCTATTGTATCCCATGCCTAGGCCCAGACCACGACGCCACTGGCTGTCGGTTTTGTGCTAGGTTTAACAAGCGCACTATTAAACATCGGTTTGATTTTGCCCGACATTATTTTGGTAGAAAATTCAGTTATACCATGCCGTCGGAACTTCTCACGACCAGAATACATAAAAAGTGCAAAGACAAGGATAGGCATCTGAGGCCCAAAACTGACGATGAAGCCTCTTCTAGGCCAGTCGCCGGTTCTCCGGTTTTCAGCGAGGTGCCTTCGCAGCCCCTAATGACCGCTTCTGTAGAACCACAGGCCGCCTCTGACTCCCACGTGGAGGTGGCTGGGCCTTCGGATGCATAAGTTATTCAGCCTACCGAAACTAACCCTTCAGAGGGATCTGGAGTAGCTGAGCTACCTGCAGCTTCAGAGGGTCTCTTCAGGCGTACTCAGTTAAGCATTAAACCCTCAGCTAAGTCTAAGCCTCCTTTAAAATCAAAGAAACAAATACAGCATTCTCCAGAACAGGCCTTCATGCCTAAGAAACAAATGCTCAAAATGGCCGAAGACCTAATCACTCTGATCAGGGGGTCCCACCCCCCTCCTGATAAAAGGCCTAGACAGGATGCAGACTATGATTCATCCGACCAGGTGTCCATCTCTTCAGATTCATCCTCAGACTTAGGATATTCTTTACCCCCCTTATGAGGATTCTGATGCTGAGGAATCAGTTCCATCAGCCTCACCGCCTGAGAACTACTCCTTTGGGGAAACCCTACATACCATGAGGGAGCATTTCCATTGGGAAGGCCAGGATTACTCAGAATCCAAGAAAAGGCTCAGAGACTTCCTTTTATTACCTCAACACACACCCCTTGCTATTCCGCCAGTGTTAAATATTGTGGATGATGTGTATGCTGAATCCAGCTTAAATCCTGTTTCCTTACCTCCAGCCCCTGTTAAACCTGACAGATACTACAGAGTCCCTAACTCACACAAATTTCTGTATAAAAGCCCTGTAGCTGATCCTGAAACTATTTCTCAGGGACCCAAAGGGGTTAAAACCTCATCAGCCAAGAATCCAGTTCCCTCTGACAGAGATTCCAGCGCATTAGACAGATGGGGAAAGAAAGTATATACGTCTGCAACTTTAGCAATGAGAGCCTTAAATTGCCAGTTTCACATGCTAAAATATCAACAATTTTTACTGTCTCAGTTGAAACAAAAAATGCTTCCAGATTCAGATCCTCCTAATTTTAAAGAAATGCAGGATTTATTGCATGCAGCTAAACAAGTGGGAAAGCATACTTTGCAATGTGGTTTTGATTCTTTAGAGGCCTCCTGCAGAGCAGCAGTTACAGGCTCTGTCATTAGAAGACATGCTTGGTTAAAAGAACATGCATTACCAGATCATGTTAAAGCAAAATTATTGGATGAACCTTTGCAGCAGGATGTGTTATTTGGAGTTAAGGCAGAAGAGGTATTAAAGAAAATGGAGGACAAGGCAAAATCTATGCAAACGGTGAAGGATGTCTTACAAGTTCAGCCTCCTAGATTTAGCAGAAATTGGCCAACTAAGAATTGGTCCTTTCCAATTACAGACAGACCTCAAAGGGGAAGATACAGATGTCCAAGAGGTAGAGGTTAACCACAAGGTCCTTACAGGCCTCGACAATGGGTTGCATCAGGCCAGAAAGAAGGGGAAGACAGGCCCCAATCATATAAAAAGCAGCTCCAATGACTTCCCACTACAGCTGCCAAACAAACCTCTCTTGGCAGCCCCCTTGGGAGGAAAACTGGCACTCTTCTACCACAATTGGCATATGATCACCAAAGACAAATGGGTTTTCAACATTGTATCTCAAGGTTACAGGTTCCACTTTCACAGTCTGCCAAGGTTAAAAGGAATGCCAAATCTGCCACCAAATCAATGGGCAGAGGCTCAAAAACAAATTACAGCATTCATGGATATGAGAGCTATTCAAAAGGTACCATCACAGGAGCAAGGACAAGGATTTTACTCAAGACTCTTTCTGGTACCCAGAAAGGACAAAGCCTGGAGGCCCATTCTGGATCTTTCTTCTCTAAACAATTACCTGGATGTTCCGAAATTCAAAATGTTGACACTACAGCAGCTTCTTCCTATGCTGGGCAAGAAAGCTTGGTTTGTGACCTTGGACCTCAAGGAGGCATACCTGTATGCCCCTGTCTGACAAAACTGCAGAAGATACCTCAGATTCATAGCTGGTTCAATGCACTACCAATTCTCTGCACTGTCCTTTGGCTTACCTACTGCGCCCAGGGTCTTCACAAAGTGCCTGGCACCAGTAATTGCATTTTGCAGACAGAAAGACGACTGCCTGATTCAAGCAGAGAGCAAGGACATTCTTCTAAAGCATCTGGCATTTGTAAAAAAGTTGCCTGGGGTACACAGTAAATGAAAAGAAATCAAAACTAATGCCCTCACAAGAGATTATATTCCTGGGTACCAGCTTGAACACAACGGCCCAGATGGCTTATCTCACGCCAGACAAGCAAGGACAACTGACTCAATACTTTCAATTGATGGCAACAAAGACCCAACTCCCTGCAAGAAAAATTCTGCAGGCCTTGGGTTACATGGCATCTTGCATACTACTAATTCCATATGCCAGACTGCATATGAGGAAACTACACTGGTACCTAAAGAATGTATGGTCTCAACACTATCAAAGTTTGGAAACAGTTATACCACTAATTCTTTGCCTTCAACAGGAGTTTCAATGGTGGGCTCAAGCTTGTCACCTCAACAAGGGACAGCCTTTTACACAACCCACAGCCAGGCAAACACTGACAACAGATGCGTCAGATTACGCCTGGGGAGCACACATGGCAGGCAAATGTATTCAGGGCATGTGGCCGCAGAACAAAGGCATCTTCACATCAATCAAAAAGAGATGCTAGCTGTACAAAATGCCCTTATAGCTTTCAAGGACCTGCTGCATCCAGGACAACTACTACTAAAGACAGACAACACCACAGTTATGTGGTACATAAACAAGCAAGGGGGCACTCACTCCTACCCCCTCTGCAGACAAGCCATGACCTTGTGGAACACAGCTATAAACTATCAAGTTCATCTGCAAGCACAATTCCTGTCAGGAGAGAAAAACACACTGGCAGATGACTTTAAGCAGAAACATCATGGATCCCCACGAATGGGAATTGAATCCGCAAATATTCAGAATGATAACACAGAAATGGTGGAGCCCGGACATAGATCTGTTTGCATCCCCAATGAACTGCCAGCTACAAAAATTCTGCACAAGGAGTTACCATCCACAAGCATGGAAGGTGGATGCCCTCTCATTCAACTGGGAGAACCTACAAGTATACGCTTTCCCACCACTACCTCTCCTGCCAAAGGAACTCATAAAAGCCAGGCAAGAAGAGCCAAAGATGATCCTGATTGCACCAGACTGGCCACGCCAACACTGGTACCCAATCTTAAAGAGCTTAGCACAAGAACCACCCTGGATTTTGCCTTAAATCCCACATCTGCTGACTCAGCACAACAATCAAATACTACACAGCCAGCTAAAGACCTTAAACCTAGCTGCATGGAAGATTCTTTAGTCAAGCAAGCAATGCCTCCCTCCAAAGCTGTTATGGATGTCATTCTGGAGGCCAGAAGGCCTAGTACCAGGAAAGCCTATTCGGATAAATGGAAGAGATTCTGTGCCTGGAACCAAGCTCACAGCCTTGACCCTCTTGTCCCAAACATTCCTCAGATACTACAATACTTAACTGAGATGCTGGACAAAGGCCTCTCCTTCTCATCCATCAAGATCCACGCCTCTGCCATCTCTGCTTATTACAACCCTTTTGAGCCAGCTAACACAGCAGAATTAAAATATATCTCTTGGGAAACTGCTCTGCTCCTGGCAATAACATTAGCAGGAAGAGTTTCAGAATTACAGGCACTAATGGCAGTGGAACCTTTCCTCATTTTCAACCAGGACAGGGTGTCTTTAAGAACTAACCCTACGTTTATGCCAAAGGTGGTATCCAGTGTGGCTCTAAACCAAACTATTCACCTGCCAACTTTTTATCCTAAACCACAGAATAAAGGGGAGAGACTACTGCATTCTTTGGACATTCACAGGCAGTTACGCTTATACTTGGACAAAACCAAAGCTTTCAGAAAATCTGAGCAATTATTGGTAGCGTATCCTGCAGGAGCACAGGGAAAAGCCATTTCAAAACAGACTATTTCAAAATGGATAGGACATTGTATATGTTTCTGCTATACATACCATGGAAAACCTGTACCTAGCAGCATTAGATCTCACTCCACCAGGGCAACAGCCACTTCAACTACCTACCTCAGAGGAGTACCTACCACGAATATTTTGGAAGCAGCAATTTGGAGTTCTGTAAATACCTTCACCAAGCATTACCATCTGCCTCTATACTCTAAATCCAGAGCTGGCTTCGCCACTGTAGTGCTGCAGGGCCTTATAGCCACCCCTAATGCCTTATAGAACCAGCCACCCTACCTCAGCTTTGGGATTCTACCCAAGTGTAATGACTGCAGCAGTGTAACACGAACATAGTACAGGTTTGTACCTACTAATAATGTAGATGTTCGAGTGTATACACTGCTGCAGTCCAGGTTACCCTCCATCCTTCCCCTCTTACTGGCTGGTACGTACCTATGTCTTCTACCCTTTACTACCTATGGGGAGTATTTGCTGGTAGCTGTGAGTTGTTGTTTGCTTTTCTTATGTATGTTTTATTAGCAATTTGAATTGCCTACCTATTTAGAGGCACCTGACATCTGGGGCAAGAAAAACTGAAGAAAATGGCGTCTGCTGCATCTTGTATACCCCTGTCGCACTGACGTCAGGGAGGAGGCGACAGCAACTGACGCCGGACCAAGACTTTGGAACTCAGGCCGACTGGGGAACCGCCTGATGGCAGGAACTCAGGCCGACTGGGGAACCGCCTGATGGCAGGATAACCCAAGTGTAATGACTGCAGCAGTGTATACACTCGAACATCTACATTTATGGTAGGTACAAAACTGTACTTTTCTGTGTTTCTAAATATGGATACAACTTCTCTTATTTTAATACATTTCCTATTTTGTGACCAATTTCTGAAAACTGTGTAGCCATTTATATTAATTTTATTCATTATTCTTAAGATATCCTCATGGGGTACCATATCAAAGGACTTTGGTAGGGGCATACCTGTGAACACCTTAGAGCCAGAAGTCTGGACAAAGCCTGGTGTTAGGGGACAGAGGCCCAAAATAGGGCAGATTTTAAATATTGCTCTCATAAATTTAGAAAGTTGCTAGAATAACAGGATTTGTGTTTTATCATGCATTTTCTGAAGGAATGAAGTCTGAAACTCAAATGTTTGTCATTATTTAGTAATGTCAATCCTCAACGATTTGCCAGAAAACCACATATTTTATAAGGGCTAGACCAAAAATATGAGGCAAAACTCTGGACATTCTGCAAAAATCTGGACAGTTGAGAAATGTGGCTAGGCTAAGTGTAGCACATTATCAAGTAATCCTGACTGGAGTGCCTCCCAAACTGACTAGAAAAAGCTAAAGTTAGTCAAGCCTTCTGTAAATCCATGTTGACCTATATCTTTAATAAAAATTAGGGTATCTGACATTATGTCACACAAAATGTACTCAGAACACTTTTCTAATATACAGGTAAGTTTTATGGGATGATATTTATTGACTGCTGTAGAGACAACCGCTTTGTATATTGGAACAATTAATGTCTCTTTCCAGACACAAGGAACACATCCCATTCTTGATTCCAGAAACGGATACTGCAAATATTCCACTATTTGGTCTCTCATATTTATACAGAAGCATCCATTCAATTCATTCAGGTCAGCTGCTGTGTATGACTTGATAGTTTTGATAACTTCTATCTACAACTATTTCTATTATTATTCCAGGTTGAATTACATATCAACCTTGTGTTGGCAGTCTTTATTGACAGTGATACTAGAGAATTCTCAGTAAATGCTCTTGTCAGAAGAATAGGGTCAGATATGGGGACATGGTTGAATATATTTTTATAGTAGTATAAGAATTAGTTCTGTAACTTATCAAATGTTTGTGAAGATGCATTTCATTATTTATAGCCTACTCTGCTAGCTTGTTCTAATATTCCTATTCTGAGATATGCAACAACTTCCTAAGACCGAGTCTAGCTGTAACATAGCTAATTTTGTTTAGCTGGCTAGGACTCCTTTTATGAACCCTCCATAAATGTTTTTTCTCTTTCTACTTGGTTCCACTTTTCTGTCCACCATTGATATTTATAACTTTTTTTCCTCCCAGAGACACTGAGTACATGTTTTTCTATTAATTTGTTAATAAAATGATAACGTACATCTCATGAGAGAGCAATTTGTGATAACATTTTTTCTTTCCAGTGCCATTCCCATCACTGGCTGCTTATTCGCTCATAATTAGCCCTATAGTATGTCTTTCTAAAACTATTAACCACTGTTATGTTCATATTATATTTTGATTATTGCCCATTTAATGCTTTAATAATCTGTGCTCTACAGTTCTAGAGAAAATTACCTCTGTAGTACACTGTCACCTTTAGCCCCACTATATCCAGAATTCTCTCTTTTCTCGTTGGCTCCTTAATAATTTGCTTGCACTGTTTCCCCGTACTGATTTTCCAAATCCTCCTTCCTTCACCGAGGAAGTCCCCTATTCCACTTGGTGGGGAGGGGGGGGGGGTATGCATGTCACTAGATATGTTGTAAAAAATCATTCCTATACAGTATTTTGTTGAAGGAGAGCTATCTTCATTTCAGTTCTATTTTATTCCTTTTAATTTGTACTGCTATTATTTTTTGTTTATCATTTTTATGAGTGACATGGTATCCAGGTAATGTCATAGGCCTATTATTTGGTTATTAAAATGACATAATAATCCTTGGTAGCTGCTATAGCTTCAAGAGCTGCAGTTCAGACTTTGTATGACACACACAAAATAAAATTCCTTTTCTACACCTCATTTAGATCTACCCTAATTTTTACTATTAAAAGACTGACCATCTTTGTAAATCTACTCGACAAAAAAATCTCATTTTGTGATAACTTAGGAGAAATTTGTCATATTCAGGTATGTTTGTCTGTAAGATTTAATGTTTCTTGAGGAGTTGTATTGTGGGCCCAGCAGAGAACAACCACAGAACAATCACTCACAACTACCTCCTAGACCTTATAGCTTTCTTTTGTGTCCATGAGAACTTGCCACGGAGTATGTACCTGTGAGTAAATGCTGCTCCCCCCCCTTGAATGAACTCTCCATAGTACAGACAATGACAACAGTTTACTTGTTGAAAGGCATTCTGCTGGAAATCATTCCAAGTCAGTTAAGTTTAGTTCCATTTGCGGTATTACCTCAAGTCTGTGACTTTAGGGTTGCATATAGAGTTTGGACTGGGAACATACATTTAGGGTTTGGTTGTTTGTGTTTGGTATGGATGAGGTGTGATATAATTTGTCTTTTATAAAAGAAATCCTATGAATACTTTTGTGTGGCTGTACTTTATGCATTTTCATTAAGTTCTGAGTTTCAGTAAAATGTTTTATTATTTTTTCAACTGTGATATTTTTTGCATTGCCTAGCCCTGGTCTCTGGCAGGGGTGTGTCATCACCTGGTCCTTAGTCCCCATCACCTGGTCCTTAGTCCCCATCACCTGCTCCTTAGTCCCCATCACCTGCTCCTTAGTCCCCGTCACCTGCTCCTTAGTCCCCATCTTCGTAACATTGTGTCCGTGTTTCTCTAAGATCTCTTTCCCACTAGTACTGTCAAATTATACTGACTGGATGGTAGATTCTTTAGGGTTACACATCTTTGAACATCTGTCATTGATTTTTCAGTATTCATATGGCTACACTAGCTCTGTGGATACCAGGATCCAAATTGCTTCATCATGTCTTAAGTAACTATGTCCCAGAAAGGTTCACCAAGCTTCATGGACACAGTTAATTATTGCTTCTTTTCTTTATGGACATGACCTCTGTGTAAGTTGGTGGTGATGTGTGAAGATCTGTTAATACTGAGACATTGATCCGTGGGGGAACAGTTTTGCTGGACTGATCAGTGTGCTTCAGTGTTTGTGTGTGCTCCTTCTGAATACCCCCAGGTCAGTCAGTGAAGATCCCATGACAATCAGATAAAGTACTACAAATATGTACTGAAAGCATATTGCAAGAAAAGTGCTACAGTACTGCAGACTGTAAGATATTGTCCACCAGTAAGTTTCCACGGCTAATTAAAGGAAAAATCCTCATGTTCTACTGCCTACAGTCACAGGCAGGCAATTAGTCCTGCTAATGTCAGCAGCTCAGCAGCTGCTAAAAAAAGGCATCGAGAATATTGCGAAACTCGCTTTGTCTGCTTTTATTGCAGTCAAGCAGAGAAACAGTATCACCTGTATCTTCCTGCAAAACAGTCCAGAAATAAATTATAGCTATGTCAACTATTTTTAAATTTTGATGGTAAGTATATGGCATAAGAATTTATATGAACTTGCAGACATGTTTCAGTAAAGTAAAGATTATGCCATCAGAATAAAGTAAAGGGAAGCCACACTGATCAGCTGGAGTTGGTGTCTTGGTGTAATGGAGAGAGCTTTGTAAATGCGCATGGCTTGGGTGGTGGGACAGAAGAATGACTAAGACAGTGTTATAGCAGAAGGGGGGGTAGATTGAGAGTTTTTGTGATTCAGACTTGGGTTAGTAAGTTAGGAAGCCACTGCAATATTTAAATATGTGTTGTAGACATCAGGATTGAAAAGCTGAAGTTAAGTAAGATAAAGTATGTTCTGGGAACAGAAATGCTAGAGTTCCCTGAATTGCTGTCATACATGTGATCTAAGATTGTAGGTAAGATGGAAGACACAGCTAGTAGATCGGTTGCTAAGAAACAAGTTACCCAACAGCAGTCCACTTTTGAACCAAGAATGCTTTTGTCTTTTGGATCTTGGCTGCCACCAAGTGAACATTTAGGTGCATGTCATGCAAAGTATAAAGTCCTAAGCAAGCTGGTTATATGTTGACACAGTAAAAAGACCTTGTAAAGTACTCAAAATGTCTGTCTGCGATGCCTTCTCAAAATAAAAGGAGGAAATAAACAACCAGTTTCTCTTTTTTATCCTTATTGATGATGATACCATTATTTTAACCTTTTGGGATTCTGGATCCCCCACATATGCTAAAATAAAAGGAGGAAATAACCAGTTTCTCTCTGTTGATGATGATAACTTTATTGTAACCTCTTGGGATTCTGGATCCCCTCACATATACTTCCCCCTGGGTCTATATCTGTTCGTCGAAGTCTAATTACAGAGAACAGTTGTTCATCGAACAGACATTCATTGAACGTTCACATTAGCGAATATTTTTCCCAGGTAAGGAAATGACTTGGCCAACATACGAAAATTTGCCCTTTACCCCACTGCAGTGTGATCTTGGAGTTGGTATATATAAGTGGGGGGGGGCATAGCCCCCACTTTGGTGGATTTGATGTACTGTGGTGTGTGTTTGTTGGTCTATTGGCCAGTCATTTCCTTCCCTGGGAAAAACGTTTACTGATGTGAACATTTGATGAATGGCCGTTCAGTGATTTTGGTTCAATGAATGGCCATTCGCTGTAATTAGACTTCGACGAACTGATATGGACACATCTCCCCTATATAGCCCAGTGAGGTAGGTTGGATCCATTAGCGCATTCTGCTGAATGGCGAATGAAAGAGATCAGCAATCAACTGATCCTTTAGTCTGTCATTTGAGCAGCAATGCGGGTTAGCTGATGAGGTTTATTTATTTATTTACAGTTTATTAACCAGGTAAATGAACTGGACAGTTGGCCCTTTTCAATTGTAATCAGACTACAATAGTGTAAACATTCAGTGGAATATAACACATGCCGAACAGTAAATATATGTAGTAGAGCAATGCAATGGTTTTAGCACTTCAGTAAGTTATAGTATAGCAAGAGACGCATCTATTTGTAAAACGTCTTCTTCCGCCTATATAGAAGCTGATGATCATTTTATCTAATGCTACATTAGTGTTAACAGCTGCTGGTATTAGCCAGTGGCTTGAAAACAGAAGCACTTGGATTCCTTCTGCAAATGTTTCCCAAAATTTTGTTTAAATGCTTCTGCTATTTCATGGATTTTATGTCCATAGTTAGTTGAATTCATGCGTCGGGTTCCAATCTCTATAGGACGTTTTCTCCAAAGGTTAATTTGAATCTAGATCTGAGTAAAGTGAGAGCATTTTTGTGGGTGCTTCTGAGGGAGTAGCTTTAGTCTCTAATTTGGAATTGGCTTTTTGAGGGGCAGGCAGTAGCCAAGATGAAGAATTTTAAATGTCATACGGGATAGGTGATAAATGGCTCTGTTACTCATAGGAAGGCAGCATGTATTTTTTGCTGTGGCAGTTTGTATCTGTGAGAAGATCGAATTTCAATGTTTTATTTTTGGCTACTTGTATTTTATGTGTGTTATGTGGAGGACAATTAGTGATTAAGCATATTCAGTTTGGGAGATTAGGAAATTTTTGACTAATGCCATACAGGCTTCTAAATTTTACTTGTGAAAGAACTTTTGTAGTCATTTTATCAGTGCAAGTCACTTAGTTTTCCCACATTTTTAGTTTGTCATGCATTTACTTTATTATTGTATGTTTTGTTTTGCTGGGTATTGTGTTATGTAGAGTGTTTTTCTGTTTTGTGCGGTCCATGGATGGGAAAACCTCAGTTGTTTCACCTCCACTACTGCACAAATAGCTGCTGTACTAACAGTTTTAATTTTATGAACTCTGATTGCTATGTTTGTGTTTTAGAGTTTTGCTTGGAAAGGCATGGAGGTTTCCAGTTCAGGGAGGTGCTAGAATATGTTTTGTGTGCGTCTTTAGTGTATTTTTTAATTGACTTTTTTTTCACTTATTTTTATTGTTTGCATTTTTAAGTTTTTCACAATGTTACTGCCAGGGTTTTTCTGTTTATAATAGGCTTGCTTATTGCTACTTCCCGTTTGTGCGCATGTTTTGAAGTTTTAATAAGTCTGTTGTATAGCAATGTTTCACTTGCTAAGACTATATAAGTTTTCTTTGAGTACAAATGAAGTAAGTTAGATGTATGGGGGCACATTCTTTATAAGTGGGGGTTGGGAAAGGGTCATTATCCTAAAAATAATTTTGTTGACACTCCAAGAAGGGTTTCAGACAGGGCCTATAATAATTACTTGGCACTTTATGAATTTTAACCTAAATGCTGCATGTAATTCAGGTCCCAATATATTCTATTCTTGATTATTTACAAAATATGGGTTATCTAAGTGGATTTTTCCTCATTTGTGACCACTGAAGAAGGTGATGTTTACTGGGACAATATTTTTATTCAATTCAAAATAGTATTTTGTTTAAGAATGTCATTGGAGTTCTTTGAGAAGTACAACGTGTTGTTCAGGAAGCGGTGTTCATATGTTGGGGCCCTGTATTGCCTGTATCACATTAAAGGAATGAAGTCTTTAAAATGCACACTTATTTGTGGAAGCTTTGCACTTCTACAAGCTTTGAATCATTCTATAATGCAGTAAGAAAATCCTTTTTATTTACAGAAGGAGGCTGTTCACTGCTGACGGGCACTGTACCATTGCATCTGCCAGAATGAAACTGATATGTAAATCTGCAGTCTGTGTTTTACTGCAGGATGACAGTTCATACACTGAGGGTAGGAATCGTATTTATATAACCAAAGCAAAATGCATGTAATAAAAATATTTGAATCCTGTAGTGCAGTGTAGAGATGGTATCTTCAGAATGCTGGATTTTATTCTTAAAAGCTGAGTTATTTATTTCTGCATGCACTGGATCTCCAGTTATGTGGATTAATGGAGTTTCTTACAGCAAAATATCATAGTGCTTAACTGTCAAGGTTAGGCCACAGGGCCATGCTTTAAGAGTAGATTAGTAAGTGAAAATGGGTAAATGTTCAAAGGTGGCACACCCTTTTGCCTGGCACATTTTTTTCTGGTGGCAGAGGTAAGGTTTAGCTGTTTACTTTCTCTCTGTGAGCTCAAAGCTGTGAGGTCTACCGATAATGGGAACAATTATTTCATGGAAACTGGTGTCATCCACCTACCAGTTTACCATATCATCAAAGCTGTTTAAAACCGAGGGTACAAGGGGAAGTATGTAGCACCTTCCTCATGTGTGTACACACCAAGCCAATATCCCCCACACTCTTCCTAACTACCAAGTATGTAGGAGTTGTAATATGTATTCTTACCAAGTTTCCAGTAGTTTGCAGTTTCCACATTTCTTATATCCCTAGTTGTAGATGGACCCTGTAGTTTTGTAAATTACATACTGGCTTACAAGTCTTCATTTAACCCGTCAGACTTCTTAACAATGCACAGAGCTGACTGTTTCCTTACAAGCAGATTTTGTTTATAAACAGCTGGCCTGATGAAATGGAGAGCCTCTGGTCCTTGTCAGAATAAGTAAAATATTATCAAAGCTTTATCAGTAGAGATTTGGACGTAAGTAGTATTTTCATCTTGGCTGTGTGTAATGTTTCGATGGCGTTCTCTTCTACAAATGTCATTGGTTAAAAAAATCCAGTGGTTGAAAAATTTTCTCGTATCACTCAAAGACCATAGTTTTATATTTAAATATGTAACAGCATTGTTGTTCTTTGCTTCAGTCTAACCACACATGCGTATTTGTGCGTGTGTGTGTGCGTGTGTTTTTTTTTTCTGAAATGCAATTGCTGAGAATGTGGAATTCAGAACTTCACAGATCAGGGTTTCAGATAAATACTTTAATGCTGTGTTTAGGTGGGTTACCGGAAGTATGAAACAGTGAGTAGAAATAATACTGTATGATCATAAGATATTGCTGACTGCCTTACAGTACAGCCAGAAGAAAACAATTTTTATTTCAATTGTTCATTGTCCATTTCTTCTGTCCACTAATCGAGTTAGGCAGAAGGTAAGAGCCAACTTGACTGTTTGATTTCCGTCATGAGTATAGAGAACATTTTTTGTAATTTCTGTCTTGTGTGGTAGAAGTGTGACCAAAATATGTGTGTTTTTGTGCCTAGTAATTGTTTTCAGTTGGAGAAAAAGCCCTGTTATTTGAACTAAAATATAAATAACATTTAATTGTAGATAATGAGCATGTTAATAAAAACGACAAAAATAGTTTTACAAGTCATGATAAAAGCAAATTCAGCTCATGGATAAGGAAAAAAGAGAGTCAGTATGAAAAAAAGAACCATGAAGCAGAGACAGATGTGAAGAAGAGATTACAAATGCCAAAGCCAGTGAAGGAAATATGAGTCTGGGACATTACAGAGCTCCAGACAAATTACAGGGGAAATTGTAATGCAGGGCTGTTAGAAAAGAGAGCAGGCAGGAGAAAAAAGAACACCGTGAAGGAGCTTGAGTAAAGGAGTGGAAAAAGAAACCGTGGAAAAGTTGTAGCAACCTAAACAGAGAAACAGGACTGTTGAGAACAGACTCCATCAGTTTTTATTCACTTTATTTGATTATATTAAACTGATTCAGTATTTCAGGTGTAGAATGCCAGCTGTAGCTAAAGATTGGTTCTGACTGTAGCCAGGGTGTATAAAATGACTTCTTCAGAGCAGGCAGGCACAGTTTGAATGACTTGTCTTGGAACTGCTGAGATCTCGAGATGCACATCATAGTGTTCTGCTAAGCATATGACCTTTTTCTGCTGACCTGGATTTTGTTTCTGTCTGCTGTATATTCAGTTAAATGTGCATTTGAGCATTTAGGTGCAAAATTTTAACTGCAAGCTATGTTCATATAATTTTTTAGATACTCTGTTTGCTTTTATGATGAACATTGTATTTTGTTGCATTTATTCCTGGCATCAAGACATCACTTTAAAAATGAAAACATTTTATTGCTGAGAAAGGTAATGAACTTAATGACACAGATGCTTGAATAAGACAAGGATCCTTCTTGACTTTGTTTTATGCAGTCAGAGAGGTAAAAATCTGGTCAAGCTAGTTGCAGCTAGATTAATTAATTTTGTTGGCCTGCACTAAAAGGGATAGAGTGTCTGCAGAATTTGTACTCTTTGCAGAGTGAGTAAATACATACTGAAGTAATGGTGCATTGCTTTTTATTTTTTCTTGTAGAATTACATTTATGCTGTGAAAAGGCTTTTTCTTTATTTATTCCCAAAATGTGAATAATTAACAAAACTCCTTGTTTATTCCCAAAATGTGAATAATTAACAAAACTCCTTGTATTATTGGAAAGAATGGAAAACATAGTTTCTGAGTTGCGTATATAGTAACTGTCAAGCTTAACTCTCAGGGTCGTGGTTATGAATGTACGGCCTCAGGTTAGTTCTTCCTCAACTGGAAGTTTTGAAGTTCTTAAGTGTCTGCAGTATTCTTCCTACCTACAGTTTTTATGTGTTAAATTATTCAAATGTGCTTCTTGAACTGTTATTATTCCATAAACATTATCATATTAGCTGTTAAATCCTTTATATGGGGGGGCACAAAAGTTATTTTATTCTGTTCTTGATTACCCAGAAAGCCTGACTGGGTTAAAATCTCTTTTCAGCAGGGGTCTGGGGGAAAACAGTTCCAAGACACTTCAACAGTATTCTTAACAAAACGTTAAACAGAACTGAACTTCAAAAGCAGGCAATATTCTACACTCAAAGGATCATCACATGAGGGGAAAAAATGGAGGTGTTTGCTGGGCTTGCTCAGTGCCAAATAGAATATTTTTTCTGCTCTGTCTTTAAAAAAATCTGCAGTATGTAGTTATCTTTTCCTTAAACTCCCAGTTATAGTATTCAAAAAGGGTCTCCTTTGTTTTGAAAGGGTTTCGGAAACTCACATCGGGTGCTTCACATCTTCTCTGCCTTCGATAGTTAGCACAGCCTGTTTGCAATAACTTTATTTCTGTGTTGCTTAGTGAGATATTGATAGAAAGGGTTAAGAAACAAAATCAGCTTGCAATATTTCAGGTGTTTCTTGTTTCTGTACTGCTTGTTTTTACAGAAATGCATCTGAATTTCATCTCAGAATTACTGTGACATGACCTGGTCCTAGTCATGTCTTCATAGGACATGATCTTTCATTCACATTCTGTAAACTGGTAGAAGACCACATGTGCATGTTTTTAAATGTTTGTGCAAGCTGCAAGGGGCCCACATCCCAAGGCTGAAAGCGATTTATTCTGCCAGGTTGCTCAAGTAATAAAAATTGATTTTTAGCATGCGAACATGGCATTGCATGCAATGTGTATGTGCAGAAGTGTAGAGCAAATGCAGCAAGTTATTTTCTTGTAGGTGCAGTCTGAAAGCCATTAATTTAACTCGTGAATTCGCTTTACCCTCCATCCAAACCAGACGTTACACTACAAAATGCTGCCAATGTGAAATATTATGTAATCATGCTAATTGTACATTACTAAACAGTGTTTCTAAAAGTATTAATTTTTTAAGTAGTACAGTGGAGAAAAGTGTGTTTAGAAAAGTGTGTTATGTGTGCCTGATGCAAGCTATAGTAGTTTAGAGTGATGACTGTTATATGCAGTCTTCAGAGTTTTTTCATTTGTTTCTGTCCTAGCCCATTCTTAGTTCAAGGTTAAGCTGTCTTTTCTTATTATGATAGCTCACAACCCCAAAGGATTTTCATTACAACAATGTCTATATTATCTTTTTGTTTCTGCAGTGTATTGTGAGTCATAACACATGATACAGTTTACTATAGATTTACTGGTCACGGTTGTAGTGTATAAACTACAGTTACAATGAAGCAAATTCTTGACTGCAGTATTTTATAAAACATGTTAGCCAGTTACAGGATTTGGCTACATGGATGTTGTTTTAAAGGTAATTCATGTTACTAGCTAGTTCTTACATAAATGTGATAAATAACACATTTTCCTAGTGTCCATTGAATTATATTTACTCACCTTTGAGACCGAGAACTCTATCGGTACTTCTTGGAGCTATAAATAAATCACTCACATGAGCCGTGCATTTTAAGAAGAGAAATGTTTATGAACCCTGCCTAGATGAAAATCTGAGGCCAAAAAATAAAAAAAAATCTAATCAATAATGATTTGTGTGGACTGTAAGTAAATAAATTGTGTTAGAGACTTGTTAAAATCTAAGTTGCCATAAAAAAAGTTTAGTTTCAGAATGCATCACGTTTGCCAGTTGCACTATTGCTTTGTGAGCAACCATTTGCTTTTTACATTTTACTTCTGTATGTAGTATACAAGAACGTGGTGTGTGTGTGTGTGTGTGTGTGTGTGTGTGTGTGTGTGTGTGTGTGTGTGTGTGTGTGTGTGTGTGTGTGTGCATTTAGATGATACACTTGTGTATGCCGTTCTATATGCATGTTCAGTTTTATAAAAGATACAGTTGCATGGATTTGTACTTATTTTGTCCAAGTGTAATCTGTGAATGTATTACTGTATTTGCACACATGCTGTAATTGTATGATCTCTTTGAGAGAGAGAGAGAGAGAGAACTCTAAAGATAGGGGGCCTATTTTTCTACCCCATAAAAGAAGCACATAAAGTAATTGCCTCTTGGGTTTCATGATAGTGAACTAAAATGTGGTAGAATCTGCTTTGCTAATTTTCTTACTCTAACTGAATTTCCATTATGTACCTGGCCTGGATTTACAAAAAAATGTTTATAGAGTTCACCAAGGACTAGAACACTGTTTAACTTCAGTAATAATACTTACTTACCTAACTTGTACTATCTGACATAACTTTTGTTCTTATAACAGTACAGGAGATGTACAATTCTTAGCCTGTTCTCCATTTGCTTTCCCAGGCTGTATCTGAAAAAAGGCATTTTGTTATGTATTTACTCTTGCCAAGAGAATTGAGAAAAGTCTAGATGGTTTGCTGATTAGAAGACACATTAGGGAAAACAGTGTCAGTCTTTGTCTGTTTCCTAGATCACCATCTAAGTTAATTAACAGATTTTTTCTTATGGCAGGTCCTTATAAAATTAAACAAGATGCTGAAGTAAGACTTTGCCTGCATTTAGTTAAAGTAAAACCCCATTCTGATAATTTATTCATTTATTTTTACTATATTGTCATGTGCTGTAATAATTAAGCAATAACTCATGCCTGGGTGTGGGAAATGCTGGATTTACCTATGGTTGATGTGGTTTGGTCACGAGGGCAAAGCCAGAGTGGCCAAACAAAGACAACCGTGGGTAAATCCAGCATTACCCACACCCCAAAGTGGGTTATTGCTATTATACAATGACATTATTTAAGAAAAAAAATGCTTACTTTTCTTAAATAATGGCATTGTATAATGCCTCCTTGCTGCCCTTCCGCAGCTGTCCAGTATTCTGCGGCAGTTCTGATGTACTGCACATGCGTATGGTTACGCAGTACATCAGAACTGTGTGTGGAAGCAACGGAGAAAGGAAGATCTCCTTTGCTTTTAAAAATGTGTTTCACTATGTTAAACTCGTTTAACATAGCGAGACAGCTTTAAAAAAGGTAACGGAGAAAGGAAGATCTCCGTTGCTTTTTTTAAGATATCTAGCTATGTTAAACTCATTTAACATAGCAAGATAACAGCAACGGAGCTCTTCCATTCTCCATTGCTGTCCAAAAAAAATAAAAGACTTATACTAATGGAAAATGTCCGGGCGACCGGACCTTTTTCCATTAGTATAAGTCTGATTTACAACGTGCACATTGATCAATCAGCATGCACATTTTGGAATATTAATGGGGGGTCGTTGTATAATAAACCGTAATCACTAAGTTTGGCTTATTATATTTTAATTTATTGGGGCCATGATGGTGATTACCATGCTCACATGATTCTGTTTTCAGTCTGTTTAGCTTGTTTTCACAGTGCAGTGTGCATCCTTGTAATGTAACAAGCTTAGACAAAATACACGTGGGTAGTTGGGTCTATATCACTTCATCGAATCATTAATCAGCGAGAAGCCATGCGTTGAACCCTTTTATTGAAGTTGCTAATCATTGAATGCCGTTCTAATTGAAATTTTAATTAGGGCAAACTAATGGTAGGCCAACCAAGTGACTGAAAAAAAATCATAAAATTTAAAACCTACTCACATGGGGGGGGGTTATGCCCCCCCCCCACACCCCCTAACTGAATATACCAACTCTGAGATCACACTACAGTGGGGAAAAGGGCAAATTCCAGATGTTGGCCAACTGCTGGTTTGCCTTAGGAAAAATTTGCACTTCAGTGATTAGCGGTTTTGATTAAAAAGAGGTTTGACGAATGGCTATTCGCTGATTAATGATTTGAAGAAGTGACCCGGGTAGTTAGTGTTTGGATTTAGGTACATTGACCGTGTTGTGTTTCACTGGATTTTTAGACTGTTGTTGAAAATCACATTGGTGTTGGTTGACCTATTTCTTGCACGATCAGTACCGGGTTTGGTGTCTTTGCCTTTTTAGAACCAATAAGTTTCCTCCTCCTCATACATAGACTTTCATGTGACAGCAGAATGCTGTTTTAGAGAGGTCCTTCTTTTACCTACTACTATGTGGCTATAGAACTGGCATAGAGTGGCTTTCCTTCCACAAAAACAGTATACAATGTTTAAGTGGTTGTGTTTTAATTGTAGTGGTTGTGTTTTAATTGTTTATAAGTGAAGCATCTGTGTTTCTTAAGCAATTTACTCTATTTGCGAACTGTAAGCTGAATAAAAGCTTTTTATGTTTTGCTTATATTTTCTTCTATATACTGTATGTATGTTGCATGGTTTTGCCAAATAATCAACACTGTAATTTCTTGACAGTTTTCAGACCCTTCCCCACAATACCATTTAGGTGTGAATGTTTCAGGGAAGTTGAGCAGGTGTATTCCTTCATGTCTGACTCAAAACTGTCACTTCATAGAGAAGAAGCATATAAGAAGTACGTTTAGCATTCCATGCTGTATTCTTAGTAGGAGGCCATCGCTACAGTAGTAAACTGTAGATGTCCAAGCTTTTCGATCTTTTCTAGATATTCTTCCTTAAGCATTGCTTGCTCTTGTATGTCAGCAGATAGGGATTTGGCTTATAAGGAAATGCTCATTCTTTTTTGTGCAAAGAAGTAATCAGTCATCAGGCCACTGTCCTTTAAAGCAATTAAAACCCATTATGTAAGCTATCAATTTGCTTTATTATTTTTATTGTTGTTGTAATTGCCAGTGTGACCATCAATAAATTTGACTGCAATTGTTGATTTTGTTCAAATGTACTGAGGGCCATAACTTTCTTAGAAAAAACATTCTAAGAAGTGTTTGTGTGGAAAGCAAGTTCCACCAAAAGACTTCCACAAACATTTTTTTCGTACTAGGTGTCCTCCTATGGACATTGTGCTGTCTTCCAAAAGAAGACTCTTGTGGCCTTTACAGATGAGATCTTTGTGCAGGTCAGTCATCCTGCAGGCAAGTTTTGTACCTCTAGTGGCCTCAATAAATTGTCATTAAGATTGAATGAGACCACCCCCCCCCCAAAATCTGCAGAGATTTGCTGATGTCACTACAGATGAGGATTTGCCTTCTACTCTGTCAGCCCTTCACCTGTTTGCTGTGGAATTTCCTCTTGGCTTGACCCCTCTGGAGGTAGACAGGTGCACCAGGTATACATACAGGATATTCACCCCTCTGGAAAAAATTTCCAGGGAGGATTGACTTGACACCTGAAGCTCAGATGCTTGTACCTTTGCCAGTGCCATTTTTAGCTTTCTACTTTAGGAGTTCTGTGAAAGGGTATGTCACAGTCTGGCAGAGAATTGACCATTTGCATGTAAACCCACCATTTTAGAAGTACTTTGGTTTGATTGAGAAGGAAAGAATCTCCGCTGGCAGACTCACTGGAATTGGAATTTGAAGGGGAGAATCTAGTGTACCTCCTCCCAGACATCATTCCCAGGGGTTGTGGTAATGATCTCATTTCCAACTGGTACCCAGGGCCCTCACAGGCTCTCCCCTTGGTATTAATTTCACATTTCTAAAATTTCTTTGAGGGGCCATGTTTTAGTTTGTGACCAATGATGAAAACAGAAGAGAGTGTCGCACTTTCTGGAATGATCTGAGACTTAAGTACTCAAACGTTTGGTGGTCCAACCTTCCCAGTATGTGGAAGACAGAGTGAAAATGAAGAAAGTAAAAGGCATCAAGGAGGTGGCATAGGTAGAGAACCTGTGGAATAAGGTTACCTACATAAGGTAGGGAACCTGTGGAATAAGGTTACCTACATAAGGTAGGGAACCTGTGGAATAAGGTTACCTACATAAGGTAGGGAACCTGTGGAATAAGGTTACCTACATAAGGTAGGGAACCTGTGGAATAAGGTTACCTACATAAGGTAGGGAACCTGTGGAATAAGGTTACCTACATAAGGTAGGGAACCTGTGGAATAAGGTTACCTACATAAGGTAGGGAACCTGTGGAATAAGGTTACCTACATAAGGTAGGGAACCTGTGGAATAAGGTTACCTACATAAGGTAGGGAACCTGTGGAATAAGGTTACCTACATAAGGTAGGGAACCTGTGGAATAAGGTTACCTACATAAGGTAGGGAACCTGTGGAATAAGGTTACCTACATAAGGTAGGGAACCTGTGGAATAAGGTTACCTACATAAGATGATGCAAGTGTTCTGTAGATGGATGCATCAGTGGGGATGGGACTGATGTTGACTATCTCTTGTGACAGTTTAATTGGCAAGGTCAGCAAACAAGGTGAAACTGGTACTCTTTGAAATAAACGCTACCTGTGTGAAATATGTAAATGTATTAATTTGTTGAATGGGTAGTCTGTTGGGATCAGCAGAAACATCACATTGCTCAGGAGAGATGTAAAAGGATAGCATTATGTGTATGAACAACAGATTGGATTAACAAACAGACTGAAAATAAAATCTCTGTTTCAAAATATATAAATATATGTTTATGAATAGACTAAAATAAGAACAAATATTAAACATTTCTTCATTAGCATGGTAGTCAGTGCAGTAGAGATATGTACAGCATATGCAGATCCATGCAAAATTGAAAGGAGGTAAAATATCCCCAGGGAAGGGATGATGTGGGGGGACTCTGGTCAAGAAATGCAAGAGAAGGAGGGGATGAAATGTAGTTGAGGAACATGAAATGTAGTTGAGGAACAAAGCAAAGTGTAATTGATATGTGAGTTCAAGGGAGGAGCTGGCTGGAGCATGTCCTTGTTGCTGTGGTGGGAAGACAGCATTATGTTCATAGAATTTATCTTCTGAACCTCAAATCCTTGACCATACTACATCTGTGTCTAAATTACCCTACCAGATGCTTTGCCCTCAGTCCTCGGCTGTAATACAGCTCTTGCACTGAAATGTTTGCCCTCAGTTTAAAAGAAAATGATCTAGGGTATGAGTTGCTTGATTTAATTAAGATGGATAGACCTATTAAGATCAACAAAAGAAGTAGATTACATAAAGTCAACAAGACCCAAAACGTTAGAAGTCTGATAAAACAGGTGAATGCAATAATCAAGACCATTAACAGAAACTCAATCAGATGTGCTACTGTGCATTTAAATTAATAAAAGATAGTCTTACTGCAAAAATTCAGAGCAAAATTCAGATCAATAATGGAAAGAAGGGAAGAAATAGAGTCTATATCACATTATCGAACTCTTAAAGTTCGAACGTTGTATGGTTTATACCATATGATCGAACTTTTAAAAGTTTGAATGTTTCAACGGAGATCTTCGTACAGTGTTGTGCAATCTCGTAATTGGCATATTTAAAGAATGGGGGTGCAGGAAGGCTTGCCCCCCTACTTAAACTATTCAGGTAGGTTTTACCTTTGGTTTGTTTGTTTTTTTATTACATTTTTGAACATTTAAAAGTTGATCATATGGTGTCAATCATATGACGTTCGCACTTTTAAAAGTTTGATTATGTAATATAGACGCAAGAAATAAAATGCCATCATGGAAGCATCAAATAAAGAAAACTATAAAGCAATTAAGAGAAGAAGTCTCATTATTAGAAGAGTATAAAAGAGGGAGCAGATCATCAAAAATACATAGAAAGACATGATAAAAGCAACCCACAGTATCCGAAAAGACCATCATCTATCATACACTATTGCAAATATTAAATCAAAGACATCATCACAGGCAGAAAATCTGAAAAGGTTTGCTGATAACCTTAAAGGAAAAGTGCAAAATAAAAAATTAATTGTTAACCCAAAAACAGTTTTATAGAGAATTGGGAAAACAAAGCAAAAAGAATAGAAACACTACCAAAAAAGAAAGACATTTTGTTATGTATTTACTCTTGCCAAGAGAATTGGGAAAAGTCTAGCTGGCTTGCTGATTAGAAGACACATTAGGATAAACAGTGTCAGTCTTTGTCTGTTTCCTAGATCACCATCTAAGTTAATTAACAGATTTTTTCTATGGCAGGTCCTTATAAAATTAAACAAGATGCTGAAGTAAGACTTTGCCTGCATTTAGTTAAAGTAAAACCCCATTCTGATAATTTATTCATTTATTTTTACTATATTGTCATGTGTTGTAATAATTAAGCAATAACTCATGCCTGGGTGTGGGAAATGCTGGATTTACCTATGGTTGATGTGGTTTGGTCACGAGGGCAAAGCCAGAGTGGCCAAACAAAGACAACCGTGGGTAAATCCAGCATTACCCACACCCCAAAGTGGGTTATTGCTATTATACAATGACATTATTTAAGAAAAAAAATGCTTACTTTTCTTAAATAATGGCATTGTATAATGCCTCCTGCTGCCCTTCCGCAGCTGTCCAGTATTCTCGGCAGTTCTGATGTACTGCACATGCGTATGGTTACGAGTACATCAGAACTGTGTGTGGAAGCAACGGAGAAAGGAAGATCTCCTTTGCTTTTAAAATGTGTTTCACTATGTTAAACTCGTTTAACATAGCGAGACAGCTTTAAAAAGGTAACGGAGAAAGGAAGATCTCCGCTGCTTTTTTAAGATATCTAGCTATGTTAAACTCATTTAACATAGAAGATAACAGCAACGGAGCTCTTCCATTCTCCATTGCTGTCCAAAATAAAGACTTATACTAATGGAAAATGTCCGGCGACGGACCTTTTCCATTAGTATAAGTCTGATTTACAACGTGCACATTGATCAATCAGCATGCACATTTTGGAATATTAATGGGGGGTCGTTGTATAATAAACCGTAATCACTAAGTTTGGCTTATTATATTTTAATTTATTGGGGTCATGATGGTGATTACCATGCTCACATGATTCTGTTTTCAGTCTGTTTAGCTTGTTTTCACAGTGCAGTGTGCATCCTTGTAATGTAACAAGCTTAGACAAAATACACGTGGGTAGTTGGGTCTATATCACTTCATCGAATCCTTAATCAGCGAGAAGCCATGCGTTGAACCCTTTTTATTGAAGTTGCTAATCATTGAATGCCGTTCTAATTGAAATTTTAATTAGGGCAAACTAATGGTAGGCCAACCAAGTGACTGAAAAAAAATCATAAAATTTAAAACCTACTCACATGGGGGGGGGGTTATGCCCCCCCCCACACCCCCTAACTGAATATACCAACTCTGAGATCACACTACAGTGGGGAAAAGGGCAAATTCCAGATGTTGGCCAACTGCTGGTTTGCCTTAGGAAAAATTTGCACTTCAGTGATTAGCGGTTTTGATTAAAATGAGGTTTGACGAATGGCTATTCGCTGATTAATGATTTGAAGAAGTGACCCGGGTAGTTAGTGTTTGGATTTAGGTACATTGACCGTGTTGTGTTTCACTGGATTTTTAGACTGTTGTTGAAAATCACATTGGTGTTGGTTGACCTATTTCTTGCACGATCAGTACCGGGTTTGGTGTCTTTGCCTTTTTAGAACCAATAAGTTTCCTCCTCCTCATACATAGACTTTCATGTGACAGCAGAATGCTGTTTTAGAGAGGTCCTTCTTTTACCTACTACTATGTGGCTATAGAACTGGCATAGAGTGGCTTTCCTTCCACAAAAACAGTATACAATGTTTAAGTGGTTGTGTTTTAATTGTAGTGGTTGTGTTTTAATTGTTTATAAGTGAAGCATCTGTGTTTCTTAAGCAATTTACTCTATTTGCTAACTGTAAGCTGAATAAAAGCTTTTTATGTTTTGCTTATATTTTCTTCTATATACTGTATGTATGTTGCATGGTTTTGCCAAATAATCAACACTGTAATTTCTTGACAGTTTTCAGACCCTTCCCCACAATACCATTTAGGTGTGAATGTTTCAGGGAAGTTGAGCAGGTGTATTCCTTCATGTCTGACTCAAAACTGTCACTTCATAGAGAAGAAGCATATAAGAATGCTTAGCATTCCATGCTGTATTCTTAGTAGGAGGCCATCGCTACAGTAGTAAACTGTAGATGTCCAAGCTTTTCGATCTTTTCTAGATATTCTTCCTTAAGCATTGCTTGCTCTTGTATGTCAGCAGATAGGGATTTGGCTTATAAGGAAATGCTCATTCTTTTTTGTGCAAAGAAGTAATCAGTCATCAGGCCACTGTCCTTTAAAGCAATTAAAACCCATTATGTAAGCTATCAATTTGCTTTATTATTTTTATTGTTGTTGTAATTGCCAGTGTGACCATCAATAAATTTGACTGCAATTGTTGATTTTGTTCAAATGTACTGAGGGCCATAACTTTCTTAGAAAAAACATTCTAAGAAGTGTTTGTGTGGAAAGCAAGTTCCACCAAAAGACTTCCACAAACATTTTTTTCGTACTAGGTGTCCTCCTATGGACATTGTGCTGTCTTCCAAAAGAAGACTCTTGTGGCCTTTACAGATGAGATCTTTGTGCAGGTCAGTCATCTTGCAGGCAAGTTTTGTACCTCTAGTGGCCTCAATAAATTGTCATTAAGATTGAATGAGACCACCCCCCCCCCCCCAAAATCTGCAGAGATTTTCTGATGTCACTACAGATGAGGATTTGCCTTATACTCTGTCAGCCCTTCACCTGTTTGCTGTGGAATTTCCTCTTGGCTTGACCCCTCTGGAGGTAGACAGGTGCACCAGGTATACATACAGGATATTCACCCCTCTGGAAAAAATTTCCAGGGAGGATTGACTTGACACCTGAAGCTCAGATGCTTGTACCTTTGCCAGTGCCATTTTTAGCTTTCTACTTTAGGAGTTCAGTGAAAGGGTATGTCACAGTCTGGCAGAGAATTGACCATTTGCATGTAAACCCACCATTTTAGAAGTACTTTGGTTTGATTGAGAAGGAAAGAATATATATATAGAGAGAGAGAGAGACCAAGTCACAAAGTACCAGGATTTGCAAGCAGAAACAAAAGTAATGTGCACGAAAGATACCCAAACAGTTCAGTAGTAGTAGGAGCAATGGATCACATAAAAAAAGAATTTACAGTCCTATTTAGATTTGCTACCAATACATGTATCTCTGTATGAATTGCAGAAGTCAAATCTGGGCACATTATGGGTGCTGTGAAGAGCACTTTTGGCTAACATCAAAGACTGAAACAATACTAATTTAATGAACATTTTATCATACCCTGTTCTTAGGTTCATTCCCGCTATGGAACTATAAACCCAAAAGACTTGAAAAAATTAAACCATTTAAAACTTTTGCTATGTATTTGGATGTTATCATGTATGTAAAATATACCTTTTTACTGGATGTCTGCTTTGATTTAGCCTGTAGGTGGTACACAGCAGTACAGTTTGGGGGGCTGGGGGTGACAGATTGAGTAGCCAATTAGAATACAATAAAGTTCAGTACTACAGGTAGCACTGGTTTAACAAGCGTGCCTCAGATTGTAACTGTTTGTGAAATCAAAAGACGTTTTTTGTTGAAAGCCTGTGTCTTGGAAGGGACCATGTTCCACTGATCTAGTGCAAACTTCTAAGTGATTATAATTAGTTTCCTACATTGAGGCTATGGAAGGTTTGTCCAGTTTTGGCCATTTCATATCTTTCACAGAAAATGAGTCAGTAAAATGTTTTCATATTCCCAAACCACATTTGTTTGTAAGCACGATCAGCTTGGTCATCATGTCACCACCAAGGTTAGTTTGAGGATCGTCTATTGAAGGAACAGTTTCCAGCAAGACCTGGTTTGCCTCATGTGGTGAGTAAGATAGGTTGCAGCTTGGGGTTAATACAAAAAATGTAGTTTTGCACTTAAGGGTCAGGAGTCTGGGAGAACAGTCCTACTCCTGGGGGGGTGACTAGAGAGCACAAAGTCAAAAAATAAGCTAGCGGTGGCATTATTCCAGATATCACAGGACAGCACAGTATGTAATTATGATAACTAAAACATTTATTTTAGCTTTTTTGTGCAATAATATTCTTGTTTGTTTACTTTGTAGGTATAATGCTTTACTTTAATTACAGAAATATAAAATGTTTATGGCTGATGTTTATTACACATTTTGAACAGGTACACATCTAAGTATGGATAGCCATCCTTTTTGCTCAGACTGTTGCTACCACTCAAATATTTAAAACTTGGCATATTTTAAGAATAGACTCATTTGTGTTTTTGGTTTGCCAAATTAGTTTGGCTGGTGGCAGCATACCTTAAACTGGAGAAGAGGCTTTTGGTACTGGAGAGGCTTCGTGTTTCTCTGTTGCAGTCATCACATTTGGGTTATCCTGCCAGGGGTAGCCCTCAGTCAGTCCGAATACCAGAGGCTTAGTATTTCTGCGTCAGTTGCTGTTGCTCCAGGACTGATGTCAGGTCATCAGTGGTATAAAATCAGGTAGCCGACGCCATTACATCAGTCTTTCTTGCCGAGAAGCTTGAAGCAGAAGCAGTTCGCACATGTGACGGTTGTTTTCGAATTGAAGTTGAAGTCTTCTAAAGCTAAGTACCCCATTGGGGATCCTTTCTTCTTGCTCTAACTGATGTCAGAGAAAGTTAAAATTGTCTTACCTGTAGAAAGCAAATACCACACTGAGACTTCCATACTTACTGTGTCACCTGTTTAGTCCCAGACCACGACGTCCCCCACTGTTGCTTTTGTGCTTTGTTCAACACCAGAACTATACGTCGTTGGGTCCTTATTGTAGCTGGATATTTTCACTCTTAGCCCTCTAATTCCATTATGGCTTCGGTAAGCCATCTGACTACCATTCTTCTGAAAAAATGTGAGGATAAAGACAGACAAGACCGCACAGGTCCAAAACTGCTGATGATGCTTCCACTAAGCTAGCCGTCAGATGTTCTTCGTGTTTCTCTGTTGCAGTCATTACACTTGGGTTATCCTGCTGGCAGGCTACCCTCAAGTCGGCCTGAATTCCAAAGTCTCGGTCTGTTATCGGTTGCTGTCGCCTCTTCCCTGACATCAGTGCGCCAGGGATATAAAAGATGCAGCTGGCGCCATTTTCTTCAGTTTTTCTTGCCCCAGATGTCAGGTGCCCCCCAAAGGGTAGGCTAAAAATATGCCAAAAAAAACATGCACCAAAATATATAATACCTTCATCTATAAGCAAATGCACCACATAGGTTGTATAGGTTAGAGAAGAGCAGATAAGTTGCAGCAAAGATATGAGGAATGGTGGGTGGGAAACCTGGACTGCAACAGTGAATGCACTCAAACATCTACATTTATGGTAAGTGTACACAAATGTACTATGTTCTTCGTGTTTCACTGTTGCAGTCATTACACTTGGGTTGAATCCCAAAGCTAAGGTTGGGAGGCTGGAACTAAATAGCATTAGGAGCGGCTATGAGGCCCTGCAGAACTGCAGTGGCAAAGCCTGGCCTGGATTTGGAGTAGAGAGGTAAATGATAGTGCTTTGTAAAGGTGTGCACTGAACTCCAGGTTGCAGCCTTTAAAATGGCTTTGGTTGTTACTCCCCTGAGGAAGGCTGCTGAAGTGGCTGCTGCTCTGGTTGAATGTGGCCTAATGCCCTTAGGCACTGGCATGCCATGTTGTGAATAGCAGAAATGGATGCAGTGGCCTATCCACTTAGTCTGCTTTGAGATCGCCTTTCCTTGTGATCCTGCAGCATATGCCACTAGTAGTTGCTCTGTCTTTCTGAAAGCTTTAGTTCTGTTCAAGTAGAAGCGTAGCTGTCTGTGTATGTAGGCAGATGAATAGTTTGATTAAGGGCCACACTGGACACTACCTTAGGCATAAATGTCGGGTTTGTCCTCAGAGAAACCCTGTTTGGATAAAAAATGATAAAAGGTTCCACAGCCATGAGTGCCTGTAGCTCTGAGACTCGTCTTGCAGAGGTTATTGCTAGGAGCAGAGCTGTTTTCCTAGACTTTTCCAGCAGGATAACCCAAGTGTAATGACTGCAACAGTGAATACACTCAAACATCTACATTTATGGTAAGTGTACACAACTGTACTTTCTCCGGTCCTCAGTGAGGTGCTTTCTATGCTCGCTTCTGTGGATTTGTAGGCCACTGCCAAGACCCTTTCGGAGTCTGGTATGCCACGAGACTCTTCTTTGACTAAGGATCCTGCGGATGTCTCTACCTTGGATAGATCAGAAGCCACTGAGCAGGCACCAGCTTCCAAGGAAGTACTTCGCACTACCGATGCTCGACACAGACCGATGACTTCTTTCATGTCTTCAGTTCTTTCTAAAACTACTGAGTTTCTAAGGCCCAAGGTACGAACCACACCCAAAAAACTGACCCAAGCTCAGGCACCTGCTTCCTTGCCTCAATCTCAAATGCTTAAAATGGCGGAAGACCTTATTACGTTTATTAGGGGAAGCCAGTCTACCCCTTCCAAAAGAAAAAGAGACTTGCCCCCAGTAGTTTTATCTGAACAGAAGTCCAATGACTCTGATGCATCTGAATATGAAGACATGTAACCCCTCTCTGCTTATGAGGATTATGATGCAGAGGAATCCATTCCTTCTACCTCTCCACCCGAGGATTTTTCGTTTGGGGAAACCCTTCATACTTTAAGGGAGCATTTCCATTGGGAATGTCAAGATTATCCTCCATCAAAAAAGAGACTCTGGGAATTCTTAGATTTACCACAGCACAGACCTTTGGCCATTCCTCCTGCCCTGGATGTTGTGGATGATGTTTTTATGGAAACCAGTTTGACTCCTGACACCCTTCCTCCTGCTCCCAGGAAACCTGACCGGTGTTAGAGTCCCTGACTCTCAAAAATCTCTTTTCAAAAATCCTACTGCTGACCCCGAGGTAATCACTCAAGGACCTAACGGAATTAAAGCAACTTCAGATAAGAATCCCACCCCTCCGGTAGGGATTCCAGAGCTTTAGACAGATGCGGTAAAAAAGTATACACCTCTGCTACTCTTGCTATTAGAGCATTAACTTGTCAGTTCCACATGCCAAAATATCAGCAGCATACCATGTAACTCCTCAAACAAAAAATATCTTCCTTTCCTGCTTGTGCAGAATGTAAAGAATTACAAGCGCTAACCATTCTGCAAGTCAAGTAACTAAGCACACCTTGCAATGTGGCTTTGATGCCCTAGAAGCATCTTGCAGGGCAGCAGTCACTGGTTTTGTCCTTAGAAGACATGCTTAGCTTAAGGAACAGACCTTGCCAGACCATGTCAAATCCAAATTATTGGACGCACCATTGAACAAAGACAACTTATTTGGCACCAAGGCAGATGAGGTCTTAAAAAAGATGGAATAAAAAGCTAAATCTATGCAGACAGTTAGACTTCTTACAGATCCAGTCTCCGAGGTTCAGTAGACATTGCCCCTCCAAGCATTGGTCCTTTCCTGCCCCCTCCAGGTCAACTCAGCCCAGACCCAGGGGAAGCAGACCCCCCAGACAGCAGCCCCAGGGAATTCAGAAATCTAAGCAATGGAGTTCCTCCTCTTCAAAAACGGGGAGTGCAAAGCCACCCCCCTTATGGTAAGAACTCACAATGACTTTACACCTCCACCCCTTACCTCTGCCCACCTGCTTGTGCCCCTAGGAGGAAAACTCTCCTACCACGCAAGCAGCTGGGCCACTATTACCAACGACCAATGGGTCCTCAACATAGTGTCCCAGGGATACACATTTTATTTCCACACTCCTCCAACCCCAAAAGGGTTCCCAGATCTTCCTCCAAACCAGTGGGTAGAGGCCAAAAAGCAAGTCCTTTACCTGCTCTCCATGAGGGCAATACAGCATGTTCCTGCAGAACAGATAGGCCAAGGTTTCTACTCCAGACTCTTCCTGGTACCCAGAAAAGAGGGCACATGGCACCCCATCCTTGATCTATCCATTCTGAACACCTTTCTGGTGATACCAAAATTCAAAATGCTCACTCTCCAGCAGCTTCTACCAATACTTTCCAAGGATGCTTGGTTATCCACCCTAGACCTAAAAGGCCTACCTACACATCCCAATCAGGAATTATGCAGGAGATACTTACGTTTCAGGGCAGGATCTATGCACTTTCAGTTCTCTGAGCTTCCCTTTGGCTTATCCACTGCTCCCAGAGTTTTCACAAAATGTCTGGCTCCCACCATTGCTTTTGGCAGACAAAGAAATATTCAAATTTGCCCATACTTAAATGATTGCCTGATTCAGGCAGACAGGAAAAGCTGTTAGAGCACCTGACGTTTGTACAGGACCTACTGACCTCCCTGGGGTGTACTATCAATGAAAAAAATCAAAACTAGTCCCCACACAAACCATTGTATTCCTGGGAACAAACCTGGACACAGCATCCCAGATGGCATTCCTTACTCCAGAAAAGCAAGCCTACCTGACAGGCTACTTCTCTCAACTAGCCACCAGAATCCAGTTAACCACAAGGAAAATCCTGCAAGCTCTAGAGTTCATGGCTTCCTGTATCCTACTCATTCCATATGCCAGACTGCATATGAGGAAACTACAGTAGTACCTAAAAGCCTTTGGTGTCAACACTCTCAAGACCTGGAAACTGTCATACCAGTGATAACTTGTCTAAGGAAAGATTTTCTTTGGTGAGCAGCAGCTTGCAACCACAAGGGACTTGCCTTCTCACAACCCCATGCCGCCCAGACCCTACCTTCTCACAACCCCATGCAGCCCAGGCCCTTACCACAGATGCAACAGACTATGCATGGGGTGCACACCTGGATGGCAGGTGCATTCAGGGCCATTGGAGCCTAAATCAAATACATTTGCACGTCAACCAAAAAGAATTGTTAGCTGCTCAGCACACCCTGACAGCCTTCATCTACTCAGGGCCTCTGCTGATCAAAACAGACAACACCACAGTGATGTGGTATATCAACAAGCAGGGAGGGACTCACTCTTATCCTCTCTGCAGGCTCGCCATGACCCCTTGGCATACAGCCTCAGCCATGCAACTACACCTGCTAGCACAATTCCTGCCAGGCTCTCTAAACTCTCTGGCAGACAACTTAAGCAGAAACCTGCTAGACCACAGAACCTTCACCCTTGTAACCCAGAAATGGGGCACCCCGAAGGTTGACCTCTTTGCCTCCCACTCCAATCATCAGCTCAGAAAATTTTGCACCAGGGAACCTCACAGCAAGGCCTAGAAAGTGGATGCTCTATCCTTCCAGTGGGTAAACCTCTCTGTCTGTGCATTTCCCCCTCTACCACTCGTATCAAGGGTACTGCTCAAAATAAGGGAGGAAAAACTGAGGGCAATCCTGATTGCCACAGACTGGCCACACCATTACTGATACCCACTGGTGCGCAGCTTGTCACCCCTGCCACCATGGCACCTACCTCAAATCCCAACACTCCTGACCAAGGGGAATGGAGAATTCATGCATCCCAATTTCAGACCCTCAACCTGGCAGCCTGGCTTATTCCCTGACCACCCCTCCAGCTGCCAGCCTAAGCAAACAAGTCCTGGATGTTATACATGAGGCCAGATACCCTAGCAGTAGGAAATCCTATGCTGACAAGTGGAAAATGTTTTGCACCTGGATCCAGGCTAAGGGAACTGGAACAGTTCAACCCTCTCTACCTCTCATCCTGGATTACCTGCCAGGTCTACTACACAGGGGTCTGTCCTTCTCTCCTATTAAAATTCATGCCTCTGCCATCTCTCCTTATCACAGCACAGAACCTCCTCTCTTGTCATACCCTCTCATCAAACAGTTCTCGAAGGCTAACAACTTAAGGCCACCCAGAAGAGCTCCTACCCCAGCTTGGGACCTTAACTTTGTGTTGGAAAAGCTCACTCTACCTCCCTTTGAACCTGCAGCTTCAGCAGAGTTAAAATGTATCTCTCTTGGGAAATAGCATTGCTTCTGGCCATCACTTCAGCTAAAGGAGTATCAGAGCTACAAGCACTCATAGCTGTAGAGCCCTTCATCATTTTCCATGCTGACAGAGTCTCACTCAGGACTAACCCATCTTTCATGCCTTAAGTGGTGTCCAGTGTGGCTCTCAACCAATCCATACTTTTTCCTAACCCACAAAACAAAGGGGAAAGGATTCTTCACTCTCTAGATGTGCACAGACAGCTCAGATTCTTTCTGGACAGGACTAAATCTTTCAGAAGAACTGATCAATTGCTAGTCAGTTTTGCAGCAGGAGCAGAGGGCAAGGCCATATCCAAACAAACAATCTCCAAGTGGATAGCACACTGCATCCATTTCTGCTACAGACAGCATGGGAAACCACCCTCAAAGGGTGTCAGGACACATTCCACCAGAGCAAACTCCACCTCTGCAGCCTTTCTCAGAGGGGTCCCCACCAGGGACATCCTGGAGGCTGCAACATGGACATCTGTTCATACCTTCAAGCATTACCACCTGCCTATCTTCTCCAAATCCAGGACAGGCTTTGCCACCGCAGTCTTGCAGGGCATCCTAGCCAGCCCACTGTCTTCTTGACTACCTTCACCCTTTTCTTCAGCTTTGGGAATCCACCCAAATGTGATGACTGCAACAGTGAAACACAAAGAACATAGTCTCTCTCTCTCTCTCTCTCTCTCCCTCTCTATCTATCTTTATCTCCTTATAGGGATTTTTTGGTATTTACTTTCTACTGGTGGTGTTCTTCCACCATAACCTAGCTCCCTATTTGGGAGGCTTCTGACAGGACAAGAAAAACTGATGTAATGGTGTTGGCTGCCTGAATTTATACCAATGATGACCTGAAGTCAGTCCTGGAGTGACAGCAACTGATGCAGAAATACTAAGCCTCTGGTATTCGGGCCGACTGAGGGCTACCCCCGGATAACCCAAATGTGATGACTGCAACAGTGAATACACTTGAACATCTACATTTATGGTAAGTGTACACAACTCTACTTTACAATTACCTTTGTTAGGAGTATAGTGGAAGACAGTGTGCTCATCCTAATGTGTGCTAAAGTCCTGAGGGATACAGGAATTATACCTTGGAGCTGCAACTATAAAGTGTAAAGCATATTTATGAGTAGCAGGGTGGTAGGTGCTGGCTATTACTCAAGACAGTAGTGTGTATTTACTGCATACCATTACAACCAGTCAAACCTTGCATATTATGTGAATTGCCACTGTGTATAGGGAATGACTATGCCCCTGCTTATATTGTGTATTTAGTGCCGATGGTACAGATTTAAACCTTGTACCATCACGTATTTGCGGTGGCAGTGTTGATATTCAAACCCCATGTTGCTGCCTATTAATAGATCCCTCTGCAAACTCAAGGACACATGATATGACTTTTCTTGGTCTACAGAATATATGTAGACTGTACTGGAAAAATGACCAGTTAGATATCCATGTGAAAATTGATGTTTATAGAAATTAATTGCATATCTGAATCAGAGGCTTTGCTCATAGAGCAAAGTCACACTTTCCAGCAGGTTTGCATGAGCTCTCCCTGGGATGCAGAGCAGTGTGATCTGCCTCTAGGAGTGGAATGCATTGTCCTTTCCTCTCTTTGTACATGGGAAGATGCACCCCATTCTGACAATGCATTGCTGTTCTCCCCACCTTAATGCAACATCTCAAAGGAGCATTAAGTATGAAATCATAATGATGACCACCTTCAGCATTTCCAGCCAGGTTTCATTCAGTAGTGAAACCGGCAGTACTGCAGTGACATTAGTCAGTCCAGTTACTTTGTACACTTGCCTCTTTAAAGAATGTTAAGGTAGCCAAGTTTTCAAGCTGCTCAGTGTTATGTTCCAACAATAACCCCTATTAAGGTCAGCATTTCCCCATCCCTGACTATGCAGCATCATAGGTTCATAGGTTTATACTAGGCTATCTGCCCTAAGGCATTTATAAGCCTAGCCCAAATTTTTGTGGCTTACGCCACCCCTTATATGAAAAAATACTGTGCCCATTAGTTTGTTGTGCCTCTGTCCAGCAGTGACACAGAGATGATTCCCGGGGTAAACCTACGATCTCCCATCCACAGGTCAAGATTTCTCTTGAACAGAGCCAGCGAGGTGCAGTGCCTCACATGGACCGGGATTTTATTCCACAGCATAGGGAGTCTCTGAGTGATAAATCTATCCCTCCAGCACATCCTATTTATGTCCGTGCTAAGGTTTAAGTCGCTTGCTCTAGTGGTTTTGGTGGATTTGGATTTTTTGAGGTGGAGCATGTCCATTAATTCCGGGTTGGACATGGCCTTGTATGTCAGGCACATGTCACCTCTGTGCAGACGGTATGCGACTGAATAGAGCTGGAGTTTCTTCAATCTGGCAGCATATGACAGATTTTGGAGTCCCTTTATATTTTTGGTGAGGAACGTTTGGGGTCTCTCCAATTGCTGCAGATGTCGGGTGAGATACATCCCGAATGGGGCATTGTACTCTATCATTGGTCTGATAAGTGAAGAGTACAGGGGAACAATGACCTCACTAGATCTGGATGTGAATCCCTTCATGATCAGGTGGGCAATGTAGAAGGTCTTTCTAACCACTTTAGCAACGTGAGTGTCAAAAGAAAGGCCACTGTCAACCTGGGTCCCCAGGTCCCTGATAACCTCTTCTGTGCTTAGTGGATTTCCACCTATATGGTAGCTTGGGGTTACCTTGTTTTTCCCGAAGGGTATGACTATACATTTTTTGGCGTTTAACTTCAGGCCATGGCTCTGGCACCAGCTATCTGTTTCCGTGAGTCCCTTCTGAAGGATATCCGTGTCCGATGCACTTTCCACTATGGCCCAGTTTGCAGTCGTCTGCAAACTTTGTCAGCCAAAGTCCTCCCATGTTGGCCTGTACTTCTGAGAAGTAGATGCCGAACAATAGGGGGCCAAGGACCGAACCCTGTGGGACACCAGTTGTGACCGGCTTGGTGTCTGACATAGCGCCAGCAACTCTAACCCTGTGGGTTCTGTCCTTAAGCCAGTTTGCAACCCATCTTGTGACATATGGGTTTACATTTAAGCTGGTAAGTTTTTCTACAATACCCGAGTGGGGTATTGTGTCGAAAGCCCTTGCAAGGTCAAGGTAGGCTGTATGGACTGCCTTTCCCTCATCAATGGCCTTGGTGACTGTTTCGAAGAAGTCGACCAAGTTCAAAAGGCATGATCTTCCCTTGACGAAGCCAAACTGGGTCAGGTCCAATGTCTGCAAGTCCCCTATATCTTTGTTTATGAGCCCCATTATGATCCTCTCCATAGCTTTGCAGACTAGACTTGTTAAGCTTATGGGGTGGTAATTACCAGGGTCCGTAGAGGCACCGCCTTTGTGGAGTGGGACCACAGTTGCCATACGCCACTCCTTGGGCACGTATCCTGTGGTAAGGCCTACCCTCTCCCCTGCCTGCTGAACCAGTTTTAGACCATTTGATATAATTCCCTCACTGACTGTACCAGACTCCTTCAACGTCTGGACCTTGGCTTCATTGACTGACACAGCTGCTACTTTCCTGGTGTCTTGGTACTTATTGGAAAAATCTAAGACCAACATTGTGTCTAAAGTCTCCTTTAACTTGGTTGTACAAGTCATTGTTGTCCACTATCAGGTCATATAGTTACAACCGTGTCGTGCATCTGCCATCTTTTGACCACATGTTCACGCTGCTTTCTTAATGTCCATAGTCTTAAATGTGGTTCATTTAGTATCTATATCCCTGGCATTCACATCTGCTATGTAATTGAAGCTCTTTTTGATGTCAGACTTTAACTTATGACACACGGATGCATCTGCTAGATGTTCCTAATGCACCCTCTCTATGCAACTACCTCACTGCTCAGATGACCAGCATTGCCACAGCAGTGACCATTTGGCTGTTGAGCACCTCTCATGACTAGCTTATTCAACACATGCAGGCTTTGGTCTGACAGCATGCTTTCAGTGTTGATCATTGCTCTTTCCCATATGGTTGTCTTGTAACATGTACATTTATTGTTTTTGAACATGGCATTTGTTGTGGAGAGCCCATGACTAACAAAGAAGGCCCAATGCCAATTCACCGCTTGAGTTTAGTTTGAGTGGTTCATGCCTCCTAATCATACCCCCTGGATGAATGTTTCCGCCTTCCTCTATGAGAGTTTTGAAATCTCTTATTACTGTGTATTCGATATGTAGTACTCTATCAAGTGCTGTGTACCGCTGGTTTCCAAGAAGGTTGAATACTCCAATTAGCTGTTTGCTTCATGCGTGCAAATGAAATGCATCTGCTTTCTGCATGTTACAGTCATCCTGAAGGTAGCCTTCTTGTACTAGAAAAACACCACCTGTACAGTTTAAGCTTAGTGCATGTAAGTATCCCAATACCTGCCTGAGGACAGCTGCAGAGCAGCAGATGGCTCACTGCTGCTCTAGATGCTTGGTTCTGCTGTGTGTGCGGGTAGGACCAGCTGTATCTAGCTGGTACTTTTCTTCTGCCCACACAGGCAGGCATTCTGGTGGTAGAAGTTATGTTGGTGTCCCAGATGCACATTCAGATAATTTAATGTTTGGCTGACAGGTGCCCCGACCACATGTCTAGGTAACATATGCTTCTCATACATGTCAATGTCTCCTAAACATCATTAAAGGACTTTGTTTGCCATTCAAAGAAAAATGGCTGCACATGGCATGCTTGTCACAAGGTGGCGCTGTTATTTATCATGTGTGAATTGCTTTATGGTGCTCATCACATTATGGGAATGTCCTTAATAGTCCAGCCAGCATACAGTGTGATTACTTTTCACAGTAAGTAGTAGGTGGACCATAAGTATTTATTTATTTATTTCACATTTGTTAACCGGGTTAGTCCAACTGAGTTTGCAAACAGACCCATTTTCAGTGGATACCCGAGGGGAAAAGCCCCAGCAAACATAAGTAAAGATAAAGTGACAATATACAAATATTGAATAACAATCACAATACAAAATAATTGTAAAAAGAAAAGGTTATTAACTATTTACATTGCATTGATAGTAAGCAACCCATTTTCAGTGGAGACCCAAGGGGAAAGAGACCCCAGCTAACATAAGCAAAGATAAACATACAGAACAAAAACTATTGCAAATAACAATGCAAATACGGAATTATAAAGAGAAAAACAAAAGCAAAAATTATGAACATTAAGGGTTTCAGTGATCTGACTTTACTACATATAAGAGTAAAAACAAAAGGATAATCGTTCAAAAGAAGGAAATGTACATACATTGATAGGTAGTGGGGGGAAAAGATGAATAGTGTGGAGAATGGGAGGGGGGAAAAAGGAGGGGGCTATAGTAGTAGAGCTGAGGGTTTAGGAGGTTATTTTAAGAAGAAGTTACTAACAGAGAAAGAACGTTAAGAGATGCAACAGGTTATACAGTAGGACAGACTAACACTATGTGAGATCAAGGCAACAGCATAATTTCAAGTTTAGTAGGTGGGATTAAAGCTCCTTTTTAAAACGGATAAAGGAAAGGTTGGATCTAATATGGAGAGGGAGTTTGTTCCAGTTTAGTGAGACAGAATGTTTGTAAAGTAGTTTGCCAATATTCCTTTTGGGCTTATAAACTAAGAGAAGATGCTGATCAGCACTATGGAGAGACCGGGGGAGAGTAGAGAGTAACATGGGAGATGAGAGCAGGGCAGGCAGAGGAGTTGTTGAGTATGGAAAAGGTAGTGTGGAGTTGTGATTGTAGGAGAAGGTGTGGAAATTCCAGCCACTGAAGTTTGTTTAGTGAGAGGCAGTGATGTGACGAGAGTGGCTGGTTTAGAATAAATTTGGCAGTTTTGTTGTAGCTTTGTTCAGTTTCTGCATTGAGGTAGTTTGGATATTGGTAAGGATGGGGGAAGCGTATAGAAGACTAGGTAAGAGATATGCCTGTGCAAGTGTGTATTTGGTGGCAGTAGTGAGGGATTTTTTGTTCCTATAAAGTAGTCCATTTTTGGTGGGGGTTTTTTTTTTTTTGATGGCCTGTTGTATGTGCAAGTCAAATTTTAGTCTGTCATCAGTTATTACCCCAAGGAGTTTGGTGTGCGAGGCAGGGGAGATAGTGATGCCATCTAGGGAGGAAAGAGAAAAGTTGGATTTAAGGTGAGAGAGTGTCTGAGATAGGAAGAGAAGTAGTTGAGTTTTCTTTAGGTTAAGGATTAGTTGATTATTTCTGAGCCATTTTGCAACAGAGATAAAGGAATTCTGTGTTAGTGTGTAATTCAGAGATAGTGTTGGAGATAGATAAGAGAGTAGAGTCATCTGCATATTGTATTACAAATGAGAGACTACAGGATGAATATAGATTGTTGGTAAAAATGTTGAAAATGAGTGGTCCAAGTAATGGAGCCTTGGGGTACTCCTGTTTGAACAGCAAGGCAGGGTGAGAAAGCATGCTGCCATCTAACAGCTTGTTTTCTGCCAGTAAGGTAGGATTGGAACCAGCCAAGAGTAGAAGGAGAGAGATTTAGGTCTGAGAGTTTAAGAAGGATGGGATGAGACAGGGTCAAAGGCTTTACAGAGATCAAGAAAGAGACTGGAGATGAGGAGGTTGTTGTCCCTAGCTTCTGCAACCTTTGTATTGCCAGAAACACAGAGCATTTCATGTAATAGTTGTACTGTGCTCACAAAAAGCCCAACACACGAAAGTCAGCTGCTCCAAATTTATTTGATAAACAAATCAAAAATCCAAATATTAAGTTAGAACATATTTTGATGAATGAAGTGCATAAAACATATCCAGACACCCAGAGGGTGAATAAATTAGCAAACAGATTCCGGCAAGTATGCCTTCATCAGTGCATCCATAAAATCCAAAGCTCCATTCACATTTTATATATATATATATATATATATATATATATATATATATATATATATATATATAAAATGTGTGTGTGTGTGTGTGTGTGTGTGTGTATAGATGTGTATGTATGTATGTATGTATATATATATATATATATATATATATATATATATATATATATATATATATATATATATATATATATATATGTGTGTGTATATGTACACGTATAAACACACACACACACACACACACACACACACACACACACACACACACACACACACCTTACAGCCTGCTGATTGGTTACTCATAAGTGATCGTTAAGTCCAGGTACAAACAAACAACCCAGCCTAATCTTTTTTTATCTAATAAGGTATGCCACCCAGTTATATTATTCCTATTTAAAGTGATCCAGTCTATAATAGTAAAAGTAAGTTTGGCAGCAGCATATTTAATAACATGCTTAAAGCATTCGAGGATCATCCACATCTAATATCACTTAGATGTTCCAAAATCCACAATTTAAATTGGAACGAAGTTTGCCCCACATAAAAAGCAGAACATGTACATGTTGCCAAATATATAATCAAGTCCGAATTGCAATTCCCCAAAATTCTAACATTGAAAATCTGAAGTATTTTTAGTAGTAAACTGTTTCCCCTTAAACGCATATTTACAAAAACTACACCTGGCACAAGTTGTTTACCATCTATAGTCAGTTGCAGTAATGAATCCTGAAAGATTTGTTTCTTAAAGTGACCTAAACAACCCCCCATAGTTTTACCTTTCCTGTATGATAACATACATTTTAGAAGATAGTAAATCCCTAAGACAATCATCCACCAAAAAAGTATTCCAATGCTTATATAATAGGTCAAACATGTTGGTATTACTCCCAAAATTAGTAGTCAACCCAAGTGTTTTTTTTTATGTTCCTTTGGCCTATATTATAGTAATAGTGATTTATCCTGATTAGCAACAGTTTTTAATGCTTGCACCACTTCCTGGCATCTATAGCCTCTATCACAAAATCTATCAGTCAGTCCCTATTTTTTTTTGTACTAATTCATGTTCCGAAGAACATATCCTAAAAATTCTAAGAAACTGAGATTTAGGAATATTACATATATGATGAGGATGGCAGCTTGTACCATGCAGAATGGTATTAAATTGTAGATGTTTCCTATAGGTAGAACTAGCCCAGATTCCATCCTCTTCTACCGTTATTTTAACATCCAAGAGTATAACACTAACTGGATAATAATTCACTGTAAAGTGAATGCCCCACTTATTCTCACTTAAATAACTAACAAATCACTCTAAATATGTTGAATCAGACCTCCAGACGAGCTATCTGTAATCTTGAATACGGGAATGTACAAATCCCAAGAAAGGTTTAAGATACTGTGTCAAATGAACTGACAGAGGTTCAGTTAATGACCCCCGCCCTAAAACAGTTGGCTTGCCTGGAGGTCCTCAGAGATGTGTGTGTATCTTGGGCAAAAAATAAAATTGTCTAGCTGGATCTGGAACTGTTAAATGATAAAGCGTTTCTTTGGTAATAATGTTAAATGATAAAGCATTTCTTTGGTAATAATTCCCTTCTCATGCGCTAATTGCAAAAATCCATCAATCTCCTTTTTAAACTGTACTGTAGGGTCTAAATGTATCTTCTGATAAAAACAGTGGTCTAGCAATGGTCTCTGGGCTACTTCAAAATACATTGCCCTGTCCCACACCACTACCGCACCCCCCCTCCACATCTGCAGTAGTAATAACCAAATTATTTAGATTTTCCATAACTTTGAATTGGACCCTGGACAGAGTATTCTGACAAATGCCCTTGTGGGAATTATAAAAATAATGTAAACCTGAAGCATGTGTTGAAAAATTGCTACATTCTTAACAAGAAGAACAAAAGTAGATGGTCTAAATCTAAAATCCATTTCATCCATTTACATCTGCAACTGTTGATCATGAAAGTACAATTTTAGCTTCAACAGTCTATAAAAAGCAATAATATCCTGTGCAAAAATATCCTCAGGCACTACATAACTAGGAATAAAGCGTAGACCTTTATTCAATGGCTCAACCTCAACAGAAGACAAAGAGACAGAAGAAATATTGTGTACATTTTGCCTGGATCCTATTTTGGAACCATCATTTGTAATAGAGTCTCTAGACTGGACACTCCATGTTGATACTTGCACCCACCTGTCTCCTTCCTCCAAAGGGGTAGTAATATTCTTTGCTGTTGGTGATACTGTTGGTGTCCTAACATCGGTATCCACGTCTAAAGAATAATACTCGGCCGAAGTATCCAGTGTATATTCCTGTCATTTCAAAATGGACTTATGTGGCTTACGCTTCCCAGTACCAGATGGCCGATCCTTATTTTCAAAAAATTGAACAGAATTCTTTGTACTAAATCGTTTACCATCTGCATAGTCTTTGATGTCCCTTTGATTCTTTTTCTGTAACCATTAAATCTTTAGATAATGAAACAAACTGTTCTTGGTATATAGATTATGACTGAAAGGGTTTTGCTATCTCATACAATTTGGAAGTCGTAGATACCAAGCCGACAATTTTGCATTCATAAAAAGACATTAAAAGTTTTAACAAAAAGCATGGAAGCCGACTGCTGAGCTTCCTGCCATTGTTGAAACAACAAATCATCCATGCCTTTAACAAAGGGGTGAATATGATCCTGAAGGCACCGGGGAGTAAAGCTTTTAACATAGTAAGCCTTAGTCTAAAATGGCACACATTCAGTCTCAACTCCTTCATCATGGTTGAGATTTGTTTAAGGTTCTATACATGTAGAATTCAGTACAGTACCTGTTTGGATCCACCCACACATGAATATTTAAAAACTGCCAAGTCTTCCTTATCAGCCAAAAGACCACTTAACAGTTGAGCAAGATCCATTTTCAAATGTACACTCCAAAAAAAAAAAAAAAAAAAAAAAGCACTCAGAATGTGGCAAGTATGGGCCAGCAGGTGGCAAGTATGGGCCAGCAGGTTATTTCTGAACCCACAATAAATTGCTGTTAGCAAACGGAAATAATTCCCTTGAGCTTGGACCTCCAAAGAAAAAGGAGAATAAAAAATGTCCCCGATTGGAAGATGGTAGAATCTGACTTGGTCTCCATGCTGTTGACCAAAATGAAGTAGTCCAAACCTATTGCAACTGGTTCATGTCAAACCAACGACATATTACAATAACGAAAGTCACTACAGCGAAACAAAACCATCGACAGTTGAAAACATCGACAGTACATGTATACGAAAGTACAGCGCTAACATGGGTCCTGCAAGGGGGAAGTAGTATGGGTACAGTATCATATCATATCCTTTACTTCCCCCTTGCAGGACCCATGTTAGCGCTGTACTTTCGTATACATGTACTGTCGATGTTTTCAACTGTCGATGGTTTTGTTTCGCTGTAGTGACTTTCGTTATTGTAGTATGTCGTTGGTTTGACATGAACCCATTGCAACACCTCATCTGCTATGGGAGCTTCTTTTGCTCCCATGTATGCAGATTTATTTATGGGATATGTGGAAGAGCAGATCATATATGATAGTAGCTGTAACATTTTTTTGGATTCTGTGGACATCTGGCAGAGGTATCTTGATGAATGTTGGCTTGTCTGGAGGTCTGATTCAATGTATTTACAGGAAATTAAATGAGAATAAGTGGGGCATTCAATTTTTCAGTGAATTGTTATATTCTTGGATGTCAAAATAACGGTACAACAGGATAGAACTTTGGCTACTACTACCTATAGGAAACATCCACAATTTAATACCATTCTGCATGGTACAAGCTGTCATCCTCATCATATAATATGTAATATTCCTAAATCTCAGTATCTTAGAATTTGTAGGATATGTTCTTCACAACATGAATTAGTTAAAAATGAACAGGAACTGACTGTTTTGTGATAGAGGTTATAGACACCAGGAAGTGGTGCATGCATTGAAAACTGTTGATAATCAGGATAGATCATTATTACTACAGTACAGACCAAAGGAGGATAAAAAAACCCCACTTACGATGACTACTAATTTGGGAATAATACCAATATTTTTGAGAATCTGGTATATAAATATTGGGATACTTTATTACTTTCTAAATGTATGTTTTCATACAGGAAAGGTAAAACTGTGGGAGGTTGGTTTAGTCACTTCAAGAAGCTAATCTATCCGGATTCATTGTTGCAACAATGGACTATAGATGGTACACAGCTAACTGTAGATGGTACAGCACTGGTGGTTTGTTATCCTTGTGCCAACTGTTGTTTTTGTAAATGTGTTCAAGGGGAAACGATTTACTTCTAAAAATATTTCAGATTTTCAATATTAGAATTTTTGGGAATTGCAATTCTGACTCAATTATATGTTTAGCAACATGTACATATTCTGCATTTTATGTGGAGCAAACTCTGCGCCCCTTTAAACTGCAGATTTCAGAACATCTAAGTGATATTAGAAATGGACGATCCTCCAATGCTTTGTTTAAGCATGTTTTTAAACATGGTGCTGCTAAATTTACTTTTATGATTATTGATCAGATCACTTTGAATAAGAATAAAATTGGGTGGCATACCTTGTTAGATAAAAAAGAAAAAAGAAAATAGATGGATTATTAAGCTGGGTTATCGTTTGCACCTAGTTTTAACGATCACTTATGAGTAACCAATCGGCGGGTTGTGAGGTGTGTGTATAATATATATTTACACACACACATTTATATATATATATATATATATATATATATATATATATATGTGTGTGTGTGTATATATATATATATATATATATATATATATGTAATAGTAATATGCATGCTTAGTGCATTCGAGGTTTAAAAGGGTTAATACATTTATTCTGTTCACACTGCATGAATCTGCACAGCTATTAGAAACTTAATAAGAAGCATTTCATTTCTGCTAATGTCATGAAAATAATAAGAAGCATTTCATTTCTGCTAATGTCATGAAAATAACAAGAAGCATTTCATTTCTGCTAATGTCATGAAACTTAACAAAGGGATATTCATTTCTGCTTATGCCATGACAAAACATGCAGCTGCTAGAAGCTATTGATAAAGAAAACAATAGATGCTTGAAAGTTTAAACCATAGTCAGCATTACTTGTACCAAAGCTAGAAATGTACCTTGAATCTAGACAAAATGTAACACATGTATTAGAACAGTACAATTGAAGAATTGAAATGTTGAAATGGACTAAAATAAGCCCAAGGCCAGGTTGTTCTCAAAATGTTTTGCAAAACAGCAGATAATTTAACTTGGTCAGCAATAAGTCTAGCAACATTTTCTGTAGAACATACAGAAAGCTGTGTCTAATTACGTCAGCAGTAGAATGGTAACATTTTCTGTGTGACAGGAAGAGAACTGTATAAGAATAACATACTAATCACCAATAGTTCAGACAAACCTTGTGCCTACATGCTTTGTCTCCTTGCTGCAAGTAATAAAGGGTGCCTTGCTTGAACCTAACGTGAATTGGTCTTTGAAGTTTTTTTCCTTTGACAGATTGGTCCTTTGGACCGGAACCCTGTCTTCACCTCGGATCAGACGGGCCAGGTGGTTGAAACCGTACGGGGAAGAAACCAAATCGGTTCTTCTTATCTGAAAAGTCCTCCGACTGAATTGTCGTTCAAAAGAGGCCAGCCACTTTCTGATCTGCGACTGAAGGACTGGTCTCCGCGAATTGGTGATCAATCCCGTGGGATCAGGTAAGGTGAATCTACTTTTTTCTGTTTTCTGTTTTAGATCAGGGACTAGATGTGTATTGTTTTTGTTAGACTGTATTTTTCTTACAGGTCAGTGACAAAAAAGATTACTGTCTTGTCATAGATCAGGAGAAACGGAATAAGTAGGCAGTCATTCTGAAGAGACTATAACAAAATCTGTGGTACCACGTTAAAAAATTAAGAAAAGTTACGTAACGGTCAAAGGGTAGAACAAAATGGGTAATAATTGCACAAAAAGACCCCAAAATCCACCGTTAACAGAAGACGCAAAATACATGCAGTCGTAGCGCGCCGACAATATTAAATATTATTCAAAATGGGTTAATAAGTACGAATTCGACGGAAAATTTGAAAAATCCTCGCTTATCAAACTTGTCAAACAGCTCAAAACCGATTCCAAAGGTCGGGTAAAAAAGCAACGTAAATTAGGAATTCCTCAGGCACACAGGTGGATTGAGGAAGTAAACCGTAGGGAACAAAAGAACAAAAATTCAAAAGCAATGTTTTTAGATAAGGAGGATACTAACTTAGTAATAGCATCAGCACCTCCGCCTCCCTTACCGGAATATGAAGCAAGTGAACAGGTTAGTCCACCCCCACAATGTGGTCACTGAAGATAGAGATATTATGAAAATAAAACTGACTAAAATTAGAGATCCCATCGAGACCAGGTCCCGAACAAAGGCAGGTAACTCAGATGAAGGTATCGAGTTATGGCAAAAATTCACGGTCTATAAGTGAAGAAGAAGAAATATGCCCACTTATAGAAGTACCCAACCCTCAGGCAGGTCAAGACAATCGGGACCCAACTATTTTAGTGTATAGACCTTGGACTCCAGAAGACATCCAGAAAACCACTGAGGGAATTCCCCATCCAAAGGTTAATTTTAGAAAAGTCTCAGAAGATTTACAAGGAATGAGGCTGAGTTATAACTTAAACGGAGAAGAGGTAGAAAAGGTAGTTAGACAAATTGTAGGGCCAGATTGGTATATGATTAGTGGGAACTGGAATCCCCGTGACGCTGCACAAAGACCCCTCCCACATAGCAGTGCTGAATTAGACACCAGAGTAAAAGGTCTTATAGACCGCATCTCTGAAAAATGGAAACCTAGGGCAGACTGGACTTGCATTAACCAATGCATCCAACAAGAAGGTGAAACAGTTGACCGGTATTATGCCAGATTGTTAGAGTGTTTTAATAACCACCGTGGAATGCAGGTTCCTGAAGATCAAACACAATATTCCCCATATAAACAGCAGTTAAAGAATGCATTTTTAAAGGGCAGTATTGCACCTATAAGCAGTTTTATTACAAAACACATGGTAGACCATCGTACAAACAGGTTACAATCATTACTTGAATATGCTAGGCATGCCGAAAGGCATTTTAATAGCAAACAGAAAAAGAAAGCTCAAGTATTTTCTGTAGATGATGGAGCAGAAGTTTACGTAGTGCAGTCCGGGAAAAAGGGCAAGAAAAATGTACAGGGGAAGCAAACAATCTGATGAACGGCGAAAGAAAAGGGGATAATGTTTTAAATGCGATAAAAAGGGACATTTGGCAAGGGATTGGAAGAAAAACAAGAAGGCAACAACGGAAGACAAGGAGGGTGGGGACTTGACTATATGATAGTCAGGAATCACTAGAAGGGGCTAGCGAAGAAGGGACAAATGAGAATGTGATAGTGGGAGTAGAGGAAGTGCAGGAAGTTAATGACAATGAAGAAAATGAAATACTAGACCTAGCTTTATTGAGCTTGGAGCTCAGTTTAGCAGACACGAAACCAGAAGTTACACTCTTGGTAGAAGGAAGGGAAGTCAAATTCTTGTGTGACTCAGGGGCATCACAAACCCTGATACATCCCTCCAAGCTGCCAGAAAACACAGAGTCACCTGATTACATACTGGTCAAAGCAGCCAATGGTCAGCTGTATCGGGAGCCTCTCTCCCGTAACATTGCAATAACTGATCCAATTTCAGGATTGACACAAAAAAGCAAAATTGTTGTTTCTGCAAAATGCCCAGTAAACCTATTGGGCAGAGACCTCATGCAGCTATTTGATATAACAGTAGTCCCAACCATGCAGGGTATGGAAGCACAGAGACAAATTGATACCTCTGCAGTGCAATCTGAGGGTGAAATGTTTTATTGGTACAGCCAGGACTTGGTTACGACTGGTCCAGGGACTGTAACCGAAGAGTTAATGAATGTAGCCATCACCAAGTTCCCCTCCCTTGACACTGATAAGCAACACCTGTTGCACTGTACCCTGTATTATTGTAATACACCAGGACCTGATAAGGAATATGAGCAAAAATTGTTTAAGAATCATGCAAGCAGATTGATATTGCGTAACCTGTACTGGGACACAGAAGGGAACAGTGTTGCCAGCTGTTCATTGCCCCAGGAGTTCTTTGCACTTTATAAATCTAATCGATTACCACATCTTAGCTTAACCAAAAACAGAAATATAGAATGAGCAGACCTAGGAGAAAAAGACAAAAGATGGGAGAAACAAGACAGAACTAGAACTGTCAGAACAGGGAATACAAATACAGAAGTTAAATTGGATAACTCAGACCAACCCAGCTATGCACTTGCAGTCTGGTGAGGACAGCTGATTGACACTCCTGTTAAAGGAGGAAGAAAATGCCTTACGAAATATACCAGAGACCCTCTGGTCAACCAGAAAATCAGATGTAGGACTCATTCGTACTGCGGGACCAGTTACTATCACGCCAAAGTCAGCATTCAGACCACAAAAAAAGACAGTATCCCTTAAGAAAAGATGCAGAGGCAGGGATAAAGCTTATTATAGCAGCCCTACTTAAAGGAGGGATACTAGTAGAATCTCCCGATTCACCATGTAACACACCCTTATTTCCAGTTAAAAAAGCAAATGGAGAATGGCGTATGGTCCAGGATTTACAAGCTGTAAATGATGCAGTAATACCAAGGGCACCCACGGTGCCAGACCCACACACCCTGTTGAATGATTTAAAACCTCAACAGAAGTATTTTTCTGTGGTAGACATCAGCAATGCGTTCTTTTCGATACCGATACACCCTGATAGCCAGTATTGGTTTGCATTCACATTTCAGGGGAAAAGGTTTACATATATGCGACTACCACAGGGATATTGTGAAAGTCCAACAATATTCTCACAAGAAATGGCAAGCAACTTGGCGGGATTCACCCCACCAAGAGGCAGTCAGATTTTACTTTATGTTGATGACATCTTGCTGGCAGCCCCCACCCAGCAGGATTGTAAAGAAGATACCATAGCACTTCTACGATTTTTAGCTGCTGAAGGACATAAGGTAAATAAAAGTAAACTACAGCTTTGGAAAAAAAAACAAGTACATATCCAAGGAAGGTAGAACATTAGATGAGGACAGAAAAATAGCAATTTTGCAAGCACCAAAACCCACTACCAAGAAGGAAATGATGTCCTTTCTGGGTACAACTAATTTTTGCCGGAGATGGATTCCAAACTATGCTTTGGAATCTGCACCTCTGACTGACCTTATATATAAGAAGCCTATGGCAGCGCAGGATTTGTTACAGTGGACACCAGAGGCAGAATCTGCTTTCTGCAAATTGAAGCAGTTAATAGCATCCTCATTAGTTCTGGGATTGCCAAACTACCATAAACGTTTTTTCCAAACTGTAGATTGTAAGCAGGGTTACATGACATCAGTATTAACACAACAGCATGGGGATAAGCAACGCCCCATTGCTTACTATTCATCACAACTAGACCCAGTGGCACGATCCTTACCCCACTGTGTACAAGCAGTAGTTGCAGCTGCAATGGCAGTACAGGCTTCAGCCTCAGTAGTCTTATTCCACCCTCTCACTTTGAGAGTACCTCATGCAGTCGCGATTATTTTACTACAAGAAAAGGTGGCATATCTTTACCCTGCTAGGCATCTTTCCTGTATGACTATATTGTTGAGCCAACCTCATATGACAATTGAGCGATGCACGACTTTGAACCCTTCTACTCTGCTCCCGACCCCTGCAGACGGCATACCGCACCGCTGCCTGCAGGTAATTGAGCAACAGACACTACCTAGAAAAGATTTAATGGATGCCCCCTTGGATGATGCCGAGGTGACATACTACGTGGATGGCTCGTGCAAAAGGGGTCCTGCAGGACAGAACCTAGTAGGATATGCAGTAGTTTCTGATACTGGGATTATAGAAGCAAAACCTTTACCACACAACTTATCTGCACAGGCAGCAGAATTGATCGCCCTGACACGGGCATGTACCTTAGCAAAGGGTAAATGTGTAAACATTTTTACTGATAGCCAGTACGCTTTTTCTACTGTACATGTTTTTGCGCAACAGTGGAAAAACCTGGGAATGATGACATCTACTGGCAAACCTATAAATCATGCGCAGTTTAATTTAGATCCTTTAGAATCTATTCAGTTACCTCAGAAAGTAGCCATTTGTAAATGCACAGCTCACACCAAGCAACAAGATAGGATTTCAAAAGGTAATGCAAGAGCTGATACAGCTGCAAAACAAGCGGCCACAGAAGTATTTCTTTTAAATGAGGAATTACAACCCTCTGAGATTTTAGACTTAGAAATGTTAAAAACAATGCAGACACTCACCACACCACGCAAGCTGAAAAACAATGATGGATAAAACGAGGAGCAATTCTCGAAAGGGGGCTGTACATCTCTAGAGAAGGGAAACTGATACTACCCTCTAATTTGTTTCGATATGCAGCTTTGTTGAGCCATGGGCAGTGCCATGTCTCAACAGGGGGGATGGTACAGCTGGTGAACTAGGTGTTCACAACGTACGGATTTACAAACTACTCTAAAAAATTTTGTTTGATGTGTCAGATTTGTAATAAACATCATGCACAGGGGGCGATAAAGCCCAAGCAAGGGAGTTTCCCTACACCACCATATCCGTTTCACACTATCTGTATGGATTTCATAGAATTGAACAAATGTGAAAATAAGAAGTATTGTCTTGTCATTGTAGATATGTTTTCCAGGTGGGTGGAAGCCTTTCCAACCAAAAATACAGATGCAGCTACGGTGGCAAAAGTACTTGTTAAAGAAATCATTCCTAGGTTTGGTATTCCGGAAAGGATCTACAGTGACAATGGTACACACTTTGTAAATCAAACCATACAGCAGTTGAGTAAGCATTTTGGCATTTCTTTAAAAAAATCATTGTGCATACCATCCACAATCTGTAGGGCTAGTTGAAAGGCATAATGTATATTAAAAAACAAATTGAGAAAATTAATAGCTGAGACAGGAAAAAAATGGTTATACTGTTTGCCCCTGGCATTGTTGAGCATGAGAACTGTCCCTATAGCAAAAGGATTGACTCCTTTTGAAAAAATTATTTGGAAGGGCTTATTATACACCCCAGTGGAAACTTCTCATGTCATCAGACCAGGAAGCTGATTTCACACTAGCTGAATATATGAGAAGGTTGTTGAATTCTAAACATCTGTTGCAGTCAAATTCTTTTTCAGGTAGAAAACAAACCGAGACATCAGAAGTGGCAGTGACACCCGGAGAGTGGGTGTGGATCAGAAACGTCAAGAGGAAGAATTGGTCATCGCCAAGGTGGGAAGGACCCTACCAGGTGCTTCTTTCGACACCCACTGCAGTCAAGATAGCAGATAGAGCTTTGTGGATCCACCTGACGCACTGCAAACTAGTTAAGAACTTTGAACTGGACAAAAATCATACCTCTCCATCGGGGCCCTCAGCACAAAGTCTGGCTACAAAGGGGGGTCAGATCAGTAGGACTGATCCATCTCAACCCCAGTGAAGAAACCATCGGTGCTGAAGGTCCTATTAGGGCAGAGAGTAAGAACACGTGTCTGAAATAAAGATGACAGAATCCAGTAAGATCCAAATGCACCTATTCGGAAGAGTCTGATAAAACAGAAATGCAGAACAACCATTTCCTCAGAAGTATTGCATAACCATCCTGTTGACTGTACTAGTGACAATAATCTTTTTGTTGTGGCCATTCCTTTTCACAGCCACACAAACTGAACTGAACAAGCGTGCAGAGTGGCACCCAAACTTTAACACTTACCAGGCAATCAAATATGTGTATGCTGAGACCTTCAATGTTTCGAATTGCTGGATTTGCACAGCTTTGCCAACAGCATATGGGGGGGTTACTGTTAACTTCAGTCCCTTTAGGAGCCAACAAGACCTGGGAAAACTTAATTTATGATGCATCAGATGTCACATTACAAGATGAAGTAGCATTGCACTTGTCTATTCGACAGAAGGGGACTGTGTATTTTTACAAAAATTATACAGTTCAGGTGGGTTGGAGCAATTGCAATGTGACTGTTCCCTATAGATGTTACACTAAACCTGATAACATAGGATCCTATTGCAACACGAGTTATGATTCATTTGTTGAACTGATGCATAGGACAACTGGTGAAGTAAAACATAATGCTGACCTTTATAGACAACTGTCTATAATAGACAAAAAAATGTTTCATCCATTGCCAGGACATAGTAAAGTTACTACCAAAGTAGAAGATTGTTACTTTGTATGTGGTAGGAAAGCATATAAGTGGTTACCTGAGAATTGGTCCGGCAGTTGTTTTTTGGGGTACCTGGTTCCGGCCATACGACACAGCAGTTTTACCTCAAGGGAGAATTCGGAATGTTCGACAAGAAATCAAAAAGCCTGTCAATCCAGTGGGGCAAATCAATGCGCGTTGGAAAAACCATCATGCTGTGGGCTTAGGGAAAAATGGACTGTCACATATGGACTTGAGTGATACTGTTATCTCATGGTCAGGTGTACTGCCAGCATATGGAGCAACAAAATCAATCTGGGAACTGAGAAAATTGTCTAAACTTCTCGAAATAATGAGCAATGCAACCTTTTCTGCCCTAAAATTGGTGACTGATGAACTGACTGCCATGAGAACAGCAGTGCTTCAAAACCGCATGGCTCTTGACTTCACCCTAGCGGCGAGAGGAGGTACGTGCACTTTAATCCAGGAGGAGTGCTGTTCGTATATTCCTGACCACAAACACGCGATAGACAACCATCTTGAGGTAATTCAGCAGGTGTCAGCCATAACCGAACCAGGACCAAATCCATTGATGAACTTTTCCAAGAAATTGTTTGGGGGTGGGGCAGTATCCTGATGAACATACTGATTGCCATCTGTGTAGGAATGATCCTACTTGGTGGTATGTGTGTGCTGCTGCATCCCCTGCATGAAAAGACTGATTAGAGACTTTATAGACATGTCCGTTTCAGAACCTTATACCAAGGTGCTGAACTTGAAGAATTGCTAAACAAACTGAAAATGCTTTCATAAGTTTAAACTGAATGACTCTCTTAACTGCAAATCCTGAGTAGGAAGAGGTTAGGGGAAGAAAAACTGTTTATGCTTATCTTGAAAGTAGAATAAAATTATTAAAAGGGGGGAAATGTTAGAAAAATATATAATAGTAATATGCATGCTTAGTGCATTTGAGGTTTAAAAGGGTTAATACATTTATTGTGTTCACACTGCATGAATCTGCACAGCTATTAGAAACTTAACAAGAAGCATTTAATTTCTGCTAATGTAATGAAAATAATAAGCATTTCATTTCTGCTAATGACATAAATAACAAGAAACATTTAATTTCTGCTAATGTCATGAAACTTAACAAAGGGATATTCATTTCTGCATATGCCATGAGAAAACATGCAGTAGCTAGAAGCTATTGATAAAGAAAACAATAGATGCTTGAAAGTTTAAACTGTAGTCAGCATTACAGCAATGTACCTTGAATCTAGACAAAATGTAACACATGTATTAGAACAGTACAATTGAAGAACTGAAATGTTGAAATGGACTAAAATAAGCCCAAGGCCAGGTTGTTTTTCTCAAAATGTTTTGCAAAACAGCAGATAATTTAACTTGGTCAGCAATAAGTCTAGCAACATTTTTTGTAGAACATACAGAAAGCTGTGTCTACATCAGCAATAGAATGGTAACATTTTGTGTGTGACAGGAAGAGAACTGTATAAGAATAATATGCTAATCACCAATAATTGAGACAAACCTTGTGCCCTACATGCTTTGTCTCCTTGCTGCAAGTAATAAAGGGTGCCTTGCTTGAACCTAACGTGAATTGGTCTTTGAAGTTTTTTCCTTTGACATAGATATATATATATATATTTATATATATATATATATATATATATATATTTATATATATATATATATATTTATATATACTTCAAATTACTGAATTACTAATACGTTGAACCGCAAAACACTGAGACCATAACATTGAAAGTTCAGAACATTGAACGGTTAGAACATCAAAATTACAGAACAATGAAACTTTAAATCATTGAGTCTTGTTTCTGTGAAAGTGTTGCATGGTTATGGTTTAAAGTGTTAATTTTGTGGTATCACTTTAAGAAGTTGTAGTATGTAGTAAACAAACATGGCAGATAGTATGTTTTGTGGTTTAAGATAAACTTTTACTGTACAACCTGTCAATTTATCAGATCATGGTTAAGCATTGTTGTGCTTGAGTGATGGATTTATTAGTTTGAAAGACATCATGTTAGTGTTGTGGAAAGTGATGGGATAAGTGAGTAGGGGAGTAAGTCTTTATTTTGGCAGTATGTACATGTCAGGAAAATAAGTACATGTTTGAGATATTTGTATATTCTGTATGCAGATTGCAATACAGTGAGGAATGGGAAATTTACCTTGTTGCCACTGTAGTGCTATCTTGGAGCTGATATATTTTTAATTTGCAGGGGGTGTGGGCTCAGCGGAAACATTGAAACAAGTGTGTTTGTCAGTTTAGTTATGTTTGCGGTGGAGGGGGTATGTGCTAATTTATTCACCCTCTGAGTGTTTGGATATGTTTTATACACTTTGTTCAACAAAATATGTTCTAACATAATGTTTGGATTTTTGGATTTGTTTGTCCAATAAATTTGGAGTAACTGCCTTTCTTGTGCTGGGCTTTTTGTGAGTGCAGTTATGCAGACATTTGGCCCTGCACCGAGGCATACTTACAAGAGACCTTTTGTGTTTCAGATTGTTGTACTGTACCCATCTGCTTATAAGTAGAACTGTTAAATGGCCTCTGTGCTGCTGTTTTCCAGAAGCATGTGGTGTAGCTGGATCCCCATTGCTGAATTAGTGGCTTAACCGAGTGCTGTATGGATCCCATCTACAGCTGCACTGTCAAGTGTAGTCAGTGGACACCAGTCAGACTATGCATGATGTAATTGATATTTAGACCACTGTCTGTGACACATGTATCATGGTCTGTCAGCAGCCATACCTATGCTTTAACTTCTTTGGTCCCTGTACCTAACTATTTACCTTCTAGTTGGCTGTACTTAATATGCACATCCAGATGACAGTTGTAGTGGGACCCTTGTCTACAGATGTAATGCTGCCAGGGTTTTGTGTCCAGATGCTGGGTATCATTCATTTAGATAAGCACACAGCCTGGAAGTTCATGTAATGCCATCCCTGTCTGTTAACATATAGTAGTTTCTTTGTAATATGCTGGGTTTTTAAAACTTGGGTCAAAGTCAGAGTAAACTTTATTGTCATTTAGGACTGCACAAGTGCAGCCTAAACAAAATTCAGAATATCGACTCACCAGAGAGTATATAGGAAGCAAGTATAAGAAGAACAACACATTTCAATTTAAAAAAAAGGATATTCAATACAAGAAACGCAGAAGAGTAAATAAGCTCCCCAGCACAGTCAGAAGAAGAATACTGTACACAGCAGCATGACAGAGTAGGATTGCACATAGTAAGATTGTCCTCCTTTGTTCATCTGCATCAGACAAACAGCAGGCAATTGCACATGAATAAGAACATATAATGCTACATCAAATAATAAAAAAAAAGATATTGCACACTTCAGCTGAGCTACGTATTGTGAATGATACTGACTAAAGTGTGTGTAAATGTACAAAGCTTATCAGTACTGTTGACTCTGGGGAGGCTAGATGTTCCATGAAAACACTTTTGTAGTGACTTGATGTTTGACAATTCTGGAAACCAAAAACAACTGGAGTCCTGATCACATGGTGAGGCAGTGATTGAGCAGGCATGTGGCAGCTGTGAGAGATTCTGATGGTATCCCCTTCTGACATTATCCCCAATGTGGCACAATAATTTGCTAGTTACCACTATGTTTGTTGGCAAACTTTCATTTTCATTTGTGAGGCTCCCCTGTATATGGAGTGACATTGTGTGTGTGATGTGCAGACTTTTCCATTGCATGCATTCTTCCCTGTTTGAGCGTGGGACTGCATGTCTTCAGATGTGAATGTTTTTGACAAATGCAGACATGGACCTGGAGGTGGTTGGTACGAAGTCCTCTAACAATCTGGATTGTTCTCCCATTATTCATTTTTCAGTATGGTTTAGTCATTTACTGCAGCTATGTTGATAGCCACACCCCTGCACACTTTAGTTGGGGGTCCCTGTTTTTAATGTAAAAAGTTGATATCCTGAATATTGTAAGGAAAAATGCATAAAAAATAATTTTAAAGAACTTTTACCACAGCATTTTGCACATTTTGCTGTATTTTTTTTGATTTTTGTATGTTTCATCTTTTTCATTTCCAAAATGCTAACATCGATATACTACTAGGAAAAAAAGACTTCTTTCTTTTCTAAAACTTGCATTTGAAGATGTTTTAGGTAACAGCTGTAGCACCATATACCTGTACATAACCTCTATATTACCGTACTTCAACCTTTCTGAGTGGGATCTTTTTTTCAGTGTTCTAGCAACTTCCTGTTGCTCTCACTATTGTGATATTTATTTAGCTGTTGGTTTATACAGTGGTATTTAAACTGCATGCATCTTTCTGTGATTGTTATGCAGAAGTGATATTAGTTATACAATCCACATGCTGCTTTGTGCTAATAACAATATGGCAGCATACCAACAGTTTGGTAACGTGGGTTAAATACGTATGGACATGATATGCAAGAGACTGACGCACTGTATAGTTTTTGTTTACTTGTGCTTTCAAACAGGTCCGCTGCTCTTAGGTGGCAGAACAAAGTAATAAAGTCCTGCCTTTTAAATAGAGACAAGATACATATTTTGAAATGAGTTACTGCTTAAAAATTCTTAAGCAGTCATTTTCTTGTTTAAGATTTTTTTTTTTCATTGTGTCACACACACTCCCAAAGAGTTTACTTTTCGAGTTCACCATTTAATCTGTGATATGTAGAACTATTGTAACTGGTCTTTTTTAGTTTTCTACATTGTGTGCCTTATAAAACAAGATAACATCTGTGATTAGCGTAGCCCTGGAGGTACTAAATTGTTTGTGTCGCATACCTTATCTCATTTTGAATGTTAGTGTAGCATTATATTTTATGTCTGAAGGAAATGAGACATATGTGTACAGAAGTTGTGGGGTGCTTTGTGGAGAATGAGGCATGTTATTAAACAAAAGTGAAGGAAGTTACAGGCACAAGGCTGGAGGCAGAATGTTATTTCCTACTCCCATGTTTATGAGCTAAAGGTAACACAAAGTTCTTATGCATGTGGTAAAAAACACATTCAGTGGAAGGAAGCATTATTTCCAGGGATGTTAATTACAGTGGGCCAGTGTCTACTGAACCAGTTTGGAAATGACCTTATGCTCAGCATATTTGCATTTTTATGAATAATATTATTGGGGGGGGGTCTTGATTTAAACCCAGCATTTGCAGCTTTAAAGTAATCCCTCTATAGTTTTTGGTTTTTGGTTGGTGTTCTTGCCCCTGGAGAATGTGTTCCTTTTTTTTCCCCTCTAACTTGAAATTTTACTGCAGGTGTTAGCTAGGTTCACTATATGTCAGCAGTGAT